>NC_089744.1:28905000-29007500 GCF_040412425.1 Macrobrachium rosenbergii | reverse complement strand
CATGATCTCCAGTCATCATCTGTGATACAGGTGTTAAATGAGATCTGACTGAGTAAACGAGGAAAGGAGAGTAGGCTACACTTTAGGGTTCCCTCATGCCGGGAAACTCAAGATTCGAAGTTATATCACAAACCAAAAACCTAAAATGGAGGCAAAGATATTTCAACAAATTATACAAAACAACTGAATTCCTATCAATCAATTCCATCTAGGGAATTCCAACTAGGCAACACCAGAAGGAAAATTTTTTAAGCCTCATCACAGTTTTACATAAAATACTAATCTATATAACACCCGGAAGTCTAGCCAGTACATCACCTCTTTTACCATTATTTACGCATTCTAACCACATCTTTTCATCAGATTTTAAAAGTTCTGTAACACTGAACTAAACTGATGCATCACCACTAATACCAAACAACTACTGATTAAAAGCATTATGTACTTGGTATACAGGTATAGGCTAAGCCATGAACAAAAATTCTTAAAGAAAAAATAACTGCCCATCCACAAAAACACACCAGTCAACTGATTAGTCCGACTTTTTGATCCGGAAAGACCCTGAAAAGATGAAATGGAGCAACTCTTACGTAATCAGTATTTTGAATACACTTTGAATATATACAACACAAAAACCAGAACAAGAAACCATGGAAATAGACTAATTACTAATCTGTAAATTTGTGACACAACTAAAGCAGCAGTCATCTATGCCTGTCCAAAAACAATTTTTTCACATGAAGAGCATTTTAGACTAGGCCTATATGACTTCCATTACCCAATGATGACAGACAAGACCACTTAATCCAAAGTATTGTTATAGGATGGATGACTTCCAGACCTTTAATGCCTTATTTCAAGAATGGCTCCACTACACTTTTAACCTTAATGCCAGTGCATTACATAACAAAAAAAAAGTGGCATGTACTGTTCACCAATATTTTCAAATTGTGCCACTTAGCAGTCAACTCGAGCCACACTTTGAGAAGTATGCTGTAAAATTATGGAATAAATATGATAGTCAAGACATGGCCTATCTATTCACAAAGAGTTAGGGCACAAAAACATTACCCAATGAAAAAAAAATGGGAAGTGAAATAGACTAATAAATGTAGACGGTAGGATAGACCAAACGTGTCTCCAAACAATAAAGATCATCCATTAGGGGGAAGGAAGGAATGGGAAAAATAGGATGAAGAATCCTACAAGAATGAAACTTCAAATGCCTCTCAAACAAAATTACAGTAATATTAAAACAGCTACAGCCATAAAGTAAAAATGTACAAAAACATGAGAGCTACTCTGTACATCAATCCTGGTTAAACAGGTTGCTACTAACAAATCAATTAATTGCAAATTAAGAACATTACACAGCCCACAACAATGAATAAGTAGTATATGTTACTATGACCCATTATCCTTGGCATTACAAAGATAAATAAGGCCATCAAAAGTGCTTTTGAAGTCTAAGCAGCTATTGCTATACCAGTGTCATTAAATGAAGAATTTAATTAAACAGCATGTGTGAAGACATTATATAAAAGGGCACTTGAACAGCACATGATCAAGGTCACACAATGCAATGAAATACGCATTGTACTATAAAACTGAACACATCTTCAGAATACTTAACACCAAAAATACACCTTATAACAATCACACTAAGCAAAAATCCAACTCACTAACTTTCATCCTGCTGTAACATACACAGTACGGTACACTGGGATCAAATTACGAACTTTTTAGTTCTATACACTACATAATCAAATGATTCCTTGAATATGTTTACAATCCTTTGCTGTACTGTATAAATAATCTCTCAATACACTCATATACATACATTCACACATAAACAGAACGGTATATCCAGTTATGATAGCCTTCAAGCTATTTGCACACACCAGTTATGTTATAGTTTTTAGTTTTTAGGCTACATGCACACACAGGCTACACGGTCAACTTAAATTACGAAGAATAAGGTACAGTAGCCCATATACAAGAAATGGAACAATTAACACACTTTACTGTTTACCATATATCAATATACATACGCACAAATACAGTATAGCCTATATGCAACTTATTATGTGTGTATAAACATTCTACTGCATTGCCAAGAAATGCAAACATACCACAGTAGTAATACTTTTTAGGCCTACATAGGCTATCTAACAAGCGAACATACTGTACGGTATAATACTTCTTAAGCCTATATATCAAAGAAAGGTATAGCCAAGAGAGCTGCTCAAATAATGTCATAAGTAGGCTATCTAATCATCAATACCCAACTGTAAATAAGTGTTCACCCCAAAGCTATCTCCTCCCTTAGCAAGCACTAGGTAAACTAACATAATGAATTACCCAACACATTGCCATTCACCTACGAATTATCATAAGTTAATTAAGCTTCCATATACTGTATCGGACATGTAAAAATAATCCTTGATTGATAAATAACCAAGTCATAAGGTAATACTGTTTTCTGTACCTAAAATTTGTCATTACACGACAGCAGAAGAATATCTATCTTTGCCATAAGTAAAATATTTATGTGGGAAATCATAGTCCTTACTGAAATATAAGCTGTATAGTGATTTTATAACATTTCATTAAAAAAATATAGCCTAAATAACATTTTACAAAAGGCTAAAAATTCTTCTAAAAATTTTTCCTTTCTCAGTCTTATGAATAGTCTACATGGCTAAACTGTGGCTTACAGTACAATACTGCGGCGTCCTGATGACAAAAAAATTTAATTATAAAATTATATGAAAGAACAATTTCAATTTAAAGAATACTGTACTTAGAAATTGCATAGTACATAACAAGTAGCCTACACTTTGTAGAATAGGTTACATAAAGTACCTTTTGCCTGGATATTAATAAAAGTATGAAAAAATATGTAACAATTCACTGTCTTTGTCCAGTGTTATAAATGAAACAGATTTTAAATCATACATACTGTGCACCTACAACATGCCTTGCTACACAAAGTCTAGCATATAGGCTAAGTAAAAAAAGAAACAAACCACTGCAAAGACAATTCATCCAAGTTTTGCATGGTGCCAAAAATTAAATGTTTCTATTACTTTATTTTTGGTAATACTTTTTCATGGCAAAGTGTAGGCAATTTTTCTTTTGGCAAAGTGTAGGCAATTTTTCTTTTGGCAAAGTGTAGGCAATTTTAGCATGAAGACTAACATTACACAGATTGATTTAAGAAATATATTGAGAAGCAAGTTCTCAACAGTCACAAAAATTTTGTCATTTTCTTAATGACATTCTCATGTGCAATAGCTGATAATACTGTACTTTACTTTTAGAAAGATTTTCCTTTCTACTTTGACAAAGCAAAGGCATTTTCGTCTCTGAATAACTGAAAGCTCTTCATTTCTACCTAAATTTAGTTTTCCATCTTCCTACCTTCAATACATTAATATTGTTCAGCCTATAAACATCTAGCCATCCTAGCGTGAACACTGTCAACAGACAATTCAAAGTGAAGTATTGTACCTAAAATCACTAAAGCAATCACTAAGAAATGGGTGCTGTGTAATAATAAATATATCAAAATAAATAAATAAAAAGTATATATATATACATACATACATATATATATATATATATATATATATATATATATATATATATATATATATATATATATATATATATATATATATATATATATATATATATATATATATATATATATATATTTGTAATAATGATTTATCTAATCCTTTAAGACTTTTGATGAGGCAAATACTGCAATGTCAAATGTGAAGGGAATCACTAAGAGTTGATTTTTATACAATTATGAAAACCTTAGGTACAATCAATATTTTCATATTTTGCATCCACTACCTATCCTAATGAAATAAACAATAAAAACTGCAAACTAAAGTCACTATTATTTTGTACTTTATGCACATGAAAATGCATGCACTGAAGCATGTAATTTAGATTCAACCTCTCTCTATTACATATTTACCAGCAGTCTTCTTATCATTCTTGCAATACAAATTTGAGAATGTACAAAATCAAGACAGCACCAGCCCATCAAATTATTTTGATTTTGCTGTAGAAATGTGTATAGCATGGGTATTGCAGATAACTATTTATACACACTGAATACCGTCAATAAACAAATGCATGCTTAATAAATACATCTTCACTTAACTTACAATAATACAGGCTTAATAAATACATCTTCACTTAATGCAGTAATCTAATTTCACCCTACCAGACCAAGTGGGATTTGTCCCATGGCGACACAATCACACCTAGGATGCAGGCACAAAATGCTGCAAGGCTATGCATATCAATCAGCAATATTCATAAGGTTCAATGACAACAGAAACTTTCTTGTTAAGGCTTCTCTCCAAGTACTATCAACATTTTATCTTGATTCAAAGTAGTTTGTATTATCAAATGACGAGCCCTATAGACGTACACAAAAAAACACATTTAATAAGAATTTACACTAGCACTAGACCGAGCACTGCAACATTACTCAATGCATAAGCTTCAGAACACATTTGTTGTTTTACTCACATTCATCATAAGCCTGCCTAAACAAATCTCATTTTTTTTTAGTTTTTGTTAGTTCAAACAGATTACATGTACTGTGCAGTACTGTATTTTGCTTAAGTTAAAAAAACACAGAACCATCATCACAATTATTGAATATGGTCAGTTTTTTTTTTCATTCAATATAAATAACTTGACTGATGACCAAATTTTATAAACTGTAGTTAAGCACCTAATCAATCTAATAAAAGGGTAGGTCATTTGCTTCAGTACTGGAATGTTTGGTTCACTGTAACTATGATGTATCTGCCTGATAAAAATTCGTCACCTTAATCAATGGCACACTCCCTTTTCAAAGTTTTCTTTTGCTACATGTAGCCTATACAACTAAATGTCTGAAAATAAATCCTAACAACAAACAATGTTTGGTAATGCACAGTACAGGGCATCAAATAAGTTCCAAGCCATCAGTTGATGATGTAAATCCACCAGCTGATTGCATCTTGGGTGATCCTTGATCAGGTAGGGAACAGCACCCTACATTATGTTAGGATAGGTTAAAATAGGACATATTTTGTTTAGTACAAAAAATAAAAGACAACATGCAATCAATCCATGACATTCAGTTTCAAAACAGTAGTGTAGTACTTTTACCATGTATAAAAAGTCTATTACTATTATTATTATTATTATTATCATTATTAATGTAAGATAATTTACTGCAGCTACCTTGTTTTGAAGTGATTAAAGACAGACAAGTTAGAGCTTGGGATAGTTAAAGAAGTTGAACGGCTGGGTAAGAAATCACTAAGGGGAGGATTTCAGTCAATGGAAATTAAAGTAGGTGAGGATCAATGGGGTGTTGGATATAACCTCAAGCTCCATTTGCAAAACATCACACAAAGCTCTACAGGTTATACCCTCAATACGTTTGCAACTGTATAACAATAAAAGTAATATTATTATGAAAATAAAATTTTGTTGGTACAAGTTATATTAAAAAGGGCCCATGTCAGTTTTCTACAATACCCTATTCCTTAAGACAGCAACAGCATCCTGCAATATATATATATGTACACACAGACATCAGTTATACTACCACAGAGAACAATCTAAATGCTAGCGTACATTATTTTTCTGATACAGTATTTACGTTTTTCTCTGACTTCCGGGAGTTTTCAGCAAATTTAATACCATGTTGTACACTAACATTTAACTGAAACCAAAGATACTACATTTATTTGGAAAGTCTCATTCAAGAGAAAAAAATAAAACATGAAATCAAAACTACAAATGTTAGCTTTGTTACCCTTTCAGTTTTGATATTTTCAACATGGGCCAGTTACGAGTAGCCTAATAATAATGGGACGTAGGCTACCAGTAAAAAAAATTAATTACAAGACTATGAGTCTACTTTAATGTTTACATACCTGGTGGAGCTGTGCGAATTACACATGGATTGCCGTTGCGCGTGCAGTGATTGATCCAGGCCACAACATCCCGCTGTGTGTAACCAGCTACCTTCTGCCCTTGAATCTCCAAGATAATGGCCCCAGGAGCCAGAGAGGGGCCACCTCGCTGGTACTTGACACTCGGACTAATATCCCCAAGAAATGGAAATTCTCCATTGTCAGAACCTCCTAAGACCGTGATGCCTCCTTCACTCCCTACACATACCACAGCCTCAACCACCTGGTTAGACCAATGGTCAGCACCCACTGATACTGTTTCGTCACTGTTACTGCTGCCATAACTACCGAATTTCAGTTTAGCCCCGTCACCCCCTCCCCCCTCTCCTTTCTGGCCGCTGGGACTGGCTGGTCTAGCAGCGGGCTGATCTGGACTAGTCTTGAGCATAGTGAACTTAGCCCATTCCACACATTACCTCGATAATGCACAAATTTAAAATGATCAGCCACTGTGTATCTACATAACTGGGCAATGCGAGGCTTAAAAGCCTCCTATTACCATTATAAACAAGTTTGCCAAAGACAAAATTTAGGACCAGGTCTGAGCCAGTTAAAGTCTACGGTAAACCAGTCCTCACCTACGCCTGTTAGGCTGTTAATTAAGGCACAACACAAGGCACTCGGTATACTTCCTCTCAGTATTAATTAGAACATATAAAGCGTCATTATCAAGGAGCCTCTGTCTACTTCTCGCCACATAACACTTCCTAGAAAGACTTACTTGGCAGGAACCAAACTTTTTGACCACTTGTCAAACTGATCAACCTGGACACAACCACTGACAATCACTCGCTGGCTCACTCATTTTTGCCTTTAATTCGCCCTCCGTACTTCACAAACACACTATACCATATCCCAATAGGTCTTAAAAAGCGGTATTACTGATCAAACCTTGGCTTCATGCATAAACGCAACGTCTTCGACGAGTATTTAATGACACACTGTTAATGTTTTCAAACTTTTGGTCTTGAGTTCACCTGAGTGACTTGAGGTGCAACCACGATTACACCCACCACAGGGAGTGTTTACTTCACATGAGTCCGGGTTCTTCCTTAAGACTCCTTCAGGCGAATAACTACATTCATTTCAATTCTATGAAGATAATTTAATTTTATCCTGAATTTAAAATAGTAGAAATGTTACTGAATTCACTCTCGATGAAACCACATATCACAATATGATTTTCTATACACCTCCATATGATATGCGATTTGTAGCTCATATGCGATAAGACTAAAAGGCGCCAAAGAATAACGGTTTTTGCACATCCAAATGTTATCAATGCAAACTGATCCCCTTGAAAGAAAAAATAATGAATCACTATGCACGTCTTGGGTTACAGACATCTGATGGGTGTTCTCTGAAGTTCACCTGTGTGACGCATGCTCATAGACGCGCACATTACCAACCCAATTTACCTGCAAGTTCTTAAACACCAACAAACTTTGAAAGGACAACTTACAGATGTACTACTGAACCCAAACTTCATGTTTTACTACACAGATAAGTAATACATGTTTAATAATATATAAAATTTGAGTGTAACCTTTAATAAGGAAAGGAATGTTTTAAGTAGGTCGGGTGAGTTGGTCAACCTGATCAGCACACGACTCAGAGGTCGACACCCTGGCCGGCCGCGGGCTGCGATGTTCAGTTCCTATGCACTCTTTTAACACCAGCAATTACTTTGCAATGGACATCGATCACTGCTATGACGTTGGATTACATAATGTACGACATTAATTCCAATCAAACGACCAGCTACCACCTGAATCATTTGCCGATAATTCTACGCTTTTCGCGTCTTGGGGCGACACGCCCACTCAGTGACCCCCACCTCCCAGCGGGATCATCCCAATTTCCCACGAAACTGTCATTGTGTGCAGCCGAATATCCTGTTTATGTTTATAAAAAAAAATGTGGTCGCCAGAGTTTGAACGGTGGCATGCAGGACACAGATACTTCCGTATGCTGTTACCACGCCCACTTTCTAAACCCAGTGACCTTAAATATATTACCATGCCTCGTCTGTCTGCCTTTGTGGCAAGTTACTAAGCTGAAGTAATGAGAGTGAAAGCGCTTTCGCATAATACAATAATGACGCGTGGAATGCATAATCAAACTGAATAATATTATAACAATTACACCTGCTATTCCTCTCTCCTACGCTCGAGCCCCCTCCCCCCTCTCCCATCTAGACCACGTCTAGCCCCATAAGTGGCCCATGATTAACAGTTTCCGTGTGAAAACAAGGGGAGACAAAACAAGGGAAATCTAACCGTGGCATGACACTTCTTTTTTCTTACATTGCAAGTTCGCAATCATTTAACGATCAGAGGCACCGTGTAATCTACACCATGGTACTGATATATGTTTTAATGAAATGAGAGAACGATACTCAGAGAACAGGTCCGTTCTCTGTAGATATTATTCGAAATAAAAAAAGGAAAGGAAAATTCTTTTACAGCAAACTGACCATTGGTTCTAAGAAGGTTTCCTGTTAGCCGTGGCTTTTGACAGACTGATATATCTCGCAAAAAAAGAACTTGTAGACAGAACAAAGCAAATCTATGCTGCTTTGTCTGTCCACATTTCATGCTGTCATTCGAAAAATGGGAATCGGAATTGGAATATAAAATTCAAGCCAAGCGCTGGGATCTATGAGGTCATTCAGCGCTGAAAGGAAATTTGAGAGTAAAGGTCTAAAAGGTGCAACAGGAGGAAAACCTTGCAGTTGCACTGTGAAACATAGTTAGGAGAGGGTGGAAAGTAAGATGGAAGAAAGAGAATGAAGGGGTTGCAGCTTGGGGCCGAAGGGATGCTGCAAAGAACCTTAAGTAATGCCTACAGTGCACCGCGTGAGATGCACTGACGGTAACCCCCGCCCCCTTCCCCCCGAGTCATTCGCCAAAGAAATACTGAACTCGTGAAACTGAACGACCCTTGTTTTAAATAAACTAACAAAACAATGCAAACAGATCAAGCGTCTAAAATTCAGGAAAACCTAAAAAAAACGCTTATAAAAATAATGATGCAAAATGGACCTTCTCTTTCAACGAATGGACGTCTCTTGGACAACCTTTTTAAAAAGAATGTATCTTGCTTATAGTATGCCTTGTGCAAGGACTGTAAATGGTGCTGAAGTTCCTATGCAACGGCCCTTAGGCCCAAGTTGCAATACTTTCCTTCTGTTACTTGTCATCTGGGTCCACCTGGAATCTTCCAGTGTAGCTGCTCAACTTCTCTAACCTTATCTTGCTACAGGTGTCATCTTTCATTTAATAATAATAATAATAATAATAATAATAATAATAATAATAATAATAATAATAATAATAATAATAATAATATGAGGATAGAAACCCTCTGAGGCTCATCTGATAAACTATTGTCGCAAGAGGAAGTCCTCCAGTTACAGAAGAATGGAATTGGAACTGGAATATAAGATTTAGGCCAAAGACCAAGCGATGGGACCTAAGAGGTCATTCAGCGCTGAAAATGAAACTGGATTAAATGAACAAGTGGTATGTAGCAGCTTATGCAAGTATGTAATATGCAAGGTTTACCTGCATTTCATTGTCTTTATGATTGAATTATTTCCTTGATTTATAGTTTATAATTGCATTTTCTTTGGTTCTATTCGCTTCTTCAGGCTGACAGTTACTATTCAGAAGATAAGATAATCCCTTTTTCATATGGAACAAGCCTACAGGGCTACTGACTCTGACTTGAAATTCAAGCTTGCAAAAAATATGGTGTTCTTTTGAAAGGCTATCGAAACTTATTATTATTATCATTATTTCCCAATTGTATCTGCAAGACTAATTACTTAACTAAGGCTTTCACATACACGCCGAACAGTTTCTTCATTGCCATCGACATCTTAGGGATAGGTTCTTGGACACCGTCCAGCCTTTCTCAGAAAACCTATGAAAAATCTGACTAGATTTGGGCTGGAGCACAACCAAAATCTGAATAGCTAATCTTTGGTATCAGGTACAATTTCCGTTTTTTATGCTTTTCTTTTTCATGTTTCCCGTTCTGATACAGCACCTTCAGAAAATTAATACGGAGGTAAAGATACACTATAAATTGATTGATTGATTATAAAATTTAGATCTTGAAGACCAAGCACCGGAACCCATCAGAATTATTCAGCGCCGTAATGAAGGTGAAATATACAAATTAATGATATGATTGATAATGAATAGGTGAATGATGACATACTAGTAAAATTCATTGTTAAAATATGAACGTTAAACATGAAGAATGATATTAGATAGAACCAACAAAAAATAAGTATATATTAAACTTTTACATTCAAATTTATATTTAGTATAAGAATAAATGACTAAAATCATTATTAAATATACTGAAATCATATCTCATTAAATAATCAGATTCTTTCAGATAAACCATAAGGTTATCTACCTCAACGTCATCATTTAAAATTTCTAAAATAGTCTTCCCAGTTAGTAAGTACTTTGCCCTAAGGAGATTAAATTGAGGACAGTGCACCAGCATGAGCTCAACGGATAGCTGACCACCACAGTGAGCACAAATTGGGGCACTGGCTCCCTCTAAAATATAGCTATGAGTGAAGCGGATATGGCCAATCCTAAGCCGTGTTGGGATGATCTCAAAATTTCTGTTACGATTAAAACCCGAACTCCAAAAATCGATACTTTTTCTAATGTTTCTGTACTTCCTATTTGTGGATAAAATGGGGGAAGTCCGTCTCTGCTGCCATTTTGTACGAATGTATCGTCTGATAACTGGACGCATATCCAAATGTGGCACCTTACTAGTTAAGAAATCACATCTTGCAGCATCCTTTGCTTTACTATCAGCCAGTTCGTTCCCTTCTAGACCAGTGTGCCCAAGAATGCAACAAAACTTTACTGATTTGTGGCGAACAGAAAGATAAAAAAGTCATTCCTGAGCCTTTTGAATTAAGGGATGGGTAGGGTTAAACTTCTTTAGGGCTTCTAAAACACTCCTTGAGTCATTATATATTACTGTGGATTTAAATTTCTTATCAGATGCAAGATTTAAAGCATCAACTATGGCTGTTGCTTCAACAGTGATAATGGATGAGGAGTCTGATAACTTCCTGATATATGATTCCCTCTCACACACCACTGCACATCCTACTCCATCTTCCGATTTTGATCCGTCAGTATAGATTTTTCTGTCATTTATATGCCTCTCATCATGCTCCAAAAACTTGTTTCCGACTTCTTCCGGACGATCTTTCTTCTTTGTCTCTTTAATGCAGACATCTATTGCTGGAATAAACCAATGGAGGGATAGCAAGATGTTTAACTTGTAGGATCTTCTGCGTTTTTATGCTTTCATCCTCCAGTTCACCCAGCCGTCTGGTTTGAAGTGGTACTGAAGATCTATATCCAAAAAGCCTTGAGTCACACTGTTTTAAGATCTCAAAAGAAGGAATCTCCTTCGAGCTTTTCAGCAGCATGGTGTGTCCCAGACCTAGCTCATGCTCCGTAAGTCTAATGGTAGCTGATGGGAGTCTACATAAATACTTTCAATGGGTGAAGTTCTAAAACCTCCAGTACAGATCTTTAGTCCCATATTATGCACAGCGTCCAATTCCTTAAGTTTAGTCTTTAAAGCAGATGGGTATGCTTGGCAGCCATAGTCTAACTTAAATAAACATACTGCATTATAAAGCCTTAACAACGATTTCTTATCAGCACCCTAATTAAAATTAGATACTACTTTTAAAATATTTAGTGATCTTTTCACTTTCACTTTTAACTGGTCAATATGATTATTCCAACTGAGCTTTTCATTAAAGACCATTCCTAAAAATTTTACTTCAGTAGAATAAGGTAAAATAATTCCATTTAAGGTAAGAGTTGGAATGGTTTCCTTCGTTCGGCGTCTGCAGAACCAAACAGCGAGTTTTAGACTCTGAAAACCGAAACCCTTGCTCATTAGCCCTCTTGCTTACTTTATCGATGGCTCTTTGTATGAACCTGCTAGTAGATGCTACATCATATCCTGTGCAGTACAGAGCCAAATCATCTACAAATGAAGAGTCTTTTACTGGTGATGATATCTTTTCTAATACTCCATTAATGGCAATAGCAAAGAGGGTGACACTAAGGAACTCCCTCTTCTTGTAAGAAAGGTCGTGATACATGATTCCCAATTCTTACTTTTATACTGTATATCTTTCTGATAAAAACGAATTTATAAATCTGATAATTTTTCCTTTAATGCCCATCTTATACAACTTTTTAACAATACCATAACGCCATGTGGTGTCATATGCCTTTCTCAAATCAAAGAAAACTCCTATTGTTTGGCTCTGTTTAGCAAAACCTTGTTGTATTTGGTTTGAGAGCTTGAGCAAGGGATCTAGAGTAGATCTAGTTTTCCTAAAGCCAAACTAGAATGGAGAAAGCAATTTATTTGTCTCTAAGTGCCATACAAGTCTGGTGTTAATCATCCTTTCAATCAGCTTACAAACACAAATGGTGAGAGCTATTAGTCTGTAGCTGCTGGGTAAAGCAGGATCCTTGTTTGGTTTCTTCATAGGGAGGATTAATGATAATTTCCAGCTCTTAGGAATAATACCAGTTTCCCAGATTTCATTTGTTATATCTAAAAGAAATTTCTTTGACTTTTCTGGGAGATGTTTCAGAATTTCACAGAGTATTTTATCTTCACCAGGGGCTGACGGTTTGGTATTCTGCAAGGCATCTTTGGATTCCTGCAGTGTAAATTTTGCATTATATGGTTAAAAATTATTTTCACTTGAATCAAGATAAATCTGGGCATTTCTAATGTCTTGGAATTCTAGAGAATAGTTCTCACTACTCGATATTCTCGAGAAATGTTCTCCTAATTTTTCTGCTACCCTCTCTGGTTGGGTGACTAGGTCACCAGTTATCTTAAGGGTAAGCACAGGTTCAGGGACAAACTTGCCATTTAGTTTTTTTAATTTTCTTCCAGATCATTTTGGAAGGTGTTTTTGAGCTGCCATTAATGTAGTACATCCATGACTCTCTTTTTGCTTTTTTAAAACATTTATTTTGCTTGGCCACAGCACATTGGTAAATAACTTTGGCTTGGGCAGTTCCACTCCTCTTATACTTTTTGTAGCATTTTCTAGTGATCCTTCTCATACTACTGCAGGTTTTGTTCCACCAGGGAACTGCTGGTTTAGAGGGCTTCCCTTTTGTTGTTGGAATAGAGGCAATTTCACTGTTGATGGTGGTGTCATTGAAGTAATTATACGCCTCTGAGATGGATGGAAATGATTTTACATTCTTGTCCATGAGAACAGACTCACTAAATTTCTTCCATTCTGCTTTTTCTACCTTCCATTTGGGAGGTGACTCAGAGGGCTGATTCTTAACTGTTTTTATATGAATTGGGAAGTGGTCACTCCCATTTGGGTATTCATTTACTGACCATTCATAATCAATGTGAACACTAGATGAGCAAAAGCTCGGATCGATAGCCGAATAAGTGTTGGAGTAGATGTTATGGTAAGTCATCTCCATTATTGAGTATAGTGATATCATGATCATCCATTATACCCTCCAACATCCTACCCTTGGCATCTGTCGTGTTCCCACCCCATATGGGGTTGTGAGCATTAAAATCACCAAGGAGGAGGAAAGGAGTAGGGAGCTGATTGATCAGTAAATGAATATCATTATAAGTGAAATCCAAATCAGGAGGAAGATAGATGGAGCAAACTGTAATTTGCTTGTCTAAAATGAAAGTTACTGCTACAGCTTGGAGATGAGTATTAATTGATAGCAGGGAGTGTTGCAACGCCTATGCGCAATAATTGCTGCAACTCCCTTAGCTCTATCTCCAATTGGTGGTGGAGAATTATATATGCTGTAATTTAACCCAGGATTATATTGTGTGCTTCCAAGCTTAGTTTCCTGGAGACACACAATACCTGGGCTATGGTCATGGAGTAGTATCTTCAACTCCTCACTGCGAGCCCTAAGACCTCAACAGTTTCATTGTAGTATTGATGTGAAAACTATTTTTTGGGCTTGGTGGAAGGCCCTTTGAATGGAGCCTTCCCATTTACTCTCCTCTGTTTATGAGTATTATCAAGAGATGATTTGCAAAGGACTGGTCTTGACAGGTTTGGTTTATCATCTGTTGATTTACTGGTGTCATTTTGTTTCCCTTTCTTGTCAATTTGTTTAAATTCAGGCTGGGGTTCTTGCATCGAGCTTAGTACTTAGTATCTATTACTAAGCGATGCATGTTTAACTGGAGGAGAGGATGAAGGGGAACGTCTCCTCTTTTGGTGCTTTTGCTCCTCAGTCTCCATTAAATCAGCAAAGACTCTGCCTGAGACAATTCCAAGTTGGTTGGGTTAAGTGCCATCTTATCCTTCTTGGAGGCTTGTGCTCTAGCCTCAACAGGCCGAGCACCTGACCCAGATGGCTGAGCCACTACCACAGAGGTTGATGCACCTGCTACATTAGAGGGTGCACCCCTAGTGGTAGATAGGGGTTGTGGCTTAAGAACTTGAGCATAGCTCCTAGGTTTTTGTCCTAATTGTCCTTTTGCAAAACCGATACTTATATGCTCTGCATTGGCTTTATTTAGTGCAGACAGTTCAAATTTGTAAATTTCACAATTTTTGTTATTGGATTTATGTTCAAGTTGACAATTAACACATTTTGCTTTTCTATTACATTCATCATCATGATGGACACCAGAGCAGTTTATACAAATTTTAGCATTTTTGCAGTTTTTTGATGGGTGGCCAAACTTAAAGCAATGATAGCACTGCATTGGTCTTTGCTGGAAAGGACGTACTCGTACCCTTTCATTTTCAAGTATGACATGAGACGGTGCTTCAGAGTCTACAAAGGTTAAAATGATCATGTAGGCAATAGCTGTCTTTTTCACTCTCCAAACTCAAGTGGGACTCATTTCTAGAATTTCTTCTTCTGTCATGTCATAAAGGTCTTTATCAAATAGTACTCCTCTCCCATAACTAAAGCTTAAGTGGGGCTTGATCTTCGTAATCATTTCATCATTTTTTATGTCCGACAAGGTCAGCATATATGCTTGGGTTGTGGAGTTGGCATGAATAAGAATGGTGTTCTTCCCGAAACGAGAAATGTCACCGCTCTTTATTCCTTCCACCTTTTTTCTGAAGAAACCTGCAAAATTTATAGTAGTTTAATTTTCCTCCTTGGCTGAAGCTGCCACCCACATAGGAGGTTTAGGAGTCCTTACTTCTGCATTCTGGTTTCTCTCTGGTTTATCCTGAGCCCATTTAGATGGCACATAAATGTCCATGTCTCTGGGAACTTTTTTTGTTAAGGCTCCTCGTACTGTAGCTTGAGCCTATTTGTATGGCACTTATCATACTACTAGCCTTTAGAGCCTCATCATGGCTACTAAAGGTAACCCACGCTTCCCATTTAGATTCAATATCAATAAAGTTCATCCTGATTTCTACAACAGTTCCAAATGATTTCAGAGCTGTCGACATTATTTCATAATAACAACAGACTGGTAAGTCTTCGATATGGAGTATTCTCAAAATTTTCACACAACCTGGCAGTGTTGAGGATTTAATTTTGGATGAACATTTCTTAGAGAAGTTCGTGTCCTTGCTTGAAGTCGTCATCAATGAAGCATGGCTAGAGGGTCCAGGGGAGGGGAAGTCAGGAGGGGGATCAGGATGTTTGTTATTACTTTCTGTCAATTTATTTTTGGAGACATCATCAACATTTGGAGAAATTTCAATCTCCATGGTGGGTGCAGAGGTCGTCATCTGTGCCAGAACAGCACCATCAGAGGGTCCAGGGGTACTCGAATCCTTATAAATGCTAGACAAAGATTTGAGAGGGTAAAAAAATAATAATAAACCTGAAAACCTTAAAAAGATAACATCATCCTTTCATGGGGTTCATTCTTCCACCAATGGCACAAGTGAGAGCTGACTCCCAAATGTCAGCGTCCCTACCCTACCCCACAGGGGATGGGACAACATGATTAGAGTGGCCCAAACCCTGTAAGCCGAATACCCCCACTCTAATCGTGTTATGGGCAAACCGCTGCCGAGGACCTATCCCCAAAACAGATTCCAGTCCTAAAGAATACGTCCGGTATCTCAAGAACATTATCGGGCAGCTGATGGTCCCCCACTATTTAGCTTCGGATATAAACCAATCCCAGTTACGAAATCTTTTCCTGCTCATCAGGTGGTCCCAAAAAATCGAAAGAAAAATATAATGTTATATGGGGGGAACAGATTCCTGGGGTTCAAGAGCCCCCTCACCACGTCAAGGTGGTCCCAAATCGAGGGGGGGTGGGATACATTATGGAGCACGATTACTTACCACTTGCGGTGTCTTTCAAGTCTCTGTAAAGTTTCTCACTAATAACGTTTTTATTTTTCTTGGCCGAGCAAGACTAGTCAGTCTCTTCCGAGGAAAGATTATGCAGTGATAAAGCATCTACCAAATTCTCAATATCTGATCCAATCAATAATTCCAACATTAAGGCCATGCGAAATTTGGTACGTTTCTCATTTGATGTTAGATCAAAGGTCAAGTGTCCTACTACCTGGCCACCATGAACTCTTCTAATAACTTTGTTAACGCCGTTTACAAATGCACACAGGAGTTCATAAGTACACATTTGCCTATTCTCACTTCCTTATCTCCTGCTGTGATACTTCAAGGGCAAGTGATGGCCGTCTCAGAAATAATGGAGAATAACAAATGCTTTTCCAGACTACTTCATTGTAAATTTAATTTGCATTAACTTGAAAGCATATTTAGGCATCTACGTCTATGACTGCTTTGTCTTGGTTGTCAGATTTCATGGGATAACTGTGGATTTAAATTTACTTTTGCCCTTTGTAATTTCAGGATGCTGTTTACAAGCTATTCATTTGTATTCTCAGCATGTGGAAAACAAAGACAAAAAGACCTCTATAATTGTTCTAAATAATGAAATTTGTTTCAGAGTAATGACTCCTTCAGGTCTGTTTAATCACCCATGAGAGTTTTAAAGGAAGGCCTCAATCAGGAATTGGGAATATTAGTTGAACTTTTTAGAGCATGCATACAGTTTAAAAAAAGCTGTCCAGAAACTGTTAAAAAATAAGAAAGATTGTATTATGAACCAGAGGGCAGAGAATCTTTCCTGTCCTAAAACCAAAAGGTTCTTTCTTGGGAATTAGCTTTAATGGGGGCTGAAGTCCCCCTCTGATGCAGGATTGTTCTGCTGGCATATCTCTCTTTACCTTTGCCAACATACCTCCACTTTAAAGGTGGGCCCCGTTCCCAACCAGTCTGGATTATTACTGCAAGGATAAAAATATTATGTAAAAGAATAAAAGAAAATACTGTAGTAAGGGGATTGTTTATATGCATATGCAGTTCCCTAGGGGCAAATTGGGCTTGTCAAGAAATGACCCCTGAAAAAAAAAATACTATGTACGAAAATGTTAGAAAGGACACAGGAACATCAAAAATGGCATACTGAAAAAGACAGAAAAACGGAAGAGTAAAAGAAGAAGAAGCAAAAAATAAACAGGTAAGAAGAAGAAAAGGCAGAGAGAGAGAGAGAGAGAGAGAGAGAGAGAGAGAGAGAGAGAGAGAGAGAGAGAGAGAGAGAGAGAAGGGGACAGAAAAAAAAAGTCAGTCTTGAATGGAAAGATGCGGCCACCAGAGGCCGACTGATGGTCACTTGTCTGTTTTCAAATACGAATTCCATTTTCATGTGAATGCGCTTCTGTTTATTTGGTGACGACATTGATCAAAATATGTAGGTCATTGTCGAAAAAGTACACTATTTTTTTATACAAACTTTTAAAAAACTCGACATGTAAAATTATAAGAACAGTTTCTAATCCATGCGTGGTTTTTAGCAGCTGAATATTCACGAAGCTGGCAGATAATTTCTGATGATAAATCCTGATTCAACTAAGGTTACAGAAGCAAAATCGACCTTCACTTCGCCAAAAATCTGAGATGCTGCTGACCACTGACGTTTACATTGGCCAGAGATTTCGGCCCTAGGGTCGAGACTTCCCTCCTTTTTCCTTTTGTTCTTGTCATTTTTCAGATATTTCAATAGCTATCAATATAATCGTTCGACGATATTTTGTCTACCTACAGTATATTTCATATCAATGCTGCCATCATTGCAGGTTAGCAAACAAATCTGGATTCTGCAAGTTGTCCATTCTTGACTGACTTGCCTACTTGGAATTTTGCTTTATTTTAATTGTTAGAAGTGATTATTGAGGTTCGATATCACAAACAATGTCAGTCTGCATAGCCGCCTACAGACCATCTTCACAGACTTAAGATTCCCTCGTGTCTTTGTAAGTGCTTCATGGGAATCAAACGACGCAACAATCGAACTTAAGAGTTGCTCATCTAATCGAGCATTTTCCAGCTTAAAATACCGAGTAGATTTGTCTTTGAGTAAAGATTCGACAGATGTATTGGATGGATGGATGTATGATATTTAGGGCAAAAGCCCAGGCACTGGGGCCAAGAAGGCCATTCAGCGCCATCGACAGATGTATTGATAGATAAAAACAAATGCCTCTTTACATCTGTTTTCACATACAAGTGATAAAGCAACTGTCTGTGTGTGAAAGATTTTGCAAAAAAACTCCAGTACGTGTCGCCAAGAATGTTTTTCAAGGATCTTGCTTTTACTTGAATGGCTACATCAAAACAAAGGCAGAAGTTTGACGGCTGAAGTTGCTTATTTCTTCTGTCTTATCAAATCTGGTTCCAGTTCACTTGCCAGATTATTGGCAAATATGTGAAGGACCTTATTTACTCAAAGTTCTGTTCCATAAACATGATTTCGAATGGCCGTGCAAAAAATAATGGGAATTTTGTGAAGAATGTTGTTCATTGTGACCATTTCCTTTCCGTTGGACTCAGCATGTATAGATATTGATGATAAATACCATACTATAACGTTTTATGTTTTTACAGGAAAAATAAATATATAGACACTGCATTTTATTATATATATATATATATATATATATATATATATATATATATATATATATATATATATATATATATATATATATATATATATATATATATTCACAATGTGTACCAAGTACCTGGTTATTACACAACTAATCACAGAATTCAAAAATTTACCTCACTTCAGCCAGATACTTGAACTCTCATAACATTACGAATTACAACTGAGTACTCTAAAGGTAACAGTGATCCCTTAAAAAAGGCTCATTAATCACATGAAAAATTAAACTAAGTTCATCAAGAATGGTGTGAGGTATCAACAATTAAACAAGAAATATACTAGATTAAAAGGGCATCACTCCATCAAACAACTTTAACTGTTTCCCTGGTCTTAATTCACTTCAGCATAACTGAAGGAACAAAACATGTTTATCACTTTGCCTTATGCACACAATTAATCCTATTCACTGGTGGTCGATAAATGAAGCACTGTTTTTTAAAAATTTCAAATACAAAAATTTATTGTCTAATTCAAAATTTATAATTAGAATTCACAATCTGAAAATTTACTATTACTTGAAAACAACACAAAATTTAATTAGTTCTTGAATTAAATTATTAAACAAAATTAAATCACAAAAATTTATTTACCAAGAAATTAAATTAATCAAGTAAAATTTAAAAACAATTAAGAATTACTCAAGATTTGAAAAGAAAATCTTAATAAATGAAAATTAAATCAAGTATGCAATGTTAAATTATCAAGAAATATTTAAAATGCTAAGTAAATAAATGTTAAATCACCAACACAAAAAAATGTGAAAAATCAAGAGATTGCAAACACAAGAATGCACAAAAATACACAAAAGATTTATCAACAATAATAATTTCACCAAGGCAAAAGTTCCCTAATATACCTTATTATACCATGTTAATAATAAGTAAATTTCACTTTACCTTACACAAGCTTGTGAAAACCATGTTAATAATAAAAATTTCACTTTACCTTACAGCTGTAAAATCTCTTTTGATTCACAAAACACTTTTTATTAGGCGCCTTCCAAATGTATATACTTTTCCTATACTCAGGTCTCAAAAGCTGTATTTAATACCAGTGACCACAAATATACTACGTTAAAATTACTCTCTTTTGAAGAGAGAGAGAGAGAGAGAGAGAGAGAGAGAGAGAGAGAGAGAGAGAGAGAGAGAGAGAGAGAGAACCAAACTGATCGGTCTCTCAAATAAGAATGAAAAAATCTGAGGATTCCAGTAGCACATGAAACACTCAAGTGACGTCATTAAGGCATTTTGGGAACAAGATACAAAGGAAAACGTTTTGAACATAATCCGGACAATACATAATCAGAGCAATGCAATCTTAAACATGACGCAATTGCCATGTGTTCTTACTCTCAAAAGGGCATAAGTGGCCAAAGCCATGTATGTAACATTTCGAAACCACTTGTCTTCTTCTCGCATGAGACAAAGCTTTCACAGAAATCCTAACATGATCAAACAGATTGCAACAGGCTAATTATGACTGGCATGTTTTAAAAAACAAAACGAAAAACTCGAATTGGTTTCCAGAACAGATCAGCAATTGTTATTCCCGACCTGTAATCGCGTTATCTTAACTGGTGACAGATGGCACATCTGGTCTAAAACTCGAACTTCTCTCTCCCCTGCTACTACGCTGTTATCAAGAAAGATATTAATTCTAAATTACACTGTTATCTAAATCACTAACTCTTTGAGATCTGACACTACACTACATGTGATACTTCAACAATTATTATTATTATATATAACACATGGTGAATAGATGAGTAAACATATCAAAACTATGGGATGATATACATACTACAAGGCAACATCACGAAAATATATATATATGTGTGTGTATGGAATGTGTGAATGTATAAGTAACTGAAAAGGAAAAAAGAAACAACTGAGTGGTTGCTGGGCCTTTCGAACAATGAGACTAAGGAAATATAAAAATAAAAATTTTAGGAATGTTGTATGAATGACATACAGATATAAGGATGGGGATTAATAGGCAAATGCCTGGAGAAAGGAAAAAAATCTTTGAGAGAAAAGATTAGGCAACTGAGTGGTTGCTGGGAATAGGCTGATTACAATTTATAAAGGTCAACAATTAATATATTCTTTTGCAATAACAATTTCGGAACAGACTGAATTAAGTTTGGAGCTTTTGTAATATGTAAAAAATTTACCTTAAAGATAAAATTACTAAAAATAAATAGTTACCTTATAGGACCACTGTATCTTTAATAGTTTTTTTTAATGTTCAAAAATTAAGTATTGTGTTTACCAGAAGGAGAATATAATAGGTGCTGTACCTTTATAATTATGTAATCAGCATTCATTCTTTGGGTGGTCAGTCTCTTCCCTGTATAATCCTTTAATTGACTCCTCCCTGCTTTCGAGCCGTTAGGCCTGATTTTGTGAAACCCTTAAAGATTTCACTAATTCTTCAACTGTTTTTCTCCTGTTCTTTATAATCCCCATCCTTACGGATATCTGCATGTTATCTGTCAATTTTATATCTTTATATTTCTCTTCAGTCTGCTAGTAAAGGACCACTATATATTTCATATATTTTATATATATATATATATATATATATATATATATATATATATATATATATATATATATATATATATACATATATATATATTACTAGCAGGACCTTATTCAAACTGGATGGTATCTAGTGGAGATATTTATTAAAAAAGTCGCAAGCTTTCTAGGACAAACAGTTCTCATTGTCAAGTATCCGTACAATGACCAGACACGTAGTCCTGCTGTATTTATATCTGAGTGCTGGGTCCTTTAATCCTTTCACCAATTCATACATACGTATGTTCTCCAGTCAGAGTAAAGAAATAAAAATGGGAGTAACGACAGGGTTGGTCATTAGGGCTTATAGGATTTGCACTTTCGAATTCTTAGATGAAGAGCTGGAATACCTGAGGGAGAGTTTTAGGAGATTAGGATACCCAAAGTACTGGTGGGGGCAGGCACACATTAAGGCAAGAAAAAAACTATTTTGGGGAGAGAGAAAAAACTATTTTGGGGAGAGGGAAGGAACATTTGGCTGGGAAGAAAATAATTACAGTCCTAGACAACAACACTATCACACCCATCAAAGGGAAGCTACATAATTTCAAATTGATAGGCAATTACAAAAACACCATTAGGAATAAAATAGTTAGAAACAAGAAGTCGGTAGAGGGGGGAGAGATAAGAGGGGGAGTACATATGGCAGCGTGCCTAGACTGTGAAGATCGGTACTGCGGCGAAAGTGGCAAATTCCGCAAAGAGCGAAGCAAACAACACATACAGAACATTAGATATTATAATCACACGTCGGCAGTTGCCAAACATTGTTGAGAAAAAGACCACAAAATAGACTAGGAAAATATGAATTTTTTGTACAGGAACACAACAAAATGGCCAGACTGGTTGTAGAGAACGCCATCATAACATGCTCTAACAACACAATGGCAGGGGACACTGGAAATGGCTTTGAAGACAGCATATCAAGAAAAACTGTATACTCCACAGTAGTAAAGAAACAGAAAAACACAAGAGGTCGCACAGAATATGCACACCTGAAGGAAAGTGCGGGCAGAGAAAAGCCAAGGTCACAAGGGCGGGGTCACACAGGAGGAGGGGGTTAATGAAAGGATTAAAGAACCCTGCACACAGCTATAAATACAGCTGGACTATGTGTCTGGTCATTGTACAGATAATTAACAATGAGGAATGTTTGTCCTAGTAAGCTTGTAACTTTTTTTTGAATAAATATCTTCACTAGATACCATCAGGTTTGAATGAGGTCCTGTTAGTAATTGTACTAATGCACAGAACAATAATGTGTGTGATAAAGTTAATATATATATATATATATATATATATATATATATATATATATATATATATATATATATATATATATATATATATATATATATATATATATATATATATATATATATATATATATATTGTGAGGTTTAGTACTTTTGATGGGACAATCGTTTGCCGATTGTTCCCTTGGTGGGTTGTTGCCTCCTTACTTTTTGTTTTCTTTGCACTCTGTAGGAGTTGACGTCTGTCTCGGTGTCTTCGAGATCGTCAGTCAGGTTTGGGATAGCAGCGAGTCAGGTTCTCGACAGCATAGCAGCTTCTTCGAGTATTTTTGAACTGCAGGTATTCGCTACCTGTGGCCCTCTGCAGTTGGAGGATGACGTTGATGGCTGAACAGTGTCCATCAGTGGAGCAGTGTTGTTCCTGTTTGACAGCAGTCTTGCTGTTGCCTTGACTCTGCCGATCATCTGTCTGTTTTGGAGATGTTCCTGTTGGCCGTCATGGGGCGGTTGTTTTTGATGATCGTATGGCAGTGTTCAAGGGTGTTCATCCTCTTCGACCTTTGATGGGGTCTCGACATCTACGTAGATTGTCTGTTGTGATTTTGTGCTGCACGAGGTTGCACTGGTATTATTTATACCATTGTATTGGTATTGATACTGTTATATTGGTATTTATGCTGCTTTATTATTCATGATCATGTGTTGCTTAATTATTTATGCTATTTTTGTACTGTTTGATCATGTTTTATGCTGTCTGTTTTGTTTATATTTTGTAATGTAGCCAAGGTGTTGTTCACTTGTAATGATTACTGAATGTTAGTGTAATGTGATTCTTTCATAGAGTAACTTTGGTTTGGCTACATGTTATTTTGATTTGGAACTGACTCTTGTTTTAAATTTGATGTATTTATATTTTGAATGAACTCCTTATGGTATTTAACTAAATTGTTAATAATTTTGAATGTTTGCTGCTGGTAATTACTTCATTGATGGTAATATTGAGTATGTAATTTGATTTATTTTGAACCAAACCTAACTCACTTGTAAATATGTAAATATCAATTATAATAAATTAGTTTAAGGTAACTTTATCGTTTTGTTCAGCTCCTTCCTCCTTTGTCTGCCTCAATTTCTGCCAGTCATTCCAGTCCCGTACTTTTTTTTGTACTTAAGAACCTGCTGAACTGACTGCGGTTCATTACAATATATAGATAAATTATATATATATAATATATATGTATATATATATATATATATATATATATATATATATATATATATATATGTATGTATGTATGTATGTATGTATGTACAGTATGTGTGTGTGTGTTGCAATGCAATTGTATTCATATATTTATCTTCCATGTGCATAACTATAAAGTCCCTGCTCAACGGGTTCTCTATGATGAACATCCCGTTTTCTGCGGTGCCTTCACAGGTGACCTAAAGTAGCACGTACACAATCTTATTATCAATATTGTGAATTGTATATTTATTACCTGTTCAATTGCCCTTGTACCACGTGTATGTGTCACAGTATTTTTATATCTATCCAGCTATTGTTAATCATTATGTTTTCTGTATGTACCTGTCCTGTTTTGTGTAGAGAAATAGTCTGACCTCAGGTCACTTGTAAATTTTTGTACTTGCAGTTTCTGCATATACACAGACGTCCGCACGCTGCTTTATAAGCAGGTCGCTTCATCAATAAACCAGCAGTACTTGTCTTCCTGCTCATTATTTCGCACCTCTCTCACAGTGGTGACCCCCGGAGTGGTTCCCGGAGCCATTAACAGACCCAAGTGGCGACTTAGTCTGGGCCCGATGAACCAACCCACACCCATAACGGACTAACTACGGCGCTCTAACCAAGCGTTCGAGCGTTACCGACCCTCATCGGCAAATCACCGGTGTCATTAGCAGACCCACACGGCACGCTCCCAAGCGTGTATTGACTCGAGTGTTCCCCCACACTCCAAGTGAGAGCGTGGAATGAGCATGGACACAGACATCCCCACCCACATACAAATTACCGCAAACTTCTCGGAGGCAGACGTCTCCCTCACACAACACCCTCCCACGTACTCCTCCACGCCGGTGCCCACTCCCCACACGATGTCCCTCCTGACGGACCAACCAATGGCAGCCCTCAGCATAAAGCTGCCGCCATTCACCCATCAGAACCCAGCGTCCTGGCTCTACAGGGTCGAGGGGCAATTCAGGGTGGCAGGCCTGACCGAAAAGGTGTTGAAGGCGGACATCGCCATCAACGCCCTACCGGAAGAGATATACAAGAAGGTCACCCCATGGGTGACGACAACGATGAGCCCTGCCACCTTCCAGGAGTTAAAGGCCACTCTCGTCAAGACCTGCTCCCTGCCAGTCTCCGAGAGAGCCGCCCGTGCCCTCGACCTTGCCATCAACCCCCTGCAGGACACGAACCTCTTGGAGACGTGGCATGCCCTCCAGGATCTCCTCCTCCTCCCCGAGACTGACAGCAACGGCAGGCGCAAAGAGATTAGCCTGTCGAGGGAGATCCTCCTGCGGCAGCTACTCCCAGAGGTCCGTGGGCAGATCACAGAACCATGCACCCTGCCAGTCGAGGACCTGATCAAAGTGGCGCAGCAGCTGATGGACTCCACGAGGGCAGTGAAGCGGGCGTCTGAAACACCCAGGGGCCCTGCAACAGTAGGTTTCTACGTCCGCGACACTGTCTCCGGCAGGATGATGCTGATCAACACTGGGGCCATGCGGTCAGTATTCCCGCCCTCCAGAGAAAACCGCAGAGGTCCGCCGGACCCAGCTGCCTCCCTGACGGCCGCCAACGGGTCCCCCATCCTCTCCTACGGCACCAGGCTCCTGTCGTTCTCCATCCTTGGCTGGAGGTACGAGTGGAACTCCATCGTCGCGGACGTTAGGACCCCATTCCTGGGTGCGGACTTCCTCGCCCACTTTGGACTGGTAGTCGACGTTGGCCGCAAGCGCCTGCTGGACACCAAGTCCTGCCAGTCCCTGCTCTTGTTGCCGGGCCCCAGGGAGCCCACAATCTGTTCCGTCGCTCCCCACCAGTACGGCTCCCTCCTGAAGAAATTCCCGGAGGTGTTCACACGTGAGTTTCGTCAGGTGCCTGGGGCCCCTGACAAACACGGGATATATCATCACATCAAGACAAGGGGCCCCCGACGCACACAAAGTTCCAGAGGCTTCCCCCACAGCGCCTTCAGGAGGCCAAGAAGGCCTTTGCCGAGATGGAACGGATGGGCATATGCAAGAAGGCTCCCAGCCCATGGGCCTACCCCTTCACATGGTACAGAAAGCAGACGGCACCTGCCTCATTGTCAGGTTCGACAAGTGCACCTTCGGCGTCGATAAGGTGGAATTCCTAGGCCACGAGATATCCCCAGGAGGCGTCCGCCCAGTTTCATCGAAAGTCGAGGCCGTCGTCAGGTTCCCCACCCCTACCTCTGTCAGGGCCGTACAAGAATTCCTCGGAATGGTCAACTACTACAGGAGATTCAACCCGGGGATCGCACACACTATGGCTCCCCTGAAGGAGATCCTCAAGGGCTGTCCGAAGACCCTGGAGTGGGGCCCCGACCTGCAAAGGGCCTTTTCCCTGATGAAGGCCGCCCTTGCCAAGGCAACAGCTTTGGCCTGCCAGGACCCCAGCACTCCCCGTTGATGGACCACCAGCTACTGGTCCACACCTTCACAAAGCTGGGGGATGCATGGTCCTCCAGGCAGCAGCGACACCTCGCGGCCATCGCGGAGTTCACCTGCACCATCAAGTACCTCCCCGGCAAGAAGAACCCAGTAGCTGACGCCCTCTTGAGGATCGAAATCGACGCAGTGCAGCTCAGGATCGACTATGAGGACCTCGCCCGTGAACAAGCCACCGACCCAGAGACTCCAGCTTACCGCACTGCCATCATGTCGCTGAAGTGGAAGGACGTGCCCCTTGGCCCTGGAGGGCCAACACTGCTGAGCGACGTAAGCACTGGCCACCCCTGCCCACTGGTGCCCGCCTCCTGTCGTCAGCTGGTCTTCAACATCATCCACGGACTGTCCCACCCCTCCAGCAGAATGACAGCCAGGATGCTGGTGGAGAAGTTTGTCTGGCACAGCATACGGAAGGACATACAGTGCCAGGCCAGCAAAGTAGGGCAGCACACCGAATCGGGGGGTGGACGACTTTCCCCAGCCAGGGAGATGTTTCGGGCACATCCACGTCGATGTAGTGGGTCCTCTTCCCCCATCAGGAGGAGCAAGATACCTTCTAACAGTTGTCGACCACTCCACCAGGTGGCCCAAAGCTACGCCCATGGAAGAAGCCACTGCCAGAGCATGCGCAGAGGCCCTCCTCTCCAGCTGGATCAGCCGGTTCAGTGTCCCGGACCATATAACTACAGACAGGGGCCCTGCCTTCCTGTCCGAGCTGTGGACCGCCCTGGCACACCTGCTGGGGACCACTCACCACAGCACCACTGCCTACAACCCGGTGGAAAGGTTCCACAGGTCCCTGAAGGCGTCCCTCACGGCTCGTTGCACCTCCGAGAACTGGAAGTACCAGCTGCCCTGGGTCCTCCTCGGGCTGAGGACCGCCCCAAAGCCAACAGTGACCCGTCTGCAGCAGAAAAGGTCTTCAGGTAGACCCTTGTAGTCCTGGGGGAACTCATCACAGAGGACTGGGACGACTTAACAATGCAGAGGCTCTGCGACAGGGTTAGGAAGTTCGGCCCCTGCCGGCGGACATATACCGACAGGACGTCGCCCCTTCATGCCTCTTGGTCTGTCCTCTGCCACCCACATCTTCATCAGGGACGATGCCGTACGTCCACCCTTAACCAGACCCTACAGGGAGCCTTTCCTCGACCTTGAGAGAAACAAGAAGGCATTCCGGGTGGCCGTCCACGGGAAGGAAGACTGGGTATCGATAGACTGCCTCAAGCCCACATTCCTGGAGGAAGACGTCGGGGGCACTTTCCAAAGGCCCCCGCAGGCGGTGGCACCCCCACAGCCAGAAAGAAAACCTCGTGGGCGCCCCCAGAAGGCCCCGGGTCTGGGCAGGAGGGTAACCCAACACACCCATCCACAGGGCACCGAAGAACACGAACACCATCCCCGGCATCAAGAAGGCGGGGGCCACTCCGCCGCCCCAGCAGATACCTGCTTTGATCAGACGTTACCTATGTCTTGGGGGGGGGGGAGGATTGTAAAATCCCGCTCCCTCTATGATGAACATCCCGGGTTCTCTATGATGAACATCCCTTTGTTTTCTGCCATTCGGTGGGCCAATTCCCGCGGCCGGCTGATGAAGAGTTAGAGGAATTTATTTCTGGTGATAGAAATTCATTTCTAATAATGTGGTTCGATTCCACAATAAGCTGTAGGTCCCGTTGCTAAGTAACAATTGGTTCTTAGCCACGTAAAATAACAATTATTCAGAGAGCTGTTAATCAGCTCAGTGGTCTGGTAAAACTAAGGTATTTTCTGCTGGTTCCTTTACAGGCGACCTTGCGCTTATTAACATTATTGTGAACTGTATATTTATTACCTGTTCATTTGCCCTTGTACCACGTATATGTGTCACAGTATTTTTATGTCCAACCAGCTATTGTTAATCATCATGTTTTCTGTACGTACCTGTCCTGTTTTGTGAAGAGAAATAGTTTGACCTCAGGTCACTTGTAAATTTTTGTACTCGCGCCTCGCGTTCTCTGTGTATACGCAGACGTCCGCACGCCGCTTTATAAGCCGGTCGCTTCATCAATAAACCTGGCCCCCACCAAAATCACTTTCATGTATCATAATAAGTTTTCATTAACCTACCCATCTCACAGACTCATCATCAACATAGTTATGGGCTGCTCTAGGAGCAAGAGCCCGTGCTGGCACAAGGCCAGCTAAATCTAAAACAACAACAACATCAATAAACCTTTACGGGCTGCTCTATGAGCAAGAGCCCGTGCTGGCATAAGGCCAGCTTAATCAAAAACAACATCAATAAACCATACGGGCTGCTCTAGGAGCAAGAACCCGTGCTGGCACAAGGCCAGCTAAATCTGAAACAACACCAATAAACCAGCAGTTCTTGTCTTCCGGCTCTATTTCGCACCTCTCTCACATAAAAGTTCACGAACTCTGAACTCCACGCATAGACTCGGTACACTATTTTAAGAGATAAAACATACGGAATGACAGTCACAAGTAAGAATGGCGTACATTTTCGGAGATAAAATATATTCAACCACAACAGGATCAACATAACAAATTAATTTACCGGATTGATGGCAGAGCATCAAAGTATAAATAATGTGTGTATGAATATAGAAAACGTTCGGCCTACTTCAATAACTTTGTCCTGACGTAAAAAAAAACCTCCTTTTACTTCTGATGAAATAATGTTGAATCTTTGATTTCCTCCATCATTTCCTTTATTGCTTCCTGTTTCTGTTACCATGGCTATCAATAAAGCACCGTACAAAATTAATACAGTCATAATCTGGAGAAAGTTTAGAGACTACCAATCACAGACAGCCACAAATCAGAAGTCATAAGCAAATTTAAAATGCTGATTGACGACAATGTTCACAGAAATATAAAATCCTAACAGATTCCGTTTATGGTATTTTTAAAGAGGGCTATTCTTACTCCTTTTCACTTTCAGGTAGCCTTTAATAATATCTGTAATAAAATTACATCATTTATGAATGTATTATGTTTACAAATATGAAATCATTTATAACCGGGTTATGCACTAGGCATGTACAACATGGATTTAATGAATATTTAAGCATATAAAAGTTAATATATTATATTTTTACTAACAATTTCAAATGACTTACATAGCTAATAACAATATTAGGTTAATTCATATATTCTTACGGTTCTTGTACGGATACCTGTCACTTGTACGAATGTATTTAGGGCAACGTCCTGTCACTGACAATACAGTTGCTGCAGCAGACATGTCACGAAAACGAAAATGTTGCTCAGGAAAGGGAACCAGTATTTAGTACATATAGTCCAGTTTATCCTGATATCATCGTGTTGCGGATTAACGGAAAGAGAAATAGTCAATCTCAGGTTAGTAGAGGTTGGGTGTTGAAACGAAGCTCCATGATGGCACAGCCTAAACCTGGTCTATGCCTTAGCATATACAAGTTGGTCTACTCCTGTTCCAAGTTACCAAGTCCCATTCAATTCATTTCATCATCTTCTAACCAAGAAACTTTTTCGTATTTCAGTTTTATACATGAACTGCGCATTAACATCATTTAGGAGCTAGATTTAAACCATGGCCTATAACGTTTTCCAGTTGCCTTACTTAGCCTATCTACTGTCGATGTAATCCGGAGTATTTTTGTTCACTTTGCGGAGCCACTGTTGACGGAGGGGTCACGAGGTCTTGCCTTGGCCACCACTTAACTTATAGTAAGCATTTCAGAAAAAATACCGGTAAAACTGATGACTACTACCACAGCCTGGTTACCTCCAGTTGGTGACTGTAGCCTAATATTTACTGCTTTTTACTTATGCTCTACCATGTTTTTTTCCTTGTTTATGCCTTTTGTTTGTGTGTGATATTTACAGTCTTTTTTTTATGTGTGTGTGATATTTACAGTTTTGTTTATAGCTTTACGTCCATCCCAAGGGGATGGTACTAACATGGAGCCCATTGTGCACATAAATTGATAGTTACCAAACCAGAGGGGTGCAGTAGTAGTAGTCTTCAGTTTTACTGAAATACGACCCAACCAGACTAACTTTACTTAGGTCATCATGTCCTTATCTAACCAGGGGAGCAAAGTAAGTCATGATCTGTCTGCATAGTGGAGCAAATATCTAATATTTTGAGGACCTAATGGGGAACTCAGGTTTTTGGTTGAGATGAAAACAAGTCACTTCGAGCAACAGGAATGGTCAGAAATGCATTAACACTGTCAAAGATAAGCAGTCTGATGCATATGACTTATGCTTAAGAACAATAGCCTACCTAAGCCAGTGCTGGGGTAAAAAAGTGAGCCGATTACTTTTCATCCCAAACTGTTCTCTTGTTTGGTCAATGAGTCTGAGTGGTGCATTACCCTATAATATACAGCACTAGATAAGGTCAGGTCAAGGGAGTCCAGTGCCAGGTATGACCCAGTATTCTTGGTTAGGTTAGGTTAGGATGCATCCTGGGTAAGGGAATTAAAGCTACAGGTATATATTCTATCCTAACCTAACCTAGGGAGCTGGGTCCTTCATGAGTCTCAACTCCCCCAACCTAATCTGATTTAGAGTGCTGCAATTCAACACAAGAATGCTTCCTAACTTATTCAACTTAAGACATCAGATCCTAGGGAGAAATTCACCATACCTAACATAACTTAGACACCATATATCATAGAAAGGCATAGAGGGATCCATGCTACCCTAACTTTCCCTAATCTAAACTAAACTAGGATGCTGGGTCCTACCAGGCCATGGGTGCCCTAGACACCCCCTCAAAACAACTTATGCTATACATTCTTTGCAAGTACCTAAATTTTGTATGGATAGCCTTAGGAAAATAAGAGCTTGAAATACACCATGAGATTGTTTGGATTTTATTAACAAAATGAGTAAATGAGGCTCACTTATCACCATAACCTTGCATATCCTAAGTGAAACTATACTGTATTTCAAACATGAAAATTTTTTATAATTCTTCGTTTTACAACAAAGCAATGATTTTAGTGTTGGAGATATGTTGAGTATTATTGACTGGTGGTGATATTAAATTCTGAGTGGGTGCTAAATTACTATATCATTATCATCAGTGTTGGAGGGCCTAGACATGATTAACTAAGCATTTTGTAGCATGTAAGAGGGTTCCTTATAAAGGAAGAAATGAAGCACCATAGCCAGTAAAGAGACAATTAATAACATTTTACTTTATATATATTTCTATATGAAATAAACTCTACAACAATTCAAAAAATGCAAAATTCAGAATAGTACTCGATAGTTTTTGAACATAAATATGAGTGGCTTCATCCTCCAGGACCACCCTGACCCTTCATAAAAACTAGGCCAAGAGTGCATATGGGGCTACATTTTAACAGTACATCCTCCCTGACCAGCCAGTAGCAACAACAATCAGAGGTAAAGTATATTGCCTACCTTGTTGGAATGGCTGGTCAGTCTTTCTTGGACACCTCCATTTTATTCTCTTTCACATAATTTCTCTCAGCAGCACCACTGAAAAAAATGTATGATAATGTTAGATGTGGTGGAAATGAAGATGCTCAGATGGATGAATGGAGTGACGAGAAGCAATAGGACAAGAAATGAACACATCAGGGTGTTAGCAAGTCACTGAAGTGTCAAAAAAGCCAGGGTCAAGATTAAGAGGGTTTGGGCTTCTGATGAAGGGAGGAGATGGTGAGCAGTATGTTGCAAGAGATGATGAGCAACGTACTGGCAGACAGATCATGTTAATGGAAGTGCTAGGGACAAAAAGAAGGAAGGTCTTGAAGCTGATAGAGAGATTGCATTCAAGAAGACGTGAGAAGTAAAGGAATAAAAAATAGGACACAAGACAGACTCAACTGGAGGAGGCTCATTAAAAACAGTGATCCCAACTAAGGATTAAATTGAGAAGAAGTTCATCACAGTAGAACCAATTTAGAGTATATCATAGGTTAGCCTAGGTTATACGACTGAGTTGGTTTTCTAAGCATTCATAATTTTCATTTTCTTTAATTTCAGGGAAGATGTGCGTGCCATGTTCTATCACGCGTATGAAGGTTATATGACACATGCATATCCGTATGATGAATTACGACCATTGACTTGTGATGGTCATGATACGTGGGGCAGGTAGTAATGAATTACACTTGTACATAACTTAACCATAATAGTTATTTTTATACAAAAATACAATACAATATATTTTACATATACCTTATAATAAGCAGAGAAAAATTACTATTTTAAATTAAACTATTGTTTGTTGAGCAGCATTTGAGAAAATGGGAATATATTCTGTATTTTATAATGTTAAAGTGATTGAGGGAATCTTATTTTACTTTAATGTCAGATGTGTGTGTGTGGATGATGAAAACATTATGGTACTGTGGTTCTTGGTGGACAAAGATGTAGCTCTTGCATCTTGCACCCTAATCATTGATTTACTTCAAAACAAACCATTAATTTATGATAGAGTAAATCCTCAGTAGTACATTCTTTAGGCACATCCCATAGCATAAGACCTTTGTTCTAGTGTGTGTCTAACACCTGCAATCATCTTTGAAGGATATGATGATGACAATTGCAGTTCTTATATGTATTTTTATGAATTATACATCGTGTCTCACTTATCCCTTGTGCTTAGTAAAAGTTGAAAGATTAAGCATAAAGTAGCTTTGTAAGCCAGCAAATTGGTATGTAAACAATAACTGATGCCTCATCAACAAGGGAAAGAGCTGTGCCTCATTTGCACTAAGCTCTTTCATCTTCACCGAGTTTCATCCTTAGCAGATATATAGGGAATGCTTTGGAAGACCAGTTTCTTTCAGCCTCATTTTTAACCTAATGGGCTTTCCAATTATTCATGATGATAGCAATGGAATGTGTCACATGGAAGAATTGGGAAACCTTCAAGTAGTAACTCCTCAGATGTCACAAACACCAGTTGTAATTTGGTACACATATGCATGAACTGGAGGCTGGGGAGCCAGCAGTGAGGACATGACATCATCAAGTACATTATCATAAAAGTATGGTAGTCACTGTATAACAGCCTGGAACTCTTTGTAGTTAAATTTGTTTGAATATCTTTGACAAGCAGAAAGGGTAGTTGTGACCATGTCATCTTAAATGTCAGGCAACTCCTAAAAGGTTTCATACTTGATAAATGAAGAGGGCACCGATTTGGAGTGCCTGTTTGTTGGAACTGAGGCTTCTGCACTGGTTGGAGGAGAGAAAGATCAGGTTTATTTCTGATATTTATGTCATGGAGGGAGATGATGTGTACGTTTCTTTAACAAGGACAATTATTTTCCTAGAGAGCAGTTATCTCACCTCAAAACATTTAGAGAACTGTTAAAGGTGTAGGTTTTCCTGGAGCAGACCTGTTTGGGACTGTTGTGTACTTGAAGGCTTCCAGTGTATTGCTCACCTCTTCAGAAAATAGCAGCATGTAATACAACTTAGAGGCTTTTGACTTTCCTCTCCTCTTCCCTCTGTGAGTGCTGGTCACCAAGGTTATGTTATCCAGCATACTGAAGTAAGCTTTAGTCACATAATTAAGACCCCAGAAACAGCCAAAATTTGTTCATCAGTTCCACTTAAGGATGATCCCTTATGTATTTCATTCAGGTGAAATAGTCAATCTTCTGTGCTGGGTATTGTTGAAGGAACTTCTCTTCATTCTGAGACACTTCTCATCCTCACAGATAAGAATATTTTCTCCATTTTTGCTCTAAAGAATGAGGATGTACCAGTTAAAATGTGAGCTTTCAACATGAAACAGAGTGCTCCTTCTAGTGAGCAAGGGAAAGTTTCATGTATTGTTTAACACCCACTGTTTCAATTCTGTAGCTACAATCTTCAGCACTTGGTGTGTGTGTGTACAGTGATCATCACAATTGTTTAACTGGTATTCTCATACTCCACTGTAAATCTCTTTCATTGTAGTTCCTACTGCACTCAGTTGCCTGGTTAACTAATCAGTTCCATAACAATGGTAATAGTAATGATTCTTGTATGAAAATTATTGCTGCATTTTGTGTGTGGGACTGGGCTCCTACCTTCTCTTTTGTACCCTTCTAAGGGACAATTTGCAAGCTGTCATGTGCTGGTTGGGCGTACATGCAGGTGTTCTAGATGACTGAGTATCCTGTCTATAATCCACTATAATCCAGCTCTTTTTGGATTAATAGATTCATTTCCTACCCTTTCTCTAGCGAGGGAAGAGAGGAACTGACGATGAACAGACCCCATTGGTTATCTTCAGCTTTATTGTCCCTGACAATATGGGTTCATCCAACCCTATCTTTGAATCAGTGACGTTACAGTCCATTTATTCGAAAGGCCCAAAAGTCTGCCAGTTGATCATCACAATGTTCAACAGATCAGAAGCTTGGGTCTAAAGAACCCCCAGGTGAGGCGAACTACAGTCAGTTCAGAGATTTGCTCAGAATCTTCCCACCAATAAGTAAGTCTCCCCTGTCTAAAGACTCAAGCTTTGTATACGTGTAGGAGCAAATGACAAATTTTTAAGTAATTTGTATTTTTCCTAGCATACAAACCTGAGGTCTTTACATAAATGGCCCACCTCTAGCCACCCCCTCATTCTGCTTTCTGGGCCAAAAGATAAAGTGAATGCATACCAACTGCATGGCCTGGGATTCCTCCCCTACTACAGGTAGCCAGCTACCAATATCCACCATGTTTTTAGTTAAATGGCCGGCTCCAGCTTGCGCTGAAAGTAAATCCCCTATGTAAAGACCTCAGGTTTGTATGTTAGGAAAAATACAAATTACTAAAAAATTTGTCATATTAGGAGGATGGAAAAAGATATTACAAATTAAGTTTAGACTTTGAAGTAATATTTATTAACAACATGTTTAAAACTAAAAGAAGATTGTCTTCCAGTCCATAATAATGATTCCATTATTTTCAGTTACTCTCTGACACTCATTGATGCTCTTGACACATTGGCTGTAATGGGAAATAAGACTGAATTCCAACGAGTAGCTGCACTGTTATTGGAAAAGGCCAACTTTGACCTTGACATCAATGTTTCTGTGTTTGAGACCAATATCAGAATAGTTGGTGGCCTTTTGAGTGCTCATCTTATGTCAAGAAAGTAAGTTTTCCTTATATGTCTCTTCCATTCCTTATAAAATCTTGTAAATTTGAGAGTAATGTTCTGCATGTAATTCCTTTGGTAGCAAAGTAGTGCAGTATTGTTACTTTGAATTGTTTGCAATATTCAGAATACACAACTTTATATTTTGCTAATAATGCATGGACTACATTATTTATTGCCAGTTTTATTCCTTAATTTATTATTGCTTGCCATAGGAGGCATTGCTAGAATCAGGTTTTTAAGTTTCCATTGATCTTGCATGAATGGATACCTCAGAGGAAAAAACACTTTACTCTATGACATATTCCGAAAGAAGAGACCCCCTTTCCACTTAGCTGAGTATCTATTTGAGTCCCACATCTTTATTGCCTCAAGTGCTAAAATCCAATCATTTCTTGTGTTTGGTGTATCAATAATACCTGCAGTCTCATTCCCAGAAATATTTGGCTTAATATTCACCAGAATTGTCTTGAATCATCAATCATTCAAACCCTTTTGCATTAATCTTGTCTTTTTATTCACTGGCTAAGGAGGCATTCCAGTTTTGGGGAGCATATTTTGGAAAATTAAAAAATATCCTCTTTGATTTTTTTTTCTTTTATAATCTTCATAGCCCTTCCCACTACAGTATATAGATTATTTTGAAGCTTTATGCTTACCAGTATTCAAATATTATTGTAATGGAGAAAAAACAGTAAACCCTCTATTTTTAGGTATACTGTATTTAGGGGTTCGACCCTCACAATTTAAAAAAAATTATACTAGTGGCCTTTGCCTAACTTGGTGACTAATTTGAGTCTTGCCTACATTACTTGTCTTCTCACAGCATCAGAACACATCATTTGTACTTGTACTTACTCAGTTCTATGAACAAACCTACGTGATTGCATTAACGTCTTTCTGACTAGCCTGAAAAGTTGTACTTTCCCTCCCTTTGCTTACTGATACTGTAATTATAGGCCTATTAAAGATATATTCCAACATTAAAAAAATTAAATGGGAAGATAAACAATAAATTAAGAAGTGTAGGAAGTGTCAAAGACCAGAATGAGAAAACTAGAATACGTGGTGGGGAAGTGGTCTTCTCCTTGTTGGTCCACCAGCCTAACAAACACATTAGCAAAGCCGTAAGTCAGAATTACAATGTTGGACTTTTTACTACAATGACATACTTTGCAAACCCATTTATCATGTATATTAGTCCAGTTCTAATGGTGTTGCTTTTCTTTTTCAGGATGGGGGTTGAATTGGAAGAGGGATGGCCTTGCTCTGGTCCTTTGTTGAGAATGGCCAAAGAGGTTGCAAATAGACTTTTACCAGCTTTTGACACCCCCACTGGTAAGTTTAGTACTATCTATAACATACAGTTCTCTTACTGCATGTTTACTGAAACCTTTTGCTGGGTCAAGCTAACAAACCAAGTACTGAATTTTGAGTTAAAAGGGGCAGAACTGTTGTTACAAAAAAGGCTGAGACCACACTTAATACAGGAGCCCATTGTCTTGCTTGCTAGTAATGAATTTTTGTATTGATATCTTGTCATCTTTTCTTCATCTTCATTATCAGCCAGTCTTTGAAATTGAATGTTTTTTTGGATTATGTGTATCTGCATTTTCATAAAATCGGGAAAATATGGAGCTTCACCCAGGTCATGGAATTTAATGAGAAAAAGAGTTGTGTATGTCATATTATCTGAATGGTTTATGCTTCTTATTTTAATGTGTTTGTGAAACTTTTTTCTCTTGTGCAATGTTGAGATTGTGAAACTTTGTTTTTCTTGTGCAATGTTGAGATTTTAAATCACTCAGCTTAAATATGTAATAATCTCTCTTATTTATGCTGAAGACATGTTTTACTGTTTATTGTATGCCTATTACATATTACCTTTCAGAGAATATACTAGCATAACTCATTGATGCTGAAGACATGTTTTACTGTTTATTGTATGCCTATTACATATTACCTTTCAGAGAATATACTAGCATACATCATTGGCAGGAACAGCAATAACCCACCACTCACATATGACCCACATTTGTGTTTTTAAATATCCTAGAGACTAGTCTTTTGTCTGACAGACAGGAAAGAGCAGTCATATAGTTCTGTGTCTGCTCCTCAAGGATCTAGGGGTTCAGTGCAGTCAACTACTGCACTTGCTGTGTATCTTCTGTGTTCACAGACAACAGAATTCCCAGACTTTTGATTCTCAGAATATTGCCTTAAAAGTGTTTAAACCTTCCATAACATAATCTAGATGACATAAGAAAAATATAGAACCATGTGAAACACCTTTTGAGGTAAACATAATGACTCGTGACATAAAATAAATGCCCCTTATCAAAGGTGTACTGTCCCCCCTCTACTGAATTTTCTCACCTCAGATGTGTAGTCCCAGGTTTTTATCTGAAGTAATGTCTTGGCCCAATTTAGGGGCAGATTCTTTTACATGAAGCTATTAGGTGCATCAGTCATGAAGTTGGTTCATAATCCTAATAGTTCTATATCATATAACTGAAAGAGGGGGGACCTCTGTCTGTCTTTGTCTCTGGCCTACAAGTACATTTCAGAGCTCTCTAGCATTGTCAGAACCCATTGCCAGATTCCATTGATGAGATGTCAGTGGTACTCTTAAGTCATTGGATTTACATCTGATGAGTCCCAGCATTGTGGCAGACCATGTACTTTCACTGGGAAGGGATTAAATCACTCACCTTCCTTAGCCCCCTAATTTACTCCTCAGATATCTGGCACTTCAGAGGCATGCATTTCCTGGTGTGCCTCTAACACACCTTATGTTGGATGGATCCTCCTTTGGGTTCTTCTTCCACAGCAGACCCATTCCTTGGAGTTTCTTTCATTGTAAACTGAGTTCTCTTGGGAGTGCCTTTTTTTTTTTGCTTTATTCTTGCAGTCTTTTCATCACTTCCTGGGACTGGACTTCTGGCAGCTATATCTTTCTTCCTTGAACTCAGCTGCTCTGTCCTTCCTCTTAATTGGTGATGCAGGCTATTAACAAACTATATTTTCACAGCAAAACTAGTTTTCATACAGATCCATTGATCACATAAAACTTCAGTGCCTCCTACCCTCCCCTCTCTCTTTAGGAGGAACTTGGCACCAAAGAATGAAATAAGTAGAGGATCTGCAAGGATTCAGGAGCTGGCTAAGCAGGCATGTTGGAATAATTATCTTTAAAATATTTTGCATTGTGCACCTAGATGCATTCCACAGTTAAAAGGCTGTTTTATGATTAACAGATTTGTATAAATACTAGTTTTGTTTGCAAAAATGTATTTTCTCTTAATTTTTGTTGTATCAATGCCAGCATATTAGAAATAAATTACACTGTAATTGGAATTTTGTTTTCGCAGGAATGCCTTATGGTACAGTGAACTTGAAAGAAGGTGTTCCCTACGGTGAAACACCTGTAACTTGCACAGCTGGTGTCGGTACCTTCATCATAGAATTTGGTACATTGTCAAGACTCACGGGAGATACTGTTTATGAAGAGGTAAGTGCACTGTACCAGCAAGAGAGAAAATTTAAAACTTAATGCTTCAGTACCACTGCCTTGTTATGCTTTTGCCCATTAATAAACTTTCGATCTTCAGTAATAGATCCCAGAACTTATATTTGCTTTCTGCTTGGTCTAGATTTAGACAAGGAGAGAATGCAAAATTAACAGCCTTTATTATGTTATTGTTTGCTTTTTAATTAGTTTAACCAGACCAGTGATCATCTTGGAAACCCTTCTCTTGGTTGTCCAAAATGTAAAAACAAATAGGATTAAATGATCCCAGCATAACTGTTCCAGTTGATAGAAACCATTATGGAACCCCTAATATTAAGTGGTACTTTTTAAGTGAACCATATTTACAGTTGAAACCCAAACCATATACCTTATTCAACATGTCTTATCTGGTCTTCTGTTACAGTTTTCACTTTTTTTTTTGGAAAATAGTTTGTCCTTTGGCATTAGAAATTTTTTTTTTATATTAAATAAATTTTTAATCAAATTAAAAAAAGTTGGCAGGCAGGGCAGTAAGGATTGCATAAGATTATGAATTTTTCAGTTTTTTTATGGTTCTTTTCTGTTTTCTCTTATTACTAGTCCAGGGTATCTAGGATTGTTAGTAGACAAGTAAGGACACAAGGAAAGGGTGAGAGTACTTCTGAAATACAAATGCTGCATAAATTGTTACTCTGTTATAAATTTATAAACAATAAACAAACAAAAGGTGTACAAATACTCTGGAAGAACAGTGAAAAATTGTGTCTGTTAACATTTACAAGTTCTTTTTATTTATTATACATTGTGACACAACCTGTCATAAGTTGATTATGGGAAAATAAGTAATGGCTTTGTATGAAGAAATTATATTGCTGTTCATGTATGCATATGTTTATGCTATATGGGCACTGTAATCTGAGGCAGCTTGTACAGTGAGTGTCTTCAGGCTTATTCTCCTGGCTTTGGAGAAGCTAAGAACTGCAGCAAGTTTATGGCTTGTGTTAACAAGGATCCACCAAATTTTGTACCATATTTTTTTCTGGTAATTGTTATGTCAGAATTCATGTCTCTCGTAAATTTTCAGGTAGCAATGCGTGCAATGCATGCAGTTTGGGACCACAGATCATCCATAAATTTACTAGGCAACCATATTGATGTAACTACAGGGAGGTGGACAGCTCAGGACTCTGGAATAGGTAAGCTGCTGAATTCCTGTTTCTTAGAAATGCACCTCCATTTCCTCTTGAAGGTGTACTGGGACTTACAGAACTCATTACAAAAAGATTAAACTGAAAATTAACTTGAAAATCATGAGCATACATCTGTGGTTTTTTTTTTATATTGTTCTTAGGTAGGAGTTAGTTGGGTGTATAACCCAGGCTGTAGGGTTAAGAAGACCATTCAGTACTGATTAACTTGTCAAAAAGAAAATCAGTCAAAATGGCTCTTCAGTATTTTGCAATGACACATACAGTAAACCCCCTGCGAATAGCTAAAATCCGTGAATACTTAAAACCCCTCGAAAAACACTTAGAACTGCCTATGTTGATAGTTTAAACACAAGAAAAACCCTCTAAAAATGCTCATACCTGAGTATTTTAGTAGTTTTATCACAAAAAGTGCATTTAGTCATGAAAATTATATGAAAATACAGTAATTAGTGAATATTTCTCGGTAAAAAATATCGCGAATGGGCGAATTTTCCGTGAATAATGGGTAGATACGTTCCACAGAGAAATCCGCGAATACGCGAGTCCGTGAATCATGAGAATGCGAATACGGGGGGTTTACTGTATTACTGTGAAATGCAGTCTGTTGCCTTATTAGACCTTGCCACCTTGATAGAAAAGGATGACCAGCTATGAATATACCAAGATGATCTTGTTCTTCCAGGAGATGAGAAATCTTTTAAAAGTGAGTTAGACCTTAGTTTCTCAACTTTCTTTTTAAGTATAAAGCCTTGGTTTGATTATGTGAGTTTTGAGTACCATTTCAAGAAAATGTAGTTTTACATTTTGTGAAAGAATAGTGCAGATTACTTTTACAACATGCCATCATTCAAAATCAGTTGCAAGTCTACTATTATAAAAGGTTTCAGGAATTCATGGGAAATTACCAGCTTACATGAAATTGCCAGGGATTTGATTGAAATCATTTTACTAATGTTAACCAAAGTAATTCTGGTGATACATATGACTGACTGTTTCCTATCTTCAGAAAGTAAAATTTTAAGTATAATCATTCAAGTACATTTTATTCTTTTATTCTCTTCCAGGTGCTGGTATTGATTCATATTTTGAGTACCTTGTGAAAGGAGCCACCCTACTTCAAAGACCTGAGCTAATGGCTATTTTTAAGCAAGCAAGAGCTGCAGCCGACAAATATTTACGCCATGATGATTGGTATTTATGGGCAACAATGACTAAAGGGCATGTGACGATGGCAGTATTTCAGTCCCTGGAAGCATATTGGCCTGGAGTTCTGGCACTGATAGGTGAGATTTTTTTCACATTTCTTGTTTGTTTACTTTTGTGAAAAATATAGAAAGCTAGGCAATACTGAGCTTCTATGGATTTTTATGTTAGCATAGAAAAATGCTGGAAGAATCTGGGAACTATATTTGAACATGAAATATGCATTTATGGTAATAAAGTATAATTATAATGATAGATGAAGTACAACTATACTGATAAGTTCTGAAATTTCTTTGTCATGTAGCTGAATGATGTTGGTGTTGTGATGATTTTTTAAAACTTAAACTTGTTTTAAAAATTCAGTGTTTTTACTGGTGTATACTGGAAGTGAACCTGTTAATGAATTATAAGACTTAGAAATCAGTTCAGGGTATACTACAAAGAATGGCCTATGACAATGGCTTTTGAAGTTGCATTAGACTTAGTGGTTCAGTGGTATTTTGTCTAGTTGTACACTGAAAATATGGTAGAAGACCCCTCCTCTCTTATGCTCATGTAAGCGGTATTGATGTCTTAAGTTATTCTGTTCTTTTCTAATTTATGTACTATTTGTTTTGCTCTTTCTTCATTGCTGAGCTTATTCTTTCTATGTGAAGTATACTTTGTGAATTTGATACGAAAACTGTACATCAGTATTTCAGGACTCAAAGGGTTCTCTTTTTATTTATTTTTTATAATTCCCAGATGCAAATTTCGGATGCTGAATTTTTGTCTTTACTGTATTTTCCTAAATTAATGTTTTAATTTCAGTTCAGCCTTGTGAGAGCTAAATAAATTTGCCCGAGTGGTCTGATTAAAATACTTAATACTGGTAATAATTATAATTCTCATTTTCTCTTCTGTAAAATCCTACTTATTAAATACATGTATTATCAGTATGGTAATGCACAGGCACTACATTGTCTCAGACACTTTTCGTAATTTACTTTTGTGTGGCAGGGGTACAGGGAAATTTTAATATATATAGAGTGCATAGTATAAAATTATACTTATGCAGTACATACTCACTTTATTTGAAATATATCAGTCTTGAAATGTAAATAAACTACCTGAAAACTCTTACAACTTTTAGTTTAAAAAATTTTTTACTGAAAATTTTGGTGCAAATTTTGAATGCTGTAATTTTGGAAGGACATTACTACTGTGATTACCCTCGGCTTTTGCACAAATTTTTGTTGCTTTAATGTACACTAGCTCATTTAACCTTATCATTTTACAGTTCTTGTTTCTTTAAAATAGATTTATAATTTCAGGAGATATAAATTCAGCAATGAAGATCATTTTCAATTATCATCAAGTATGGAAGCAGTTTGGTTTTACCCCCGAGTTTTATAACATCCCTCAGGTACAGTACCTGTGAAGTATATTTGTACAACAGAATATGTACCAGACTGGAGTGGTTGAATTAAGTTTTTTGGAACAATGACATAAAGTCCACTTTTAAATTATATATTTAAGTAATGTGCTTTATAAAGTTCAGACCATGGAACTATAGCATTTTGTTCATCTAGAGGACAAAACAAGTATTGAATATTGATTTGCATGTTGGTAATGATGTTAAAACATTTTCACCTTTGTATTGCATAGTTATCCAAAAGTCATGATCCTTGCATCAAAGAAGATTTTCATAAGGAAATCCAGCACCTTTAAAAGATCTATGATAGATATGTATCTGACTAAGCTAGTCATCTATTGTGAATGGTGCCTTAGAATCGGCTTCTATCCATTCTCTAGTACAATTCTCATTCTTGCAGATTTTTTTTTTTTTCCTGAAAAAACTTTTAGTATTTGATAAAGGAATACTAATAGTCTCTCCTTCTAGCTGTGATTAGTAATCATAAGGACTTTGTTGCTTTGGAATTAACAAAATTGCACAAAGTATGAACTCATTTTGGGGCTTGCTGCCTTCCTGTGAGCAAGGACATGGATATGCATTCTACTTTGACTAAATTCTTTTAATACAATTAAGGGAACAGTGTTAAGTTATATGCTGAGCATCTCCAAAGATTGCAGATCTAGGTTGATGAACAGATGTAAAAACACATTGTTTGTAGATTTATATACCCATATTGTATTAATATATTTTAAATGTAAATAAGCTTAATTCTTAGTCATATATTTATGACCCTGCACACCTTACAACTTGAGTTTCTAACTTCAGGCAGAAACTTCAGCCTATCGGGAAGGTTATCCTTTACGACCAGAACTAGTCGAGTCTCTGATGTATCTGTACCGCGCCACAAAGGATGACACTTTATTAAAAATGGGGGCAGATATTGTGCGGAGCATACAGCATTCAGCAAAGACAAGCTGTGGATATGCAACAGTAAGTTTCTACAACTTTTGGTTTAGGTGAGATTTTTTTTTTTTTTTTTGGTCTAAGCCTATACAGTATATCCTGCTTTCTTCTGAGATAACATTTAACATCAGGGTAATAGGTAAAACTATATAGTGTACTGTACTGTGTTTTATAAAAATGAGCAATAAACAAAGTATATGAGGGATAAAACAAGCACTAGAAAAAAAAATAGTTAATTAAGGCTGTCATCAATATAACATGTACAAAATAATGCTAAAATATTAATAAAATTTGAAACTACAAGCTAGTTAGTTAGTTATAAATGATTTGTTTAACCAGACCTCTGAACTCTTTTAGGGTTCTTCTCGGGCTGGGAAAAGAATGGGGGAAAGAGTACATAAAAAAAATTAAGTAGTTAACTAAATAAATAAATAATAAAAAAGGGGGAATTAGAAAAAACAATCGAGAAAAAAAAAAAAAGGGGAAGATTATATTTTACTTATCAATTTAATTTTGTTTAGGAAGAGAATGATATTATTAATTGAAAAGTTATTACCTTCTGCTAGAATATCCTTTATTGATTTATTTTGTAAAGTCTTTCTTTCATGATGCCATCTGGGACAGTCAATCAAGATGTGTTTGATTGTTACTGGGATGTTACATCTTTCACAAGTTATTGGGTTTGTGTGCGGAGTTGACGTCAGATGACCATGCGTGAGTCTGGAGTGTCCTATTCTGAGTCTTGTTAAAATAACCTCATTGATTCTTTGCTTTTGGGTAGAAGAATGCCATTTTTTAACTTCGTTCTTAATTTGTTTTAGTTTGTTTTGTGGGGGTATATTTGTCCAATCATTTTGCCAATCCCTATAAATTAAGGGTTTAACTGATGCTAGCCAGTCTGATATGGGTACTTTGAAACTACAAGCAAAACTGAAAACTACAGGTAGAAAAATACAATTACAACATGTAGTAAGGAAAGCTACAGCTGTACCATGAATTAGGACCATTTTAGAAAAATACTTGTCATTGGTGAGTATCTTCCCTGAAATTTTTAATTTTCCTCTGTACTAGTACCATAGTAGACAGGAGAGATCAGAGGAACTCACTGATTATTGTTAATCCTTTGAGATTTTTGTCGCAGTCCAAAACTCACCTGTGTAAAACAAACCCTGTTCTGGATTACAGCTTATGAGCATAATAACTTTTTTTTAATGCCTGCTGTAAATTTCTTTTGTATGATGGAAGGCTGGGTTTGGCCTCATGTTGACAAGTCATTTTTCTTTGTGTTCATTCATTGTAAACCTGCTCAACTGAGCGAAGTACATTGTATACCTTGAGTGTTGTTACCTGAGGATAATTTTGAAAGTAAAGGGTTTTCTGATCTCTTATTTGATAGTTATACTGTATAGTCTTTTATAAGGTAGTATGCATGAAGAGTATAATAGCTGTCCTCATTGCTGAACAGGTCTTGCTCGAGTATGAGGGAAGCCCAGGCTGTACTTTTCTGGAACACTAGGTAATGAAAGTGTAGATGTGTAAGATGAAAAAATCCAGTCTTCACTTGCATGTACCATCGAGGTCTTGAGCAAGGGATGGTGTTCTGGCAATGTCAGAAACTTCATTCCTTTCTTGTGTGCACCAATGACTTTTATGTACTATAAAAATTAACACACATCTAATAAAAAAAAATCATAACTTAAAATTTTGCAAGTCTGGCTATAGGTGTATTAACATTACAGTTAGTATCAGCTGGGGATGAATGACAAAGCACAAAGGCAGAAAGGAACTAGCCAATCTAACTATGCATTTCACAGCCTACTATGAATTTCTCTCTACAAACATATCCCAAACAACTTTCGGTGGTGTGGCATTGACTTTGACTTTAGAATGTTACAATAACTCAACCTCCCTATTAGAAGCAAAACTGCAAATAAAGATTGTAGTGAGATTCGAAAAACCATAGGAAAATGGACGATATGAATAGTAGGTAAGATGTTCGTGGGGGTGGATGGAGCTGGGGGGGTTAAGTGATGTTTACCCTAAAGAAGTTGGGCCCAGAATAGGTAGAACCAATAGTACATGAGGATGAGTACACCCTCTCACTGTTGGTAAAGTTAGAGGGCTCCTCGGAAAATATAATATTTACCTAAGCAAGCTGTATTCTGGAGACACAATTGCGTGACTTATGCTAAAAAAAGAATTGGGAATGGAATTATGAGAACAGTGCTTTTAGATGTATAAGAAGAAGAGAATGTGTCACACTATTTGGTGTCTGTGTAGGCAAAGGTGAGTTTTGTGTACACAGACGAACCCAATATGTGTAGGCAAAGGTGAGTTCTGTGTACATAGGAACCCAATATCAATCTGGTAAGCCAGTTTTAGAAAACGTGTGTGTTGGGGGTGGATGTGTTGGAGGTCTGTCTCACGTTTATTACCCAAAAAGAAGGGTTTTTCGCTTTTCGTGTTTATACCTCTCATAGAAGGCAATGTATTTATAGTGCCTCTACATAATACCTGGCGCGTAAGCCGGTTAGTGTTGTGTAATTGCAGATATATTAATCTACATTCTGTCCCAATCAGTGCCTTCGAAATTTTCAAGTTTCAACTTCTCGAAGCCTGTTGGCCCTGGGAAATGGGTAATAGAGTGTTGTGTATGTGTTAGCGCTTAGCCCTCCCTTTACCACAAAAATGTCATCTGACCAACCTCCAACCGTCGTGCCAGTGACCCTGGTACCTAACGATACCTGTGCCCCACACACAAGTTCTGTACTCGCAAACAATTGTCTTTACTTTATACAATACCAATCGAACCGTTCCAATGTCGAGTCTACAGTAATACCCCAAACTTGCACGATTCGAGTTGCACGAATTCACGGACACAAATTTGTCATGGGAACCGTTGCACGAATTCACAGACACGAATTTGTCATTGGAACCTAACTAATGGTCATACATGAGTTTTTCACAGACACACAAACATTTGCGAACACTGAGAAACCCTGCAAAAGTGTTTGTTTAATTTTTTATGTAATTTATAAGTTTTCAAGCTTTTATGTGTAAATTAAATAACATTAAATATTATTAAAAGTAATAATTTCTCTCTCTCTTTTAGTGAGATGAATTTTTATGGTACATATATACAGGTATGTTTATTTCTATGATAAATAAACTTTTTACCTAATAATAAGTACTAATTTTCAAATAATAATAATAATAGGTTCTGTTGAATATTATTGCTGCTTCAGCTGCATTTATTTTGTAGAAGACTTTTTCCATTTTCCTTATTGCGGACTTCTCTTCAGTGGAGGTGCGTGCTAACAGCTCGCCTATATTTGTCATTTCATGGGGGAAAAGTCAAAATCTGGATTCTGCTTCTTTATATATTCTATACAGTTAGTTCTATACAATTGTTGCTGCGACGTTTCGACAGACTCTTCTGTCATTCTGCAGCGGGAGCTAGTAGAGGACTGGCAGATTGCCTCCCAACAACACGAGAGAAGTGAGGGTGCGACACGAAGTTGAGATGGCCATACCCTCCCTTGAGGGAGCTGCCCTCTCTCCCATGGATGAAGCGCCCACATCACCTGTAGACATATCAAAGAGGACCGACAAATCCCCAACCTCCTCTTCCTCCCCAGTGCCTTCAGTGGAAGATAAGTCTTCAGCGACGATCACCAGCCCTTGTGAGTCTTCCGACCCTATCTCTCCCCCCAAACCCCCGTCATGGATGAAGATATGATTGATCATGAGGGGACTGGCAGCTGGCAGACACAAACAAGTAGAAACAAGAAAAGGGCATCTCGATTGTCCACTTAACTGAAGCCCAACATTCGTGAATCATCTCGCCCGAAACCTGAGAAGAGATGTCAAGTTATGATTCACGATTTACGCTCATCGGTGAAGCTAGACGCCATAGTAGAGAGAGTCAAGTTTCCCATGGGCTTTGACCCTTATATCTCCCATGAACTCCCATGCAAAATTATCCATAAAGTGGCCTACAGAATTACCTGCCTATTTCAACACCACGATGTTCTTAAAGGCAAGAATTTCAGTCCTAATATAAGTCTCAAGATACAACCTAATCCAGGACCAACCTCCCCCAGGGGAACTTACTGACCCCCCAAGTAGGGGTTCGGGTGCAGACTCACCTTCTATCACAAGTGCCAGCCATCCCCCCAAGCCAAGTGAATGCCCACCCCTGCTGGCCAACCCCCCACCCACCCAAATGATCAACTCATTCATTTCCCATCTTCGTGAGTTGCCATGGATACACTAGATAAAATCTCTTGGAATATTTTTGGCCTCAAGCGGAACATTTCTCCCCTAAACATGATCTGCAAAAACTGCAAAGGCATCATTGCATTACAAGAAACGCTCCTCTGGCCTCATGACCTTGCCATCTGCGATTCAGTGCATAAAGACTTCAGAGCTTTCTCGACCCCATTGATGCAAGTTACAGATCACATCGTAGCCGGTCGCCTGAAAGGGGGCCTTTCTTTCCTGTGGCACAAATCACTAGACAATATGGTGAATGTGTTGACCTATAGGAGTGATAGATTGCTGGGGCTTCAAGTGACAGTATCCTAATAATTAATGCTTATATGCCCTGGGAAAAGAACAAAAATTTTGATCAATACTGCATGATCCTTGATGAGTTACACAGCATTATTCATGATTCTACTGCTGATCATATTTGTATAATTGGGGACCTTAATTGTCACCCCACAAAACAATTTCATAACGAATTTACTCGCTTCTGTCAAAATCATGCTCTCTGAATTAGCGATGTAATGCTTCTCCCTCCCTCCTCCTATACCTATGTACAAAACAGAACGGACACAGTTACAACCTCCTGGCTGGACCACTGCATCACGTCCCCTTAACTTCATGACTATATTGTGAACTGCAACATTCGCTACGATCTTGCAGTGGGCTATGATCACATCCCCTTACAGGTGTCATTCAATACTCCATCCCTCCCTACTGTGAACCCCCTGACCACCCACCTGCTGTTAACTGGGATTTTAAAAACCAACAAAAAACCAGATCCTTTAGGGGAAACCACGGAAACCAGGCTGCGGTCAGTAGCTCAACCGGCAGACGCCTTATTGTGCACCAACCCAAAATGTAGAAATGATCATTACAGGAGAGATCTGAAAGAATTCTATTCGAATATAATTTCCACTGTGCTTGCCTCCGGCAGGGATACCACTGGATCTCGTCAAGGGAACCCCTAATATACCTGGATGGAATGACGTAGTTAAAGATCTATATACACATTCACGAGAAATGTTTCTACTGTGGAGGCAAAACGGTAGCCTGAGGGAAGGACACTTTGCACTGCTAATGAGGCAGGCATGAGCACAGTTCAAACTTGCCCTTAAGCATTGCAGACTGAATGAAAAGCAACTAAGAGCTGATGCAATGTCTAGAAAATTAGAATCTGGCAGTTACCCCCATCTTTGGAAGGACATTCAGTCCCTAAATCCCAAAACTAAAAAGCTATCACAGAGAGTAGGAGAAGCCGTCGGTGATGAGGCTATCGCAAGAATGTGGGGTGATCACTTCAGCACTTTCCTGAATTGCATAAACGATCAAGACTCCCGCCGTGATGTAAATAACCTCCTTACTGATAATATTCAGTTTCATTTTGCCGATCGTATTACTCCAGGTATCATCAGCGATGCCATAAACAAACTACCTAATAATAAATTGCCCGGCTGCGATGGTCTGCCTGCTGAAGCTTTCAAATTCTGCCATATGATAATTTACAGTTTGCCAGCTGCTCTATTCAATGCATGCATAATTCAGCAGTTTCTCCCAGACTCCCTACTCTTAGTTCACTTAATACCATTAATAAAAAACAAGTCAAAGGATGCAGCTGACCATGGCAATTATCGCCCAATTGCAATTACTACAATTGCGTCAAAGATACTCGAGTCTGTTCTTCTAGTGAGACTTCTCTCCCTTTTCTACACACTACTGACAACCAGTTCGGCTTTAAAGCAAACTACTCAACTGACACCTGCATCTGCATCCTGAAAGATGTGCTGAACTATTACCTATCATCAGTCTCTCCTGTTTTCCTATGTTTTGTAGATGTGAGAAAAGCATTTGACAGAGTAAACTACGTGAAGCTTTTCCTGAAGCTGCACAAATGAGGCACACCTCTATATCTAATTGGTATTTTATGTTGGTTCTCCACACAGCAATTCTGTGTCAAATGGGGTAATGTACTGTTGTACACCTTCGGCTCCTTAAACAGGCTCTGGCAAGGGGGCATTCTCTCTCCATACCTGTTTAACACACACACACAGATGCCCTGAATGTCAGACAGAACTCACTCCCAGTCGGATGCACTATCAATGAAACAACAATAAACAACCTCTGTTAAGCTGACAATATGGTTCTGATTTTCCCATCAGTGCAAGGTCTCCAGTGACTCATCGACACCTGCCACCAATATGCAGAGGAATTTGATATGCTATATAACGAAACCAAGACCCAGTGTATGTCGCTGCTCCAGAGATCACTTAAGCATATTGCAGAACCACAAATTTTTCTCGGAAATCATCGTCTGGAATTCGTGCATGACTTTCCATATTTGGGCCACATTATCACGGACGACCTAAAAGATACGGCAGACGTAGAACAGAGGTGTTGTAAACGATGTGCAACTGGCAACATGATTGCAAGGAAGTTTGCCTTCTGTCACCGAGAAACGAAATTGCTGCTCTTCCACTCGTACTGCTACGGTATATATAGGTGTTCCCTTTGGACGAACTGTACCCGAGAGACCATGAGATGTATCACTGTTGTTCACAACATTCTGAGACACCTCACAAACACTCCTCGCTATCAGTCAGCCATGCAGATGTTCATAGAAAACTGCCTGGATAACTTGAAAATCATTGTGAGGCGAACAATGTCCAGTCTGATCACCCCACTGAGAAACAGCAGCAATTCGCTCATACAAAGCATCCTAAGCAGTGAGGCAAGAAGATATAAATTGTGGGAAAGATGGAATAATGAGGCGTCTGTTCCTTAAATGACTTATTCTCTATTTTTACAATTTTGAAGTGTCGCCTCCAGAATCTGTCATAATTATTATTATTATTTTATTATATTTTTATGTTTCTTGTTATATTTGGTATTTTTACTTTTTATTATTACTGTGATTAATATCATTTTAGAGTTTTGCAATTTTCAATATTCGTATTTAGCTTTCTGGACCAGACTTCTGTAACCACCTAAGGTCCCCAGATGGAAATTAATCGTCTGTAGTCTGTATTTTTTACTGTTATCATTTAAAATTTTTTTTCTCTTATTCTCCATATAATTAATGTCATTACTGTTTTTATGAATTCTATTTTTTCTACTTCTTCAGCAACTGTGTGGATGCTGCTGATAATTATTTTTATCATGTTACCCTATGTATCTAGACTGTGTGTATTGTATGTGTATATTTCAAGTACTGTATGTAGCCCTGAGCCGAAATAAAGAATATTATTATTATTATAATCTACTTAGTGGTAGCATCTGGTTAGTGCCTGATATTCCAAAATTTGTTTTTTCTGTAAATATATTATGATTCCAGACTTAGGCATGACAGCTTCTTTCTTCCTCTTGTCTGTCTCATTTGGTTAGACTTGCATAGCCATAGCACGTAGGGAGAGATAAAAAATGCTGACTTGTCATTTAGCAACCTCACTACTGCCTCTGTTGCCATGATGTCAGCATGGATTTATGATAGGTTCAGTATATTCATTATGGCTAAACATTGCTGTTACCTGTGACTCCGTGGATACCAGTGAATGACTGTACCTACATGGCATATTTTCAAGCAATCCCTGAGATATTATCTTTGTATTGCATCAGTTTATTCATATATTACAAATATTTATTAATATGTATCTTCTTGGAATTGATAGTTATTTGAATCTTTATTTTCATAATCATTACTAGCTGACCAACTTGCCACTGCCCGAGAAAATTCTGAATTACAACCGATAAACTCTCTCTCTCTCTCTCTCTCTCTCTCACTCTTACCATCTTTCTCCTCCCAACACCCCTCTAATCTCTCACTTCCTTCCTTTTCCTGTTAAGATACCTGCTTTAGTTACATTGCCCAGTATTTTTTACATTTTATATTTCACCCCTTCTCACCTCCCATTCCTAACGGTGCTGAACTTGGACTTCAAGGGCATCAGGAGTGTTACTATTCATCTCGGAGACCTCAAAAACTATGGATTAGACACAAATGTCTGTCGTTTTTGGTTATTTTTACGTCACCCCCTTCTTATCAGGCCTGAACTTGAACTTAAAGGGCATCGGAAGTGTTACTATTTGTCTCAGCTACCTCGAAAACTATGGATTAGACACGAATACCTGTTGTTTTTGCTTATTTTTACATGTTCTCTCCTTTTCACCCACCCCTTCCTAGGCTGAACTTGGACTTGAAGGGCATCAGGAGTATCACTATTCATCTCAGCAACCTCAAAAACTATGGATTAGACACTAATATCTGTCATTTTAAGTTATTTTTACATGTCACCCCCTTCCCACCCTGCCTTCCTATTAGGGTTGAACTTGGACTTAAAGGGTGAATAATGACACTCCTGATGCCCTTGAAGTCCAAGTTCAACCCTAATAGGAAGGCGGGGTGGGAAGGGGGTGACATGTAAAAATAACTTAAAACGACAGATATTAGTGTCTAATCCATAGTTTTTGAGGTCGCTGAGATGAATAATGACACTCCTGATGCCCTTAAGTCCAAGTACAACCCTAGGAAGGCAGGGTGGGAAGGGGGTGACATGTAAAAATAACTTAAAACGACAGATATTAGTGTCTAATCCATAGTTTTTGAGGTTGCTGAGATGAATAGTGATACTCACCCCGCCTTCCTATTAGGGTTGAACTTGGACTTAAAGGGTATCGGAAGTGTCACTATTCATCTCAGCGACCTCAAAAACTATGGATTAGACACTAATATCTGTCATTTTCAGTTATTTTTATTATGTCACCCCCTTCCCACCCTCACCCCCTTTGGTGCCAGTGATGTCTTACCCTCACAGTATTCTTTCCCAGATAGTAAGTCATTATGTATACCAAGTTTGGTTGAAATTGCTCAGTGCGTTTCAGAGTTATGCTGGAACACACGCACATCCACTTTTATACATACAGATTAAGTAGCTTTAGCAGATTGAGCTAATTTATTTAGCTCTCACATGGCTATGCTGAAGGATTTATCTTTATTAATTGTTTAGATTTTACGCATATTTTAAGTGTTATGCATTTATATTTGAAGTTTCTCCATTACGTTGTAACAATCCTGTATTACATAACAGGATTGTTAGAAGCCTTTTATCTTGTGACAATACTGAATTCTACGTATCTGACAGGGTTTTGCCTTAACTGATACAACAGAACAGTAAATTTAATTTGATGCTAACTCTACTGACTTTGTCTAGGCATACAAGTGTGGATAAAAGTTACTGGATTGTATGTATGAAACCAAAATTGACAAGTTTCTGTTGCTTTGTATGTTTTCATGGTAATGAATACTTGTTAATACTGTATTTATAGTTAAGCTTTTGATTATTGATAAGAGTGGCAACATAGGTGAGCTGGTTTTAATTTTCTTCCAGGTTAAGAATGTTAATGACCACACACTCGATAATAGGATGGAGAGTTTCTTTTTGGCTGAAACAACCAAATATCTCTATCTTTTGTTTGATCAAGAAAACTGGCTACATAATACTGGTAGTTTTGGCACTATTATGGATGTGAAAGGCCGGAGTTGCATTCTTGAAGCAGGAGGATATATATTCAACACAGGTAAAGCTATATGTTCATTAATGTCTGTTTCATGCTAAATTCAGTGATGTCACAGATTTAGTAATGCAACTAATATTTTAGTAAAATTTACCGCAAAAAATCTTATTTTCTTTACTTCAAAGGCAAAAAGACTTTTAAAACTGTGACTTTAGCATTAACAGCCATACCTGAAAAAATCTACCTTATTCGGTTTAATTTTAGACAGGTTATTCCCAGCCTGTTACTTCTTTCTCTGCATCTTTTCCCACTTCTATGTGGGGTCAGTGTTTGTGACAGCTTTCTTCCACCTGGCTCGGTCAAACACATCGTCCTCTGACAATTGTTTGTCTCTCACGTCTTCTTTAACTACATCCATCCACCTTCGCTTTGGTCTTCCTCTTGCTCTCCCACCAGGCACCTCCATCTGCATCACTCTCCTCCCTACATATGTCTCATCCCTTCTCATCACATGGCCATACCACAGCAGTCTTCTTTCCTGGGCCTTCTTTGATAGTTCTACGACTTTAGTAGTTCCTCTTCTTCTTTCATTTTTGATCCTGTCCATTTTTGTTACTCCACACATCCACCTGAGCATTTTCATCTCTCCCACATCCAATTTCTTCTCTTGCACTCTCTTTACTGGCTATGTTTCTGCTCCATACATCAAAGTTGGTCTCACTACTGTCTTATATACTCTTCCTTGAACCTTTACATTGATTCTGCAGTCGCACAATACACCTGACATCTTTCTCCAATTTTTCCTTCCAGCCTGCACTGTGTGTGTTATTTCTGCATCCAAATTTCCATCATCAGCCACTGTTGAACCAAGATACTTCAATTTTTCTACTCAGATCAACCTTGTCCCTTCCATAGTAATCTTCTTGATCTTCATTAAAACTTAATTATTCAGTCTCCTTCCTACTGATCTTTAAACCTCTGTCTTCCAGTACCTTTCTCCATTGCTCTAGTTTTGACTCCACTTTGTTGGTGCTGCATAACACAGTGTCATCAGCAAACAACATGCACCATGGGGACTGATCTCTTAGTCCTTGAGATAGCACATCCATTATCAGGTCAAAAAGATATGGACTTAAAGCAGATCCCTGATGTAAACCTACTTTTACTGGTATCCATTCAGTTAACCCAACACTGCTTCTAACATGCGTTTTTTCTCTTTCATACATATCTTCCCAGCCTGTTACAATTATGTATTATATGATAAATTATAGATAGCTCTGATTCAGTTCTATGGGTTACCCAAAGGATGTTCTTAAGTGAGAAGTATGAGCTAAGAGCAAGGTAAAGTACAAGATTTTGTACAGCCAGATGAGAAGAGACCAAAGGGAATGAATGGAAAGTAATCAGCCAGTAACAGTGCAACTGTTTCTCTTTCATCAGTGTGGCAACATTGGTGATCAACCAGCTGATACAGTGAAAACTACTTATTAACACTAAAGTGTTAATAACTCATGAACTGGGTCCCACATGTAAGCTAAGGACTCCCATACTTGGGCAGTACAATTGTGTCACGGGACTCATGAACTAGGTCCCACATGTAAGCTAAGGGCTCCCATACTTGGGCAGTACAATTGTATCTCAGGACTCGGCTAGTAGTAATGTTTTTTAATTTTCATTTATTTACTTTATCCACCTTTCTGTCAAATTAAATCCAAGTGGTAAATGAGGATCTTGATACTGAATTATAATTCATTCCAGATTTCAAGCTTTAACCATGCCTTCTTTGTAACATGAGAAATTAATACAATTTTAGGTTTATTTGATTTAAAGCCTGTAGATATTTTTTTTTGGTTTGGCAATAACTGTAAGCTTACAAGAAGTCACTTAACATACATAAAGCTTTTACTGACTGCTTAGTTTAATGAGGCCACCAGTAAATGAATTATGGAAACCAAAAATTTAAACATTTTCTCTGTAGTTATAGCCTTTGGCAACGGATATGTAAAATTTCATCAAGATATGTTGTTGTAGTGTCTTAGTTTACTTACACCTCCTCAACCTGGGGCACATGATTCATATTTGGTAGTTCAATATAGTGTTTGTAGCAATAAATTACAATAACTTATAGTGAAAAGTACCATCAAAATTTGGCTAGTAGCACTTTTTCCCTCATGATACTTGATAAAAGCAGGAAAGCTGAGCTTAGTAGTCTTGCAACCTTGGCCCATGTAACATTGCAACACATCAACCCAGGTTCGGGCTGTTCCAACTTAGGAAGTCTGTACTTCAAAACAGTCTCTGTAGCTTCAATTGTTACTTTATTTCTTCAACCACACTCATTAAAACTGGACACACAATAGATTGGCAGCAAAAGAATTTTTTTTATAACTGATGAAAAGATCACATTTTAGTAGATGTTTTTTTGTGATGGTGAAATAAAAAATTATGAAAATTAATATTTTTCAAACAAATTATATGTTTTAATTTTTCTTCTCAAGGGCTGAAGGTTATTAGGACTCTCTCAGATGAGTCATTCTACTCCCTCAAGCTTTAACAACCAATAAAAAATTGCCATCATTTATGCAAGCCCACTTGCAGGTATAAATGTGGCATAGATGTACCTCCTGGCTTCATTCACCTTTTGAAAAATGGTAGAAAGCCCTACTTAGACATCAAGGAATAAATGAACTTTGGACAGCTGCTGTATAACTTACCTGATGATACAAAGAAACTCATTTGAGGCATTCAGAAACTACAATACAAACTCAACAGCATCCAAATGGCTATTCTATCCAACGAAGTTTATTATTATTATTAACCCTCTAACGCCGAGCCTCTATTTACAAAAACGTCTCCCGTATGCCGGCGGCGTTCGGGAGTTAGCGCCGAAGCGGAAAAGAAGTTTTTTTCAAAAAATCACAGCCCGCTTAGTTTTTACGATTAAGAGTTCATTTTTGGCTCCTTTTTTTGTCATTGCCTGAAGTTTAGTATGCAACCATCAGAAATGAAAAAAAATATCATTATCATATATAAATATTGAAATATATGACAGCGCAAAAAAAATTTTCATATATAATTTTATACAAATCGCGCTGTGAGCAAAACGGTTAAAGCTAATGGGTTATTTTTTTTTCTTTGTATTGTACACTAAATTGCGATGATTGTGGTATTTAACAAATTGTAAAACGATCAGAGCAACACAGAGAAAATATTATCACAAAATGATGCATGAATTCGTAATCATGGACGTAAAAAAATGTTTTTTCAAAAATTCACCATAAATCGAAATATTGTGCTAGAGACTTCCTGTTTGTTGAAAAATGAAGCTAATTGATTGAATATTACTAGACTGTAAGTGTTTTAGCTTACAATTGCAGTTTTCGACCATTTCGGTCGAGTTAAAGTTGACCGAAAGTAGAATTTTTTCTATTTATCGTGATTTATATGAAAATATTTCAAAACTGATAAAAGCTACAACCATGAGTTATTTTCTGTTGTATTCTACATGAAATTGCACACATTTTCATATATAAAAGTTTATGTAACGACTAATATAAAACGGTGCAAACATTACAACAACGTGACGAAAGAATTTCTGAGATGTTCAGCCGAGTTACCGCGCGGACATAAGGAAAGTGTTTTTTTCAAAAATTCACCATAAATCGAAAAATTGTGCTAGAGACTTCCAATTTATTGCAAAATGAAGGTAAATGATTGAATATTACTAGAATGTAAGAGTTTTAGCTTATAATTGCGTTTTTCGACCATTTCGGTCGAGTTAAGGTTGACCGAAGGTTGAAATTTTGGCAGTTATCGTGATTTATGTGAAAATATTTCAAAACTGATAAAAGCTACAACCATGAGTTATTTTCTGTTGTATTCTACATGAAATTGCACACATTTTCATATATAAAAGTTTATGTAACGACTAATGTAAAACGATGCAAACATTACGACAACATGACGAATGAATTTCTGAGATGTTCGGCCGAGTTACCGCCCGCAGACGCAAGGAAAAAGTTTTGTTTTTAGAAATTCACCATAAATCGAAATATTGTGCTAGAGACTTCCAGTTTGTTGCAAAATGAAGGTACATGATTGAATATTTCTAGAATGTAAGAGTTTTAGCTTATAATTGCATTTTTACCATTTTGGTCGAAAGTTAAAATTGACCGAAGGTTGAAATTTTGGCAGTTATCGTGATTTATATGAAAATATTTAAAAACTGATAAAAGCTACAACCATAAGTTATTTTCTGTTGTATTCTACATGAAATTGCGCACATTTCCATATATAAAACTTTATGTAACGACTAATATAAAACGGTGCAAACAGTACAACAACGTGATTTAAAGAATTTCTGGCGCAGACGTAAGGAAAAGTTTTTTCAAAAATTCACCATAAATCGAAATATTGTGCTAGAGACTTCTAATTTGTTGCAAAATGAAGGTAAATGATTGAATATTACTTGAATGTAAGAGTTTTAGCTTACAATTGCGTTTTTTTACCATTTCAGTCGAGTCAAAGTTGACTGAAGGTTGAAATTTTGGCAGTTATCGTGATTTATATGAAAATATTTCAAAACTGATAAAAGCTACAACCATGGGTTGTATTTTGCTGTATTTTACATGAAATTGCGCAGATTTTCATATGTAAAACTTTATGTAACGGCTAATATAAAACAGTGCAAAAATTACGACAACGTGACGAAAGAATTTATGAAATTTTCGGCCAAGTTACCGCATGGACGTAATGAAAAAGTTTTTTTCAAAAATTCACCATAAATCGAAATATTGTGCTAGAGACTTCCAATTTGTTGCAAAATGAAGGTAAATGATTGAATATTACTAGAATGTAAGAGTTTTAGCTTACAATTGCGTTTTTCGACCATTTCGGTCGAGTCAAAGTTGACCGAAGGTTGAAATTTTTTGTAGTCAACGTACGGTACGTCCACTCGGCACCCAACAGACAATTTTAGTCGACGTATGATACGTCCAGTCGGCGTTTAAGGGTTAATATCATCATCATCATCATCATCTGGACCACTGAGCTAATTTATCTGGTTCTCACAGGGCTGGCTTAAAGGATTTGTCTTCATTAACTAAAGTATAGATTTTACTTAATTTACAGCATTTTGAAAATTTTATATTTGGGTTCATTGGAAATGGAGATTCTGGCAGAATTTCTTTAGTTGGTTTGTTTCCAAAATTTGAACCACACAATATTGCTTAATACTTACTGTTACCCTACAGTATGAACATATAAGGAATGTATTTTCAAAAGGGTATTGGAATGGGTTCTTGTGGTATAATTGATAAATATGATGTCCTTGATGCAAGGTATAAATATTATAGCCATATCTAAATGAAATGTCACTTAACAGAAGCAATTAAAATAAACTTCCAAAGGTATAAAAAACATAAGACAGAAAACTTACACGATTCAACACCAGCCTTGTGGGAACTTCCTCACATGTAAGACAGGCTCATTTTGGAACGGACTACCAGCTGAAATTCAAGAGTAGATCACATAAAGGAATTGGGAACTACTCTTGTAATATTTTTTTTATTTTTACAAGTGCCTCCTTTGATAAACAGCAAATCCTTGTGGTACCTCGGAGTAACTCTTATCGTTTGTTATAGATTGATAAATTTTTTTCTTAGGTTCTGCAAAATTTTCTTAGACTTTCTTGTTTATTTCAGTATTTTTAGGTGCAGTATTTCACTTCAAACTAGTTCAACATTTTATATTGACAAAAGTCTCCATAAATTGAGTTTTGTCAAGTTTACTAAAAATTTTGTTTAAGAGTTGAAAGTGTGGTTAAAATCGACTTTAACATAGTTGTAAGTATAGTAGTGATGAAGGAACAATGTTAACCTTACCTATTTCTTCAGAGGCTCATCCTGTTGATCCTGGTGCTTTGGCCTGTTGTTATCTGAAAGAAGAGGATTGGAGTTTGTCTTTGGATGATCAAGTTGCTCTCATAATTGATCCAACTACACCATGGAATGATCACAAGGGTTACAGTTCCAAGAAGGACAAGCAAGAGGATAATTCCCAAGACTGCCAGGAATTGGTAAAGGAGAGTGAAGATAACTCTTTAGGTGAGAATGAAAAAGGACCAAAAGAAGATGAAGAGGCAAATGAAAAGAATGTTAATGAAGTTGAAAACATTGTAACAATTCCTCAAACTAGTGAAACAAAAGAAAGGGGAAATATTTTATTTGAGGGGATGGCTCAGGATGTTCAAGTTAGTGATGACATCAAGGAAATGTATCATTTAATGAAAAGTCTGGGTGAGAAGTCAAGTGAGAGCAGGAGTGACGAGATGGATGGCACAGACAGTGATAGTCAAGGTGACGAAATTGTAACAGAAAATTCTCCGGTGGATGGTGACGCAAGCGATCCAAATACTACTGAAAACCTGCAAGAATTTCTCAGCCCTCAGAGCGACATGCAACATGAGAATGCCATAGAAACTAATGATGAAATACCCAGAATCATTAAGCAGGATGAAGGACCACGCTTTTCATCACTAAGTGAAACTGTTGAAAGAGGCTTGGGTGCTAATGTTTCAGGTATGGAAGGGGCTAGTATTGCACCAAGCGTTTCAAGTTCAAAGTATGCTTCCAACTCAGGTGTTCCTCGCATAGTGAATGAACCCAGGGACAGCAAAGCTTCAAAACCAGTTAAAAAAGTATTTGTACTTAGAGAACTAAAAGAGAGACTAGTTACTGACCTATCTTCATACAGAAATTTCACTCTCTCTATCAGTCATTCCTTGTTGTCATGCTCGCATCCATCATTCAGTAATTTGCTTAATATTAAAGGGCAGATGTTTTATCCTTAGAACTTAATAAATTTCAATCAGTTTTTATTTTCGTAAATAATTTAATTTGTATGCATTTTGTGAATTTCAAAAAAATTTTTAATAAAAATAATCTTCAAGTTTTCAACATTTTGTTTTGCAGCTGACCTTTAGTTGATGAAAACAGTAATTGGATCTACACATAAAAAACAAAATGTTGAATCTGCATATAAAATACATTTAAAATTCATTCACAATACAGTAATGTGAATAGTTGCAAAAGTAAAAGCCATTCATATGCTGGAAATATATTACAAATATCACAAAAGTCCAGATTGAGAGTGCCAAGTCAGCTCCCATCTAAAACCAGAATATTCCAATTGTTTTATTTAACTCTTATTGACAGTTTTAAATAAATCACTGCATAAACAGACTCAATTATAAAATGTAAATTTTTTATATGTAAATTTTATGTAACACTGAAGAGTTAACATCTGTAACTTAGTCACAGGATAAAAATTTTTTCAGCACTACTCTGCAAGTTCAATAGCAGCTATTAATAGTAGTTATTGCTGCCTGGTACTCTATTAAATAAGTGTTACCTAAAGTGAGAGGCTCTAAATGCACTCATTTTTTAACTAGAGTTGTAACAATATGTGAATGCTGTGATCTAGATTTTATAAGTAATCATTAAGAACCCGTAACAAGAATGAAGCACTGTTCTATAACATGAGTAAAAAAACAATACTGCAGTAAGCCAAATATTTAAAAAATGAGTCTGATTGTCTCAATAAAAAGAAAGGATTACTATTAATTTCACAGTAGCAGTAAGTCAAAGGCCGAGAACTGATAGCAGCTTGAATGTCACCAATCACAGTAAATAATTAAAAGTTTGTAAGTTTAGATCTTGGAACAGTCATGATAATTCTAATGATTCTTTCCCAAGTGCTACTGCCAACCCAGGCATAGTTTAAAGGTACATGTACTCTAATAATACTCTAATGCACACTAAAGCTTGTTCTAAACCTGACTTCCAGCTATAAAGGGCCTGGCATTACCAATGTTCATGTGCCTGGGCATTAAATGACTTTTAAAATCCACATCAGTAAGTTGAATGGTAAGTTGAAAAGTCTCAACTAAACTGACATGATATTTGGTCAAATCTGCCATTTTAGGATAATGCGATAATAAACCACTGAATTTCCTATAACCAAAGCTGAGCCTCAACATTTTCTTAACAACCTGTCCTATCTTAGGAATCTAAAACTCATTTAGTAGCATTCAAAGTGGTTTGAATACCAAAATGTTTGTTGCATGTATGACAAAATTTCACCATGAAACTAGTTAATGATGATCTTTTGTATGTTATATCATGTATCAGAGACTTACACTTCTATTCCTAGGTTAAACAACATTTTCACCAAGAAATGAGTCAAAATTATTATTATTGTCAAGGTTTTAACCAGAAATGTGAAGATAACCAAGCACCCAAGGGAAGGCATATTTCTGCATCTTTTTTACATGCAATATAGTTTTGCTGTTTCTGAAGGGTCACTAATGCACTTTTTACATTTGGAAATAACCTTAAATATTTACATACTTGGAGATTCCAAGTACATTACAATGTGTATTCTGGTCAGAACAATCACAAATAATGGTAACAGAACTGCCTTTTGAGTTATTAGTGTTGTACTGTAAAAAAAGCTGTGACCTCAACTGACTAAATTTGATGCCTACTATCTTTAGACAAGCATTCTCAAGTACTCTCAGGCTAAGGAGTTGCAATGTTGGATGGCATAAAGGTCCACAGGGCCAGAACCAAATCTCTCAAGAAATTAAAAATAATTAAGTCAGCTTGTCAGGATACAATCATTATTTTCACTATGGACATATTTAAATTGACAGACCCCTTGTACTAGGTTCTGCTTGAATAAAAAATATACTTAATGCTATTTTCAATGAATACATTCTTGGTTGAGGTAATATTACACAACAGCCACTCTAACAACCACAATCTGAGAGTCAACATCTACAATTACATCAGTATACGAGTATAAGACACAGGCAAATGAATCCAAAATAGTAAGCATGCAGTTGGTGACAAATATGAAATTTTTATAATAAAATTATTTGGATACTTACCTGCTTTCAAAGTTAGCTGACATCTTCGCACCATTAGGTATGAGTGGCATTCAAAATATACAAAATTACACAAAACAATAATGTTTGGCTGACCCAGATGGACTGTCTGCAATCACCTGTTTCCCACCAGGTGATGTTGGAATATTTGTGTCCTAACTGTTCACTGAGATGTGGGAAAGCTGGGTGGGTTTTCACTTTAACAGTAAGTGAGTATCCAAATAATTTTTATAAAAATTTTAACTATTTGGGTTGAATCTTACCTACTGTTACTATAAATATAGCTGATTACCACACTGAATGAGGATAGTGGGTCAGAGCAGCCACAGAAACATTTGCCCAGCCAAGCGAACTAAAAGATTTTTTAAAAGGGAAAAAAGCTTCTAAATATCCTTACCTGTTGTGCAATCATTCCTGGTAAATATTGCTGCCAGGTGGTAGATCAACAGCAGGATGTACAACCCTAATAGCGAGACTTGTCTGAGGATACTTAAAGGGAAAAAGGACTCCTATCTTGTAAAGTACTAGTGACTCCTGTGCCAGAGTCAAAAGCCCATAACTTATAGTTCAAAACTAAAGACAACTACCTTCAGAAATGATACGTTCTTGCTCCAAACTAAAGACCTAGATTTCCTAGCAAAAGGAAGATTACTCTAATTTATGTCTCATGAGAAAATTTACCTTGACATGATGAAAGGACTAAGGGTTTCACAATTCTCACACAAAATTTCTGTCCCACAAAAATGCATAACAAACACTGAGTTACACCTCCCTGAGCTGTGATAAGAACCTTCTCTAATGAAAAGAATTTTTATGGAAATTAAAAGATAAGCTCACAGCACACACATATTGTGAGCTTTTACTTTAAAAAATGGTAAAATATCAGGTAATTAACTCACATTTGTGTGGACTGACTTAAGCAATGTAGACAAACTGACACTGCAGTCTTGGACACAAGTAGGAGGGAAACAGGGTTAACATCAGAAATGAAGTTTTCGTAATAAAACTAACATTGTAATACTTACCTGAACACCTGAATTAGCCCTGGTTACCTACCAGCCCGAACTGTATCCCCGTAACTTTTACCCACTAATTAGGTAATTAACTCAGCATTACCAACGCTTACAGGAAATCTTGTCAAGATGAGTTACCTGAAGCACCGTTGGAAACGCTGCTGCAAGTCCCAGCCGCGCGAGGCTGGGTTCCCCAATTGCATAATTCACTAATCAAATTGAAGTGGGGAGGAGGGTGGGAATCATTCAGGTAAGTATTACAATGTTAGTTTTATTATGAAAACTTCATACTGAACACCTGAATTAGCCAGATTAACAAAATTTTAAGGAGGTGGGATCAATCTAATTTCAGCCCGACCTGCCAAACAGGTGACTCATTATTCACTTACTCTGCCTATATGCATGTATCTTCACCTGGTTATCCACTCGGCAGGAGAGGATGCCTGTAGAGAGAGTACCTCGATGTCAGTCTCGAGTCTCGGTACTGTCTGAGTCGAGCTACCTCTCATGTGGTATTCAAACCTCGTGGATAGAGAGTAGCAAAACCAACCTACCATGTGGCTAATCACAGCCTCCCATGAGTAGCGGAGAACAACAACCTCCCATATGGCTAATCAAAGCACTCTCATGTATGGAGGGGACGATGAACCTCCCATGTGGCTATTGTAGCCCTGCACGTATGGAGGAGAAGTTGAATATGCAGTCTCTTCGGGTTCTTCGCCGTATGTTGCAGCCAACATCTTCCACCCCCTCCCCCCCGACCTTATCATGCATTTACAAGATCGTGTTGGCCACCACGAAAGGATGTCCCTGAGGTAAAAGGTTGTGAAGACTGACACTGACTTCCAAGTGGCAGCTTCTAAAATCACCGACACCAAATAATTCCTAAGGAAGGCCGAAGATGTCGCCATTCCTCTGATACTATGCGCCCTCGGACGCGCAAACGAAGTCAAAGGTTCCGAAGTTGATGAAGAGTCTTCCGATGCTTGCTGGATAACCTCCTGATGAAAGAAACTGATTGCGTTCTTGGAGATCGAATGCAAAGGGCATTTAGGAGAGATGAATAACGTTCTCGGGCGAGGCAAAAGTTTCTTGGTCTGAGACAGATAGACTTTTAAAGCCCTAATTGGGCATAATAGCATCTCAGAAGAGTTGCCTACTACAAAGTCTTCTAAGGATGCGACTTTGAATGCCCTTGGCAAAGGATTCATTTCGGATTCGGACTTTGCCACGAATTCCAGTAGGTAAGAAAGAAAAATATCTTTTCCGAAAAGGAAACTGACCTGGATACCGCCCGAATTTCTCCAATTCTCTTGGCTGTAGCCAGCACAATTAAAAATAGAACTTTCTTAGTTAATTGCCTTAAGGGCAGAGACTCTAAAGGTTCGAAGGCTGCCGATCTTAGGAAATTCAATACCACCGCTAAATCCCACGAGGGGGCCCGAAGCGGAAGAATTGGGCACTCTATTTTAAGAGATCTTAACAGGTCATGAAGAATTTGCTGGTTGCGAGTTCCGCATGTGAAAGTGGAACGTACTGCTCAGCACTGACCTGTAGCCAGCGATTGTAGAATAAGAAAGTCTCTTGTCTCTCCTTAAAAATAGCAAGAAGTCTGCTACTTTTGCAACTGTCGGGCATGAAATACAATGCCCTTGTTTCCGGCACCACCCATGATACATTGCCCACCTGGCCTGGTATGACTTCCTGGTTGAATTCCTTAAGCAGAAAGACAGTTGTCTAGCCACTGCTTTAGAGTCCTGCATGACTGACCGCTCATTGGACAGTCTCCATGCAGCTAGCTTCAGCACACGGAGGTTCTGGTGGAAGTAGTGGATGTGCGGCTGTTTGAGTAAATCTCTCCTCTCTGGGAGGAATACTGGAACTTCTGTCAACAGGTCCAGGAGGTCTGGAAACCAAGGTCTCTGAGGCCAGAATGGGCAGATCAGGGTCATTTGAGTGTTCTTGCAGATACTGAGTTTTGCTAGCACTTCCTGTATCATCCCAAAGGGAGGAAATACATAAACTTGTAAGTTGTCCCATGGGTGCAACATTGCGTCTGTCCCACAGGACATGGGATCTGCTACTGGGGAGAAGTAAACTGGGAGGCGATGGTTCATCCTGGTGGCGAATAGGTCCACCGTTGCTGGCCATCTCTTGAGCAGCAGTTGCACCTCATCTTGCACTGATGTCCATTCCCCTCCGAGAACTTCCTGAGACCGACTCAGAGCGTCCACCAAGACATTGAGCTTTCCCGATACGAACTGGGGAATGAGTGAAACTGTGTGTTCTTTGCATCAACGGAGAACTCTCTCTGCTACCTCATTTGACACCTGTGATCTTGTTCCCCCCTCCTTTTTGAGAAATAATACTGCTGTAACATTGTCGCAGAACAACGCTACGGTCTTGTTGCTTACCTGTTCTGTCGAGCAACTCAGAGCCTCCTCGACTCTCTTAATGCCCTGTAATTTATGGACTCCTCCCGATCCAGATCCCTCCATAGGCCCTGAGCCTGAGATTCCTCCAGGGTTGCATCCCAACCCTGATCTGAGGCATCTGTGTACAAATGTATGTCTGGAAGGGGGAGAGTCCAACCTTACGCGGGTGGTCAGATGATGTTCTTCTGAACACCACCGAAGATCCTTCAGGCAAGAATCATCCCAGATTATTGACGCATTCTCTTCCCAGAAGTCCCAGCGATTTCTGAGACACACCTGCAGAGAACACATCCGGAGACGAGACCCTGGAACAAGAAGGGATAGGAAGAACATCTGGCCCAGCAGGCTTTTCCATAAGCTTACAGGTTGAACTTTGTTTGACATGAAAGTTTCAAGCTGGCTTAAACTCACTAGAACCCGCTCCTCTGTAGGGAAAGCCCTCAAAAGATGCGTCTGAATCGTCATTCCCAGGTACAACTTTACTTGCGTTGGAAATAGAGAACTCTTGTCAAAATTGATTCTTATACCTAACTTCTGGCATAGGTTCAAAAGAAAATCCCTTGCCTGCAGAGCCTCGCCTTCCAACGAAGCTTGAACCAGCCAGTCGTTGAGGTATCTTCTCATCTGGAAGTCCCGATGATGCATGATGTCTGAAACAGGAGACATCACCCTCGTGAATACCTGAGGTGCTGTGGTCAGACTGAAGCAGAGGACTTTGAACTGAAATGTTCCAGTTGGACCTGAGAAATGAAGGAACTTCCGAGATTCCTGATGAATTGGAACCTAGAGATAAGCATCCATGAGGTCCACTGAAATCATCCAATCTTCCCTCTGGACTGATCACAGAACTCCTCGAGGGGGTTTTTCAAGGGTTTCTAGGGACCGGCAGAATTTTTGGAGGGTCGAGCAACAAAAGGGGAAAAGGTGATGGGTGTTTCTTGTGATATAGGACTTCTGGCTGAGCCCTCAGAGCTGAAGCCAATTGTGAAAGGGTCTGTGCATGGTGTCGATGTCTCGGTATTTATTGATACTGGTGCGTCTGTTAACCTGATGAATTATGATTTATATTGATCAATGTTTTCCAGTCGCTGTTTGAGGCCTACTAAAGAGACAGTATGTGATGTTCAAGCAAATAGGTTGAGTGTTTTGGATTGCACGGACATTTGTTTGTCCTTAGAAAGTAAAGTTTTTACAGAGCCATTTTTCATTTTACAAGGGGCTGCTTTGGGGAATACATGTTACTGGGTCATCCAGCATGCTGGCGAAACAGAATCTCGGTTCATACAGGGGTAGGCAATAAAACTGTTGGGGTACCTGGGGTTTTTATCACGTACAAGGAAACTGATGAGATTAAAGGGGATCATGATAAAGGATCGGGTGGTGATGGTGATAACAGTTTACGGGTTGATACTGAATATGTTTCTGAGGGGAAGAAGTGTTATAAATGTATTTTATCTGAAGATGTGGTTTTGGGCCCAGGGATGGTTGCTCTGATGAAAGTCCGAGTGAAAGATGTAAAAATGCCCAAACAGAGGTGTGTGTGAGTGAGGGTAGCGAGAAGCTCAAGGGGGTAGTGAGTACAGTTTCTATACACAATGTGTCCGATAGAGGGGTTACTTGGGTAGAATGACTAAACTGTAAAGATTCAGTTCGGAGATATCAGGATGCATATGTGGTAGATTTTGAAGATTGGGTTGATGACAATAATTCGGTTGCCATTGTAGTGGACAACAATGAATTTTCAGAGGCAGAATTACAGGTTAGGAGACATGTTTTTAGGGATCATTTAACTACTGCTGATTATAAAAAGTATACAGAGGGGATGGAGGATGTTTTGGTGGAGTTTGCAGATACTGTTGCTATTAAAGGGGATAAGTTAGGGTTAACTAATGTGTTAGAACACAAGGCGCATTTAGAGGATGAGCCTAAGCCTATTTTCGTCCCTTCATACAGGATTCCTTTTAAGATTAGGGAACAGGTAGAGCAAGAGGTCAATAAGTGGGAAGTGGAAAGTATAATTAGGCCCAGTTCCTCACCCTTTAATTTTCCATTGTTAGCAATGCCTAAGGAGGATGGCTCAGTACGTGTGTGTGTGTGTGTGTGTGGATTTTCATAAGTTGAATAAGTCAATCCCGGACCACTATCCTGTGGCGTTTGCTGGATTTGTTTGTAGAAATCGGGGATGAAAATATTTACTCTTCAATTGATCTGATGCAGGGGCTTTTGCAGGTTCCTGTTAGTGAGGAGAGTCACAAGTGCATTGTTTTTTCTTTGCCGAAGGGACATTACGAGTTTACGCAGATGCTGTTTGGTTTGTCGGGTAGCCCTATGACTTTTACGAGATTAGTAAATACAGTTTTGCATGGATTGTTAGGGAAGTAAGTTTATGTTTGTATGGATGATATCTTGATTGCCACTGATTCTGTAGAGGAAAATTTAGAGGTCCTTAGGGAAGTTCTTCAGAGGTTTAGGTTAGCGGGTTTGAAAATTACATTAGTCAAGTGTAATTTCTTAAAGAAGCAGACAGTATATTTGGGTCATGTTATTCCTAAGGAAGGTGTCAGGGTAAATGGGGACAAGGTTAGGGCGATTGTGGATTTTTCTGGAGGTTTGCGAAAGGTTTTTCCACCCTATTGTCTCCGCTGACAGACATGTTGAGGGATGATGTGCAGTTTGTGTGGGGTAAGAGGCAACAGTTGGCCTTTCAGAAAATTAAAGAGGCTTTAATGAGTCCCCCAGTGCTGAAGTTTCCAGATTTCGAGCAACCTTTCACGTTGGTGACAGATGCCAGTCACGAGGGCATAGGAGCTTGCCTTATGCAGAAATTTGAGGGTAAATTGCATCCTATTGCATTCTAAATTAGAAAGTGTAAGATGTAAGGCAGTGTAAAGACATCAGACGTCTCTTCATTTTCGCATCAATCACGTCATGTATTGCATTTCTTAATATGTCAAAACTCTCATGTAAATAATGTGTAGAATTTTCTGGCCTTTCTGCCAATATGTATTTCATCATTGTACATTTATTCTCTCAAAATTGCCATTTGTTTGTCTGTCAACAAACACAAATTGCTCAGAGTGCTGGTCATGGTGTTCGGAGGTCGAACACCACGTTTCTGTCCGCACTCAGCCATGTATACCTGCCCTCAGATAATAAACAATATAATACCCAGTTGACCTTTCTTGTCCTTACAACTGGTGACCCGAGGAGTGAAGGTAAACACAATGGTTTTGGCTTCGCCATTAACGGACTCACTAAGGCCGCTTTACCTTCAGAGAGCCTTTAACGGAACCACACGGCGACAGAAGTCTAGGCGCCTGAAAGCTCCTCCCTCGGAGAACACCCACGCCACTAATGGACTAATTACAGTGTACCCCGTCAGGTACGTTCTGGCGTGCTTAAACGGTTTGGCCCCACCATTTACGATTCATGTCGACCGTACTCAGAAGTCATTAACGGAACCACAAGGCATATAGTTTTGACTTCTGACCAGCCCCAAACACCATCAACGGATTAAATACAGCGCGTACTTCACGTTTTGGTGTGCAGAAGAATGTCAGACAATGAGTTACAAAGTCATTCCGAGGACACACAGATCCTCTGCATCGCTCTGTCGCCTTCGAAGGCAGCAATAAGCCAGGCGATAAAACTCCCTCCGTTCTTGTGACAAAGCACCGCATCCTGGTTTCTGCGGGCAGATGTCCATTTCTGGGTGGCGAAAATTACAGACGAGGAGACCAGGGTGGACGTAACCATGACAATGCTTCTGGAGGAGGTCTTCAACAAAATCACCCCATGGTTGGACTGGCAGCTAGGCAAAGTCAAGTACAGAGACCTGTGAGACAAGCTCATTGAAACATACTCCATGCCCGTCCCAGAGAGAGCCCAACATGCCCTCGACCTGATGACCCTGACCCTGGGGGATGCATCACCCAGGGACACCAGGGATGAACTCCGAGGTTTCCTGATGATGCCGGGAGTCGACAGGGATGGTCGGAGGAAGGAGAACAACTTGTAGCAAGAAATATTCCTGTGGCGTCTTCCACAGGAGGGGAGGGGGCAAATCACGGATGCAGATGCCCTTTCAGTGGGCGAATTGGTGAACGTCGCACACAAACTCCTATAGGCCACCAAGGCCTCCAAACACGCCGCAACACCCACAGCCTGTAACCTGGTAACAGAAGATGAGGTAGAGGACATGAACACAGTGTACAGGAAGAAAGCGCCGCCACAGCAGCAGAGGACGTGGACAAATCCAGCCTGGTGTTACTTCCATCGGAGGTTCAGAAGCGCCGCCAAAAATTGCAGAGCCCCCCTGTTCTTTTACAAAAAACAAGAAAAGCGGCCACGAGTAACAGCAGTGGCTGCAAACCTTAAAGACTCTTGACCAGTAGGATTCTTCATCCACAACGTCATATCGAAACGAAAGATGCTGGTAGACACCGGGGCAATGCAGTCGGTGTTTCTGTTGTCAAGAGAGGACCACGACTGCACATCCAGCGCCGCACCCACACTGGTGGCCACCAATGGAAGCCCCATCCGCTGCTACGGAACTGTGACCCACAGAATATCCATCCTGGGCCGTAAATATGATTGGCCTTTCGTCATCGCGGACGTCAAGTTCCCTCTCCTAGGTGCTGATTTCCTCGCACCCCACGGACTTCTGGTAGATGTCGGCCGAAAACGCCTGCTGGATACTGGAACCAGCCACTCCTGACCACTCTCCACCGGACCGGGGATGCCTGCTGTCTGCTCCATCTCTTTGAACAAATACAGCACCCTCCTCCACGAGTTTCCTGATGTCTTCAAGCCAAAGCTGTGTCAGTTGCTGGGAGCCCAGGCCAAACACGGCATTCATCACCATATTACCATGACAGGCCCGCCAACACACACCAAATTCCGGCGCTTGCCACCCAAAAAACTCCAAGACGCTAAATGGGCCTTCGCCGAGATGGGCATCTGCAAGAAAGTATCGAGCCCATGGGTGTCCCCCTTCCACATGGTAGAGAAACCAGACGGCTCCTGGAGGCCCTGTAGGGACTATCATCGCCTGAACCTAGTAATGACACTGGACCACTATCCCTTGCCAAACATGCAGGACCTAACAGGCGCCCTACACGGGGCCAAAGGATTTACAAATGGATTTACTAAAGCCTTATTTTCAGGTACCAGTGCACCCCGACGACGTTCCGAAGACAGCCATCATCACGCCGTTCGGAACGTATATCTTCTCCTACTCCAACTTCAGCATCAGGAATGCTGGGGCCACATTCCACTGCCTTATGGACACCATTTTGGGGGACCTTCCTTTCTGCATTTGCTACGTAAATGACATTCTGATCTTCTCCAGGTCCCTGGAGGAACACCTGCGCCATATCCGGGCCGTGCTAAAACGCCTGCAGGAGAATGGTTTGGTTGTCAGGTTTGACAAGTGTACCTTTGGAGCAGAAAAGGTAGACTTCCTGGGCCATGAGATCTCCCTGGCAGGTGTCTGCCCCATGGCCTCCAAGGTGGACGTAGTAAAGAAGTTCCCAACGCCAAAAGCCATCAAGTCCCTACAGGAGTTCCTCGGCATGGTCAACTACTACAGCCGCTTCATTCCAGACGTTGCCTGCATCATGTATCCCCTGACTGCAGTCCTGTAGGGGAAGCCAAAAGCACTGGTGTGGGCAGCTCCGCAACAACAGGCGTTCAAGCAGACAAAGGCAGCCCTCGCCAAAGCCACCACATTAACATATCATGACCCCACCGCCTCCTTGAGTCTTACCACAGACGCCAGCAACTTCGCTTGTGGGGCGGTGCTGGAGCAGGTGTTAGGAGGCTCCCCATGCCCGCTGGCCTTCTTCAGTCGCAATTAACACCGCTGGAGACCTGCTACATCACATCTGACAGGGAGTTGCTGGCAATCTACCAAGCCGTGCATCACTTAAAGTACCTCTTGGATGGCACTCCTATTACCATCCTCACAGACCACGAGCCTTTAGTACATGCGTTCACAAAGGTGGGAGATGCAGGGTCTGCAAGGCAGCAGTGGCACTTGGCTGCTATCTCCGAGTTCGGCTGCACAATTAGCTACGTCCCCAGCAGGAAGTACCCAGTAGCCGATGCCCTATCAAGGGTCGAGATAAATTCTGTCCACCTCGGCATAGACTACGAGGACCTGGCGAAGGAACAGGCTGCAGACCCGGAAACAGCAGCCTACCGCACGGCACTCACTGCACTGAAATGGGAAGACGTGCTGATAGGTGGACCCAGTTCAACACTTCTCTGCAACACCAGCACAGGCCACCCATGGCCCATGATCCCCGCGTCCAGGAGAAAGCAGATGTTCAATGTCATCCATGGCCTGTCCCACCCATCAGGCCGAACAACAGTGCGCCTGCTGACAGAGAAGTTCGTGTGGCACAGTATCAAAAAGGACATTCGGCAGTGGGCTAAGAACTGCATACCGTGCCAAACAAGTAACGTCACCCGGCACGCGGAATCAGGCATCGGAGAATTCCCTCAACCACGTCGGCACTTTGGTCACATCCACATAGACGTTGTAGGTCCTCTGCTGCAATCAGGTGGCGCCAGATACCTCCTGACGGTCATAGACCATTCCACACGGTGGCCGGAAGCAACCCCGATGTTGGAAGCATCAACAAGTGCCTGTGCAGAGGCCCTTCCGTAGAGTTGGATCAGCCATTTTGGTGTGCCTGACAGCATAACTATGGACAGGGGCCTGGCAGTCTTGTTGGAGCTCTGGGTTGCCCTGGCACACCTGATGGGGACAGCTCTCCAGAGTATGACAGCATATAACCCCGCAGCCAACGCTATGGTGGAAAGGGCCCACCGTTCATTGAAGGCAGCTCTGATGGCCTGCTGTATTGATGACAATTGGAAGACTCAGCTCCCCTGGGTCCTGCTGGGTCTCCGCACTGCACCGAGGGCAGACGGCGATATATCTCCCGCAGAGAAAGTCTACGGCGAAACACTTGCCGTTCCAGGAGAGTTCTTCCCCACAGTGCCAAACGACAAAGATACCTCCCTTCCAAGGCTGAGGGAAGTAGCACAGAAGTTCGCCCCCTAACAAAAGACTTGCACGGACAGGACCCACGTCTACAACCCTGGGGGGTCTGGATGCCTGCACCCACGTCTTGACGCCACCGCCCACCCTTGACCAGACCGTACAGGGTCCCATACTGTGCCACTGGCAGATCATCCAAGGCCTCTCTCATCAACATCCACAGGCATGAAGACTGGGTTTCTGTCGTCTGGCTGAAACCAACTTTCCTGTTAGACACCGAAACTCGGGAGGAAACCGGCCGGCACCCCAAAATTCCTCCACAAAACATGACTGCAGATGATCCCATCGCCATCACGAAACGGGGTCGAGGACATCCCAAGGGCCGCACCAAGGAAGTCATCTGCTCGGCTAAGCTGCCGGGCGATTCAGCAGTCAAAGCCGCCCCACGTCGGCAGGTATCAAGAACTCGGGGCCAGCTCCTGCTCCCAAAGTGATTCCATGATTGATTTTTTTTTCAGGTGTCTTCCAATCATTACCTTTGTAATTATTGTCTTGGGGGGGTACTTGCAAAGACGTCAGACGTCTCTTTATTTTCACATCAATCACGTCATGTATTGCATTTCTTAATATGTCAAGACTCCCATGTAAATAGTGACGTGTAGAATTTTCTGGCCTTTCCACTGATATGTATTTCGTCATTGTACATTTATTATGTCTCTCAAGATTGCCATTGGTTTGTCTATCAGCAAACACAAATTGCTCAGAGTGCGGGTCACGGCATTCCGAGGTCGAACACCACGTTTCCGTCTGTACTCTGCCATGTATACCTGCACTCAGGTAACAAACAATTTAATACCCATTGACTTTTCTTGTCCTCACAGGAGTACAGATGTCTACGTGCACGACAGACAAAAGAAGCGTTCGCGATGGTGTCTAGTTTGGTTCATTTCAAGATGTTATTGTTGGGCAACAAAACTGAGGTTCTTACAGATCATAAGCCATTATTAGATCTTTTTAATAAGCTGGATCTTACTCCTAAGAGAGCTAGGTGGTTTTTGACAACTAGGGATTCTGACGCCAAGCTTAAGCATATAGAAGGTAGACAATGTTGTAGTTGATGCCCATAATAGTAGGAGCTTTTATGACTCAGATGGTTCTCGTGTTTATGTATCTGGGGTTTGCATAGACTGGGATATTAATTTAGTGGAGGCTAAACAGGATGAGGTTGAAATTTTGGCAGATGCAAAGGTGTTTCTTAGAGGGGAATTATTTAGAAAGGGTTACAAGTTGCCTTTTATGGATCTAGAGTTAGAGGGTAATTTATTAGTTAGGAAAATAAATATAAGCTGAGGAGTAGTAAGGATAAAAGAGATACAACACAGATAGTTGTCCCAGAGAGTCTGGTACATACAGTTTTGAATATTGTTCATTGTAGGTTTGGTAGTCCACATTTAGGTATTGAGATGTATCACAATGTACAGGGGGAAATATTTTTTGGCAAAGCATGACTGCATCAGTGGAGGATTTTGTGAGGGGATGTTCAGTTTGCAATCCATGCAAGCCAGTGAGGGTTACTTCATGTAAATTGGGTTTGTTTCCTATTCCCAGTAGACCTTTCCAACATATCCATATGGACATACTTTCCAATTTCTGTGAGTATAATTATGGGCACAGACATATGTTGGTTATTGTGGAATGAATAAACTAGGTTCGTAGATATTTTCCCTTTGAATCATAAGACAGCAGGAGGTAGCAGTTGAGTTTTTCTAGGGGTTTATTTGTCGTTATGGGGTTCCTGAGATAATGGGAGAGAATTTGTGAATAAGATGTTGAGAGTGTCTTGCGGGGGTTATGGGAATTTGGAAATTAACTATTATTCCGTATAGACCAGAAACCAATGGGTTATGTGAGAGGGCCAATAGGGAGGTAAAGGTTCTCAGAATCACTGTAGGGTGTAATGATGTGGATTGGGATCGGTACATTGCACAGGTTCGGCATAGCATTAATACCATGGTTAGTGATACTATTGCGATGTCTCCAGCTGAGGCGGTCTTTGGTTATCCAGCACGAGGTGCGTTCGATTTGTTGTTTATTCCGTCTCGTTGTGATGATACAGTTAGACCGTTGGTCTCTACTGCTAAGGAGAGATATGCGTGCCTTGCTAGGAATCTTGAGTTGAAGATGCAAGAAATGGCCAGATAATGTTAAAGTCGCTGTTGGTGACAGGGTTTTTGTGAAGAAAAACGTCGGGAATCAGTTGAATTACAAATTATGGCCTAAGTTTGAGGGTCCATTTCAGGTTGTGGAAATAAAGATAGGGAATAGGTTTGTTGCTGGAGATGAAAAAATGGGACTGTCCAGGTTGACACATATATCTAAGATCAAGAGGACAGCTTAAAGGGGAATTGATGGGTTAATTTTTTTCTCTCTCTCTCTTCTTTTTCTTATGCACTAATATTCTTTTTTATTTTTATTTGCAGGTTTCCCAGAAACTTAATTTGGGGGTTTTGAACATGGGAGGAAGCTTGTCCGTTGAATTTTATAGATTTTGGTTGCCTAATTTTAGTCAGTTTTGTCTTTTTCCTTTCTGCGCAAGTGCGGCGGTTCGACGTAATTCTTTGTTGGAATTTTGTCAATGCTGAGGTCATATATGTTGAATGAGGCGCAAGGGATACTGTAGAGTTTTGTGGGTTCTGTGATTAGGGTTGTAGTAGTTTTTTTTTTCTGGGGTCTGGTTATTTCTAGGTATCATTTCTTTGTTTTCTTGGATGCTGAAGTTCTGTTTGCTTGTAGCCTTAGGGGTGGCTGTCTATGCCAAAGTAAAAAGCGTGGTGGTTAGTTTCTTTCATAAGGGGTTTTATGGCTTTATATATGGTTTTGGTGACTTATGATTTTGTGGCTTTATGAGATTACGTTTTGCAGATGTGTTTTGGTTTTCTAATCTTTTGAGGTGTTAGAGTTGTAATGGTTTTATGGTTATTTATTTGTTTTTTTTAGTAAAGATAATTATAGGGACATTAGCTAGTGTGTCTGCTGCAAGCTTAGTGAAGGTTGAACAAGTGGGGGCTGAATTAGCTTTACAAGGTAAATCTTTGATGGCATTACAGGACAGTAATAATAAATTGCGTGAGGGTTTTGAGAAATTGGTGACATCTTTGAATCAGTTACTGGTTACTGTTGATGGTGTTTGGGGGGACCTAGATGTTTCGATTGTTTTTCCTCTTGTCAAACTACCTTACTTATTGCTGAGAAAGAAGCAGTCTTTATTAACGGTGAATAACACTCAGGTTAAAGCAGTTGTAGCTGCTTCTAAGGGGTGTATTTTTGGATATTTTACCATTGGTGGCTCTGGAATCTCCTTTGAAAAATGCATCAAATCTTTATGGTTCACAAATAATTTTCACTGGGGGGAATTTGTATTGTTATGATGGGATTATGAAAGTATGCTTGTCTGATAGAGAGTTACTTGTTGAGGTTCCTGTTAGGATATAAAATTGTTTCACAGTTTTATTATCCAGCCTTTTCCTAGTAGTTTGATGGTTCATTGGTGACATGGGATGGAATAGAGACTATGTATATTTTGGGTGATCAGTATCAGTCCTCTGCTATTAATTATAAGTCAAGTTACTTGTTGAGGTTCCTGTTAGGATATAAAATTGTTTCAGTTTTATTATCCAGCCTTTTCCTAGTAGTTTGATGGTTCATTGGTGACATGGGATGGAATAGAGACTATGTATATTTTGGGTGATCAGTATCAGTCCTCTGCTATTAATTATAAGTCAAGTTGTACTTTAGTTCATGACAGATACGTTTGTGACAGTGTGATTTTTGCTCCTAGGAACGTCGACTTGTTAGGATGTGAACTGTCACTTGTTCATAACCGGACACCTTCAGACTGTGAATTGACAACATTCCCAAGGGAGTATTAAGTGGCCTCTACAAAGACTCTCATAGGAGTTTTTTGTGCAAGCTGTGAAATCTCCACCCGATGTCATAATACATCGGATGCGTTCTGGTTGAAAGGATCTTGCCTCTTTGATGATGCTCGTCGGATCATCATGCCGAAATTCCAAGTACTCAGCAGAATGGTGTACAACCCAAGCACTCATATCTTCATGCATCACCTTCATGGGGAACATGGCATTATCCCTGTGCCTTCTCCTAAGGGGGGACATAACCACAACTCCTCCACTTCCCCCACTGCCTGAAGATCACTTCTTTTTTGTTTTAGAGCACTACATTCTCTCATCGATTTTCTTGTTGATGGAGGTCTTAGTTGTCATGCTGTGCGTAGTGTTGGGGGTCAAATGAGCAAAGAAACTATGTGCAAATAAACACTCGGCCACAGAGAAGCCAGCCCCAAGTGTTGCTCTTCAGCTGGTGCATGAGCCAGGAGAATAGAACTCATTGCTTCTCTCTTGCCGAGGGCAGCACAACTGGTAGCCGAGCTACAGAAAAACATTTAGGATGAATATGTTATATTTCGTTTTTTTTTAGCTAAGTATTTTTCTTGGAGATTCTGGGCAAAGGTACATGGAAACAGTGCCTATGCATTCAGCAAGTCAGTGCTGACGAAGGCCTGGCGTCTGGCTTCTCATGGAGACAAGCGGGCATCGTGCCCTGGGTGATGTGGTGGCTACGTCACCGGAAGTCGTCAAGTTCCAGTTAAAGCGTTCACTCGTTCGCTTTCATGGGCGTGTCATAGAAGGTATGAATAATTCAATTTGAGTACAGGTTAGACATTTCAGGATTAGATCCCGTTGTGCTCAGATCTGCTTTCCTGGAAGGCTCTGTGAAGCCAGCTTAAACTTTATTTTCAAAAAACTTGAACGGGTTTTAATATCTTTGTTTAACGTGTTAACGGTTACCATGCTGAATATCTTTTTCCCCATTTATTTTTACCTGCTATGTCTCTTTGATTTTTATTGATTTTTGATTGTACCGTGTTTAATTTTGTGCATTTCTTTTGGGGTTGGTAACATGGAAAAAATCCCACATTTTGAAAAAGTCCATTCAGCACTTATTTCTAGGTAATTCCGTTGCTAGATACCAGAGAAAGCTAAATGAAATGCTGGAGTTACTACCCCAGAGCAAGCTCCACTAGATGGAGTCGTGTATGGAAAAGGGTGAACTACAAAAAAACGGAACCTTATCCTATAGAGATTCCCAATGTCAAAAGTCCCAACGAGAGAGGTGCCGATACAAGCCCATGCACTACTCGCGGACTGTATACATGGCAACACTAGTCGCATTCCATGTTAGCACCCACCCCACTAGAATGATGTTTACCATGAGAGGGAGAGAATGAAAAACAGGGTGGGTCACGGGTGACACGGGCCCCTCTCCAGAAATAGATTTTTCCTGTGTCAAAATCCTTTTTCTGGATCGGGTCCCGTGTCAGCCGGTGAAATAATAACAGAGAAATAAACATCATTCTTATGCTATTAAAGACTTGAATAGAGACGTTGAAAACTAGGAGAATTCTACCCTGAACATTAGTAAGGTCCTCTAAATTCATGTAATGAAAATAATGTAAGTGGTCACCGTCTAAGATCATGAGCTTAGAATAGAACCTGAATAGGCTTGTATTAAGAAAATACTTCCTGCCTAATAGCAGACCCAATGACAGTAACCCCCTTTTTTAAAAAAGAGAGGATCTGACAAAATTGCGAGGTCCTGTCTAAAAAAAGCCTGTAAGGAGAAACTGGGCACAGAAACAGACCTTGTAAAAGGGAGCACTTTCCAAGGTGACCACCGAAAATGAGGACCTTTAATTGTAGATAGAAAGTTAGGGTGAGGAATTCGCAACACTACCCGATGAGGGGAAACCAAAATGATTGGTTCCGCCACACAGGGCAGACAGTACAGGAAAACTAACACTAGAAGCTAAGCTGATTAAAAATTTTTGGGTCTTCCCCAACAAGGAAAGGTAAGAACAAGATGATTGTTGGTTACCGAAGCTAACTCCGATACATAACTCAAAGACCAGGAAACCGAATGTGGACGGAGTACTGTTCTTAGACGAACACAGACCTTAGAGATGAAAGTTAAGAGCCTGTGAGTCTGGTCCCAACAAAACACTTTCCTCGAGGCCAATGCGGCCGCATCATTACTGTAGCTTCGAAAACTATGTGAAGAGTGCTAGTTACTTAACTGCAGAACCATACTGCAGTAGAGTAGGATCCCTTAACTGATTTCAGGAAAACAGTAATAACAGGACCAATATCAGTTTCCTCCTAAACTGTAAGATTCACAAAGACCACAAAGCCAGGACATCAGAGCTTGAGGGGGCTGACGCAGGCTGAGTTTATACCAGACGTGACAGCTGATAGTTTGTGGCTGAATTGGGTTGCAAACAGACCTACTTCCAGGTCCAGGAAAATGTCACAAGACTACCTGAACGACGCTCCATCTAAGGACTATTCCGAAACCAGGGGGGAGGCCCTGGATAGGGAAAAAGTAGTGACCTTTTGGACCCCTACGAGAAGGGTGGTAGACAGAGGCACTTGTGTCTGTTGGTTATGGAGAAGAATGAACCATAACCTGAATGAAGCAACTCGAGTCCAAAACCACTTGTTTACGCAGCGCACTATTGCTGTTTTGTTCAGAACCAGCCTAAAATGAAACCTCTTTGGGGGAAGAAGTTTCCCAAGGACAGGAAGACTGTCACCGCCCTCCAAAGCGTTGATATGGAACTGCCGGAACGTGACCGACTAAGTTCCATGTACTTCATTGGGCCAAAAAATATCCACCTCACCCGCCCAGAGAGGTGACGGTGTGGAATACTGAGGCCGGAGGGGAAAGCTGGAGAGGAACTGACTTCGGTAAGCACTTGATAGTTCACAGGCTCTTAACTTTCATCCCTAAGGTCTGTGTTCGTCTAAGAACAGTACTCCGTCCACATTCGGTTTCCTGGTCTTTGAGTAATGTATCGGAGTTAGCTTCGGTAACCAACAATCATCTTGTTCTTACCTTTCCTTGTTGGGGAAGACCCAAAAACTTTTAATCAGCTTAGCTTCTAGTGTTAGTTTTCCTGTACTGTCTGCCCTGTATGGCGGAACCAATCATTTTGGTTTCCCCTCATCAGGGGTAGTGTTGCGAATTCCTCACCCTAACTTTCTATCTACAATTAAAGGTCCTCATTTTCGGTGGTCACCTTGGAAAGTACTCCCCTTTTACAAGGTCTGTTTCTGTGCCCAGTTTTCTCCTTACAGGCTTTTTTAGACAGGACCTCGCAATTTTGTCAGATCCTCTCTTTTAAAAAAGGGGGGGGGTACTGTCATTGGGTCTGCTATTAGGCAGGAAGTATTTTCTTAATACAAGCTTATTCAGGTTCTATTCTAAGCTCATGATCTTAGACGGTGACCACTTACATTATTTTCATTACATGAATTTAGAGGACCTTACTAATGTTCAGGGTAGAATTCTCCTAGTTTTCAACGTCTCTATTCAAGTCTTTAATAGCATAAGAATGATGTTTATTTCTCTGTTATTATTTCACCGGCTGACACGGGACCCCGATCCAGAAAAAGGATTTTGACACATGAAAATCTATTTCTGGAGGGGCCCGTGTCACCCGTGACCCACCCTGTTTTTCATTCTCTCCCTCCCATGGTAAACATCATTCTAGTGGGGTGGGTGCTAACATGGAATGCGACTAGTGTTGCCTTGTATACAGTCCGCGAGTAGTGCATGGGCTTGTATCGGCACCTCTCTCGTTGGGACTTTTGACATTGGGAATCTCTATAGGATAAGGTTCCGTGTTTTTGTAGTTCACCCTTTTCCATACACGACTCCATCTAGTGGAGCTCGCTCTGGGGGTAGTAACTCCAGCATTTCATTTAGCTTTCTCTGGTATCTAGCAACGGAATTACCTAGAAATAAGTGCTGAATGGACTTTTTCACCGGGTGACACGGGCCCCTCTCCAGAAATAGATTTTTCCTTTGTCAAAATCCTTTTTTTCTCTGTGCCTATTTTTAATAGTTGTGTGTTTCCCTTTGTTTTCTCAGAACTATTGAACAGAGGTCAATATAAATGGGGAGGATGTGACTTATCATGACTATGGTTGTGTTTGACTTATTTGACTCTTTTGCTGTAAAGACTCAACTGGTGGACATTGATACCACTATGTTATATTACTTACTTGGTTAATTGGGTTAACAATTCTGTGATGCAGATATCCCCATTTCATTCCTATTTTGGTTCCAATCTATTTACCATGTTAGACTAATGAATAAACTATATTTTTGTAGACTTGTTTTGTGTTCTTCCTTGGCTCAGTTAGTGACTTGGAAAAAGAGAGAGAGAGAGAGAGAGAGAGAGAGAGAGAGAGAGAGAGAGAGAGAGAGAGAGAGAGAATGCCTTACCCAATGCGCAGGCTGGCCACTGCTATTGTGTTACCTTTGAGATATAAGGTGATTATGACATTTATCTTTCAACAGACGTGGAAGGAGGTTATGACCCTATCTGACCTTGTATAATAGGGTATATATATATGTACAAAACTTTATTTTATCATAAAAATGTCATTTTTATATAAGTAACTTACCCAGTAATTACTTAGCTGATTCCACATTGAAAGGTGGTGGGGAAGCATGGACAATACAAAGGTTTCCAAAATATTGATAAGTTACTGAACTTGAGGGAATAACAATTAGGCTAGCACTGAAACAATGCTTGTTGTTCCTTACCTGGTGAGAGAGCTGCTGCAGGTAGATACTGCCTCTGGTTGGCACTCATCTCAACCTGTAGTGGTGTGGTGTAATAGCCATGAAGCACCTCTACTGATATGGGAAACTTTGCAGTAAAGGAGTACTCCGAAGGCTGACGAAGTACAGCACGAGCTTTGCAACGAAGGTGATTACTGTAGGCTGACAAAGCACACATATCTGCCCCTGCCCAGAGCACAGTACCAAAAAACACAAATACCAGACAACAAAGTCACTCCAGGTACTTTGTAACCCCCACGCTCCCCTAGGACTCAACACCATGTTCAAGGTGAAGAGGCAAAAAATAAGGAAGGGATACTTCCTCACCCACCACTACACCAGCTACGGACACAGGTCCCAAGGTACCGCATTTCTTGTAAATTGTCTTGACGTCTTGCAAATTGTGCATCGCAAACACTAATTTACACCTCCAATATGCTGCTTGCAAGATCACTTAGGGAAAGGGTATGCTTAAAAGCTACCAAGGTAGCTAACTGACCTGACATCATGTGTTCTAACTTTCAAGAGCGACAAGTCATTCTCTGCTATTTGGGAGTGTGACTCTATGACAAGATCCCTCAAGAAAAAAGAAATGGCATTCTTTGACAACGGTCAACAGTCGGTACAATATAAATAGTGCCTGAGGGCCCTCACCGGGCACAGGTCTCTTTCCTCCTCTTCCGTACCTAGAATATCCGATAAGCATTTAATTGTGAAAGAACAAGGCCAAGGTTGCAACAGGTTTTCGTTCTTTGCTAAGAACTCTAAAGAAAAGGAACAAACTGCATCCCCCTGAGAGAAACCGATCCTCTTGGAGATCACGTGAAGTTCACTGATCCTCTTCGCAGTGACCAGAGCCATGAGAAAAATAGTCTTCCTTGTTAGATCTCTTAGAGAGGAAGAGCACATGGGTTCAAAATGTGAACAAGTATGCCACCTAAGGACTAAGTCCAGATTCCACGAGAAGGTCTCCTCCTTTCTGGACTAGATGTTAATAGACCTAATAAGGTCAGACAAATCCTGATTAGTAGAAACGTCAAGCCATCTATGATGGAAAACAGAGCTAAGCATTGCTCTATACCCCTTTATTGTAAAAGCAGATAGGCCCCTAGAAGATCTCAAATACAGTAGGAAGTCCGCTATTTGAGCTAAAGATGTCTGAGAAGATGAAACGTTGTTTCTTCTGCACCAAAGCCTAAACGCTGACCACTTTGCTTGGTAGATTTGGTTGGAAGAGTTACGTCTACATTTGGTGATAGCCTCTGCCGTTGATTTAGAAAACCCTTTTGCTTGGATGAGCTTGCTGACACTCGAAATCCTGTCAGGACCAGAGTGGATAGACTTTGATGGAACTTCCTGAAGTGGGGCTGTCTGAGAAGACTTGGAATCGCGGGGAGTCTTGGGAAGTCTACAAGGAGATCGAGCAGGTCCAGGAACCACTCCTTCTGTGGTCAAAAGGGGGCCACAAGGGTCATCCTTATGTTGTGGTGTGAACGAAACTTCCTCAGTACCTCTCTGATCATTCCGAGTGGCAGGAAGGCGTGAAGATCCATATTGGACCAATCTTGGATCATCGCATCTGTCGCCCATGCTAGGGGGTCTGGAAAGGGGGAGCAGAACAGAGGTAGTCGGTGCTTCCTGGATGTAGCGAATAAGTCTATGGTCGGTTGTCCCCATAGACTCCAAAGGCTGGCACATAACCATAGATCTAGTGTCCATTCCGTAGGGAGGATCTGTTTTTGATGGCTCAGTTTGTCTGCCAAAACATTGCATTTGCTGTAAATGAAATGAGTGACCAACTGGGTCCGGTTCTGGTCCGCCCAGCATAGGAGGTCTCTTGCTATCTCGCAAAGAGAGAACGAATGAGTTCCATCCCTGTTTTATACACGCCAAGGCCATGGTGTTGTCTGCATGGACTGTTACCATCCTGTTGCAGACCTCTGTTGAGAAGTGTTGTAGTCCCAGGTGTAATGTACTGCTTTTAATTCCTTCAAGTTGATATGTGGTTCTTTCTCCTTGAGGGACCACTTTCCAGAGACTTCTAGGTTCCCGAGGAGAGCTCCCCAACCTGCATACGACGTGTCGGAAAAGGAGTCTAGGTCGGGACTCACCGGGAGGAAAGATTTCCCTTCCGTCATCCCTTCTTCGGACCTCCACCAACACAGGTCCTCCTTTATCTCTGAAGTTATCAGAAAGAAGTGATGGTCTTGATGCACTTTCTAATCCCAACAAGCTCTTAGGTAAAACTAGAGTGGTATCATGTGAAGCTTCCCTAGTCTGACAAACTGCTCCACTGAGTGGCAGAGCAAGGATGAAGTGAGGAACAGATCTACTCTCCTCAGACAGCCTTCCACTCTCTTGAGGGATGGAGAAGCCCGAAAACTCTGAGTCTATCTGGACTCCCACATAAAGAATCCTTTGAGAGGGGGTCATCTGTGACTTCTTGTGATTGAGTAATAGTCCTATACCAGCATTTTTTGTAGGTCCTCCATGCAATGCTGCTTCATGGCCGAATGGAGCAGCCAATTGTCCAGGTAGAGCGAGATATTTACTCCTGCTAGATGAAGCCATCCCGCCAGGGGAGCAAGTACTCAGCTAAATACTCGTGGGGTAGTCGAGAGGCTGAAACAAAGTGCTCGGAACTGATAGACTTGATCCTTGTGTACAAGTCTGAGGTACTTTCTTGAATCTACATGAATTGGAATGTCAAAGTACACGTCTTGCATGTCGAGGGAGATCATCCAGTTTCCCTGACAGGTGGGTGCAAGAACAGAATGAGTAGTTTTCACACTGAATTTTGTCTTCTCTATGAAGATATTTAATGCACTTACACCAAGCACTAGTCTCCATCCTCCTGAAGACTTGGGCACCATGAATAGTCAGTTGTAGAAACCCCTCAATTGACGTTCTTGACTGCTTCTATGGCTTACTTGTTGAGGAGAGAGGAAACCTCCTTCGAGAGGACCAAATATCTTTCAGATCCTAAGGAGTAAGCCATCAATACGACAGGAGTGTTGGTATAGAGCAACCTCTCCCTGAAAGGGATGGAATGTGCACTTACATCGAGCACTAGTCTCCATCCTCCTGAAGACTTAGACACCATGAATAGTCAGTTGTAGAAACCCCTCAATTGACGTTCTTGACTGCTTCTATGGCTTACTTGTTGAGGAGAGAGGAAACCTCCTTTGAGAGGACCAAATATCTCTCAGATCCTAAGGAATAAGCCATCAATACGACAGGAGTGTTGGTATAGAGCAACCTCTCCCTGGAAGGGATGGAATATCCCTCTTTTAGCACTTTTACTACCCACTGATCCGCCCCTTTCATGCTCCATCTCTGGGGCATGGAGGACTGCATTCTCACTTGCGAGTGGCTGGCTTCATTGCAGACTTCTTGATCACTCGAGATGCGAACCTAACTGCACCTCAAGGCCTGGACTCGGACCTCTGCTTACCCCTGCGAAAGGGCTGTGGCTGAAGAGAAGAGGATTTGGCAGAGAATGTGGGCCAATCTCTTTGGCGCTTCATCGACTGGATCAAATGACCCTCGGCAGACTTCTTATGTAAACTCAAAGCAATTTTACTTACTGTGGACTGCAGGAATAAATAGCGCTTATCAAGCAGGGAAAATAGCAAAGCCGATTTCTGAGATGATGTTACACCTTTACATTTGAAAGAAACCCAGAGCTCTTGTTTCTTGAGTATGCCCATACCGTAAAAAGCAGCAAATTCCTGAGAACCATCTCTAACTGCCTTGTCAGCGCAGGAAAGAAAGTTAAGAAGGTCTAGAGAGTCATCTCTCGGGAGAGGGATCGTTAATTTTCTTAGCCACAGCTCCTATGCACCAGTCAAGAAAGCTTAACACTTGAAATAATTTAAAAAGACTCTTCAATAAATCATCTATTTTTTGCACTAAGAAGAAAACCTTGGCAGGAGAGAGCAGATCTACGTCTCGCGTCGATGAGCCCAAGAAGTCCCCCTGGGAGGGGGCAGCCACTCCCATGGAAGGAGCTTCTCCCATCATGTAGCATAAGTAGTGCATACATGCAAGATGGGAGGGCGGAATGCTGAAGCAGGCCTTTCCTTGTTCCCTCTTCTCAGAAAGCCAGTTCTCCACTTCACGTAAGGCTTTCTTCGACGAGGAAGAGAGAACCACCTTAGGGAGCTTAACTGAATCTGATGGCTGATTACTCCTCAAAAACAATGAAACCAGAGATGTAGGAGTCGCAGGAGTGAAGAAGTCTGGGAAATTCTGAAGTAGGAATCTGGGTAGGGACGCATATGGCGTCGAGGGTGAGTCCTGGACAGCATGTTCGTCGTCTGAAGATATCGGAGTCAATACAGGATCTGGGGCACATGTTGCTGGAGTTGAAGGCTTCTGAAGAAGTTGTAATATACTGTCTAGCTGACACTGTAAAAAAGCCAGTGACAGATCTAAGGCAGAAGAAGACATAGACGAAACTGGTGCTGGCGCCACCAAAGAACTTACATTTGTCTGCACAGACAAAATACGGACTTTAGGAGTCTTAGAGCACTTGGGGAAAGTTGAAGAACTCTCCACCAACACAGAGCGATCGGCCGCTTCAGGGAGCTTGGGCGCTTCAGGGAGCTCGGGCACTTAGCCCAGACGAAGAGGAGTGTCTATACACTCATTCCTGGTGTTGAGGAGCCTAGGAGAAATGCTTGGGGCTGTCCCACTTACTACAAGAAGGTTGAGGGCTGATGGGAGTCCCCCCTCAACCTCTTACTGGGGAGAGGCGGAGACTGATCTCTGAATGAGGACCATCTCTTAAGTGGGCGAGACTCGTTGGGAAAGCGCCATAGGCGCCTCTTGTTAGGCAAAGACTCCTCCGAACTAGAAGAAAGCCGATGAACGTCTGAGACGCCTTTCCAGCGGCTGCCTCTTGTCGCAACCTGGGATGCAATAGGTTGGACTGGGGGCAACTGCCCGTGGGCAGACCCCACTGACCTCCCATGGGCTACTGGTATGCCTCCTCCCAGGTAGAGGGTAGTATGGCACTGACCATTGCCTAGGAGAATCAGTGGGATGAGCAGCCACCTCCTCCACTAACACTTCACTTTTATCACTTTTTTTCAAACTTGTCCAAAAGGGCACGCACTGACACTCCTAGCTGGATCACTGTACTTACCACCAAATTCAACCTTTGGTCAAACTTATTCTCTAGGCTGGCGAAGTAATCAAGTTTGGAAGTGTGGGAACCAGGAGAAGGAGTAGGTGGTTTAGGAGAATGAATTGAGGCAGGAGGGGAAGGCTCAGCAGGAGGAGAGACAACAGGAATGTCAGTACTACCAGATTTAGGAGGTAAAGTCTGACTAACCATTTTCCCACTGGGTTTAGCCACTGTCTTTCTCTTCCAGTCCCTCTCTAATTTAGTTAAACAAGAAACTAAGGTCTTCCATTTTTGTTCTCCCCAATCCCTGCACTTGTCACAAGTTAAACTGATTGAACAAGCCTGCCCTCTGCAATTGGTGCAAAGGGTATGAGAGTCACAAGTCAATTTGGTCATCTGGGTATTGCAGCCATGCTGGAAACTAGAAGAGCTAGTGTCAGACATACCTAACTAGCTGCCAAGTCAACAATCATTATAAAACGTCAAAATAATGAAAAAATTATGTCTAAATAACAATGCCAAAAAGCTACCATAACAAAATACTTCACCAAATGGGAAGAAAACCAATGTTCCATAACCAAGCTGCTTTATCAACACCATGTGTGGACTCTACAAGCAGCAGAAACAAATTGAGCTTTTGGCTGTGTAGTTCCTTTCTCTTACCCCGAAAGTGGGTGGGGTCTTGTCACCTACACTAACAAAAGAATCACTACTGCGGAATTCAAAATTCTAGCTGACGTTCGAGTAGAAACTCTTAGCTATGTAATTACTGGGTAAGTTACTTATATAAAACTGGAATTTTCCAATATTTGAGAGCATGCAAAAAAATGCAAAATAAATATTGCATATCATCAATATAAAATTCTGTCGGGGCTCGTACTCCTCAGCAGCTGGCAATCCTAGAGTCTCTTTGTATAAAACAGGTAGGTCCCAAGTTAAACAATCAAACTGCCTCCACCCCTCTTTTCTTAGCATGAGTTTACCCAGGACTTTGACAAGGTGGATACATTCCAGGTTAATAACCTGCTTTCTTGCAGGTGTACTTCACTCAAATAATGACTAAGTTTGAATCCAAAAGTTAATGGTGATTACTACCACCCAATGTTTAAATTTCATGAGAAATACATTTTTCACTTAATTATGATAATACACAAAAACACACACACACACACAAAAGGAAAAATATCACCGTACTCTAATCTCAGTCTTATGATATGACACATGGGTAGGAAAAGTCAAATGTCTTGCGCAGATAAGATAGAAAACAGGTAAATGCACAGCACATCATCTCCAAGGTCACTGATCATGAACTTGCTTAATGTTTTGATAAGCAATACTGCTTGGCAGCTCAGCATCAACAGACCAACCATAACACACACACACACACATATATATATAAGGGTATGAGGAAAGAGAGAAAATGTGAATACCTTGCAAATAACCCTATTACACTAGGTTTACTTTCGTCCAAAATCAGCGGATCAATGACATAGCTTTCTTAAACCACCTAATAACTGCTGCTGCAATAAACACAAGAAATTTCTTTCTGGCCTAGTTGCTGCAAAAACCATTCACAAACAAAACAGTGAACCCCCCATATTCACGGGGGATGTGTAGGCTACCACAGCCCCCGCGAATAGTTAAAATCTGCAAATACTTAAAACAATTAGAAATGCCCATTTTGATAGTTTAAACAAGAAAAACATTGTAAAAATGCTTATACCTAAGTATTTTAATTGTTTTATCACAAAATGAGCATTTATTCATGAAAATTTTATGAAAATACAGTAATTAGTGAATATTTCTCAGTGAAAAATACCACAAATGGGCAAATTTTCCACAAATAATGGGTAGATATGTTCCACAGACAAACGCGCGAATGCGCGTGTCCACGAACCGTGAGAACGCGAATACGGGGGGTTTACTGTACTTGCATTAAAAGAGAGAGATTTTGATGTTTGATGAGTTGTCCACCTACCTTACTGTTGGTAATTTTCCTTATTTTAAATGTACAGAATATATATATATATATATATATATATATATATATATATATATATATATATATATATATATATATATATATATATATATATATATATATATATATATATATGGTACTTTTTGTATCCAGTGTTTGTCAAACCTAAATTCCCCAAATGCAAAAGGTTAGACAATTTTAAAAATATGCAATGGATAAATAATTAATTAAACAGAGTTTTATATTAAATTTTTTATGTATAGTGTTACCATGAATTATTGTTAACATTATGTATAGCACATTTAATGTTCACCACAACTGTAATTGGTAAATAGTGTGCTTTTGCAGATCCATGCTTGCAAAGTCACTTTGATGAAAATAATAACTATTACAAATGCTAATAACTTTAATAACACAATTGCAACATCTTTCAATTTAGTAATACTGTATATTTGGTAAAATTGTGAAAGATTTCCAAAAGTTAGGCCTATTTTCATGGGTCCTGCTCAAAAGCTGCCCCAAGAGTTCTTTCGAAATGGATGCATCCTACCCTAACCTATACTAGGGAGGTAAGCCATGACATGACCAAGGGACTTCACACCCCTCAGAACAATATATGCAAATCTTTTTCATTATTGCATGATGCTACTATTATATCACTGTAATAGGTAAAATAAAGCTGAATAATGAAAAAGCAGGCACTTCCTCTTATACACCAACCACAATCATCAATGTGTAAACAGGCTTTGTGCATTGTACAGGAAGTCGCCAAATGGCACTTCTAGCCCATAACAGAAGTGCTATTTAGCAATTTCCTCTGTAACTTACAAAGCCTCTTTAGGCTACACAACGATAATCAGGCCTATGGTTGGTGTAGCCTATTTATGGGATTTCTTTCCTGTTCTTAATTCAGCTGTATTTTCCTTCTTACAGTGATATTACAGTAAATTCTGGCAATATTGCCTAATAGTTACACAAATGTTATTCTGCTCTGCTATATGACACGCTGGGAGGATGGGGGGGGGGGTTAAGTCCCCCAGCCACGACATGGCTCGTCTCTCTAGTAAAGATTATGTTAAGCTGCTTTCGTCTGAAAAATTTTGGAGTTCTACAAAACTTTTCTTGAGTAACTTTACAAACACTTATTTGTCTAACCTAAGGCTAATCGGGGAAAATACATTGAAGCTAGCGTAAACATTGGTTACAAAAACACAAAAAAGAAGATTAATCCTAACCTACCTGCCAATTCAGTGAAATGAGCCCAATAAGTCCAAAGCATCAAAAGCTTTTTCACTGCTATAAAATCATTGCCGTAAACAGGTGTTATCTAGTTTTGAACTTAGGTGGTTTGGTTTCTCGTTGCTTTCTCCAAAGCTCTGATAATCGGCACCTCACAAATTCAACGATTATAGATCAATAACTTTACTACTGTAATGTCATGTCTACCTTTTTAAAAAGTTAAATGTTCTCGAAGCTACGTATCAAGATCCTAAGGTGTTTTTTTTTTCTTAGCGTACTTGCTTTAATCATTCCTTCATCCGACTTTGTAAACTCAGTGCTAGATTGTCTTTACGGGAGCTTAACATTTAAAACACTTCCATTTGTGTTTTGGACAAAGGGCAATGGGTCCAATATTATGTCGCCCCCGTGATAACCAAAAGCATCATTTTCTCAGCTACCTGAGAAGTTGAGAACCATCTGCAAAAAAACCAATTTGGCCTTGGTGCGTTTTCCTAAAGAATTCCAGATTGCGCAGTTAATATTCTGGTGACTAATTCATTTATATAAAAAAGTTTACATTTACGCTTTCGTAGTGCCATTTGTATATACTGTTACAGTATTGAGTTATCCATATGACCAGATTCACCAAAATAGTGTCACTTTGTCAGGTTTAATTCATTTCATTTTTAGAATAAATGTGAAATACACGTATTAAAGTTTTCCTATTTTTTAATAATTTCTTGTTACTAACAATTCTGAGATTTCCACCATTTCACTGGTCTCCTCGAAAAAAGCGAATGTTGAGGGAGAAGAGTCAGCAAACTCATTGACGGAGACACGAGCAAGGAATTTTTACTGTTTTCCTGATCATCGAAAGGAGACATATCTTATACAGTACCAGCAGCCTTTTTTGTTTCTCACTCAACACAGAACCATACTTTCCTTTAAGTGCATAATCAAATCTATAATTACAGTTTATGGTACAATTAAATATTAGTTATATTCCTTGAAAAAAAGAGGGGCATAATCATTGGAATCTAACTTTTCACAGCGAATAAAACCCGCATTGTCTGTCTGTGGCTCCTTAAAGATTTGGTTCTTCATTCACGGGGAACATGTCGGTGATGTAATGCATTCCAATGAGACACTGCCTTAAGGACCTGAATCCTCTCTGCGCTCTCGTATCACGTGATGCAACTCCAAGGTAGGTTTTACTTATGAGGTCCTTAATGAGCTTCTCGTCGGGCACGAGACCACATTTCAGGACAGCGGTCTCCAGTTCTTCGGTGAGATCGTCCACGTCTTGTTTGGCTTCGTTCATCTGTTCCGTAAACATTTCATCGTGGAAAATCTCGTCCATGATAAGACTTTCAAAAGCAGTCGAATATCTTTGGGAAAAACCAAGAGTCTGAAATAGAAAGGAACCGATTCAATATTTGTCTTAGAGTTAGTCAATAGGCCTGTTCTTATCTAATTTCATTGTATTAAATGAGACTGATTTTGCTTTTCATCATTAAAAACAATTTTAAGACAGATCAATGTAATGTAATTGTAATGCCTGAGTAGGCGTACGAGCCAGGGCGGGCTGCAGCCCCCGCCCCCAGATTTGAGCAGACAAATTTTCCGGGCAGCGTAGGCAATGTAGCAGGGCTATTCAACTGGCTAGTCAACCATTGCAGTTTATTTAAGTAACAGCTATTATTTATTTAGTATATTGCATCAAAAAGTATAACCCATACTAATTACTCATTTCAATTGTACACTGTAGGCTTTATGTAATACTTGTAAATGTGAGTGAAATTTAGCAGTTAACCTTAATTTTTATATGGTGTGTAGAATAAATGTGCAGTGTCTTCATGATGTGTGGTTTCTTCCTTCACACACACAAACATATGTATTATATAATTGCTTGGATTTACAGGCAAAATATATTTCGGGCAGAGAGTTCAGGGCCCCCAGATGAGAAGGGTCCTGTACGCCTATACCTGAGTCACGCATTGGCGATTCAAGACCGCGCAGGTCGCAACGGCCGAAAATTTGCTCATTACGACGCCATTACGATCTAATTACTACCAAGTAGCCGTCAATCAGCATGATTCGTAACAGCGTTGCCGAGTTTGACGACGTCCTCCAAGTGATGGCGGATGTGTAAGCCTGCCCATTGCCAACACAGTCGAGTCACAACAACTGTCAAAAGTCGCCATGTCATGCCACAAGACGCAATAGTGTTGTAGTGGTGTCTCAACTGACGCAATGGCGTCACCATTTGATTACAAGATGTAACCAGCAATGTTGACATGCGGCATCCAGTACAACGTGCGCCATGTACTTGGCAACCCCATAGTGTGCACAGTGGGGGTGCACAGCAGTCAGACTGTCATGCGTGTTGGCAGCAATAAAAGGCAGCTCTCAGATTCTCAGGTCAACAGTCTCTCACCTGCGACCTGTATGTGACCTCTGCTGCTATCCTCGCTGTGCCCTTTGTTGGATCATCACGATGCCGTAAAACGTTGTCAAGGTTGTTAGGAAGAAGGTTGTGCCATACAAGGACGTCTCCCCTAGTACCTCTGCAGCAGCTGTCCAATGCCATGTGTGAGGGCTAGAGAAAGATAGCTAACCTCGGAAGCTTTATTAGCCCATAAAGAGTTCAGGACAATATTGGGTACAAGTGATCCATACCAGTGGGCAGCTGCAACTCACTCTCCCCTTGCTGTGCACTGCCAGGCACACTCCCCCCCTCCCTTGTCCAACACATCTTACGGTTACGAATACGGCTAGCCCATACATGCCCCCACAAGATGGACAAATATATATAGGGTGACAAATATTTTTCTATTTTCAAAATACAATAGTACAAGCACCCTCTTCTTTTGCGGGAGCTGTCCTAGCTAACCGTGAACACAACAAAATAAAAAATAAAAAAAGACAAAATAACGTACATAATTAATACAACACTCCCAGAATTACTAAAAATACGACAGATTACAGAGTTCAACAAAATTACATCTTATAATCATCGTTCCACGCAGGTGGCCTCCTACATCTCTGTTGTTGAGATTCGGGAAAAGACTCTGGTTCCCAAGAATCCCATCAGGGGGTACTGGCGACGCTGGTGTTGCGTACTGACACCCGACCACTTCCATCCAACCACACACGGTACTGACGGTACCCAGTCCCAATGACTTCTGTTACCACACCAGAGCAATCCTAAAGTTTGGATGTGGGGTCCTGAATGCGGACATTTTGCCCCACTTGGAGGGGTTTCAGAGTCCGCGAATTTCCTTCTGTTTTCACCGAGACCTTTTCATTCTTTTCAGCCATTTTCAGTTCTCTAGACCTAAGAAATTTCTTCCAATATTTATTTACTCGGTAATACTGGCGGGCGATGGGCACCGAGTCCCTCAGGCATTGACCAGTAGCCAACTGAGCTGGCGACAATTTTTCTCCGTGCAACGGTGTATTGTGATATTGCAAGAGGGCTCTGGCAACTGGATCCATATCTAGACTATCCCCAGGCCCTAGGTGGTCACTGATGGCGCGTTTTGCTACCTTGACACCTGCTTCTACGCGTCCATTTGATTGGGGATATAAAGCTGATGATATCCTGGATGACACGCCCCATCTCCTTAGAAAATTCCTCATCTCCTTGCTCGACACATTGGTTCCACCCTCAGTAGCCAGCTCTTCTGGGGCACCCCATCTGATAAAGTACCCTCTGAATTTCTTGATGGGATGTCCTGACGTGGCACCATTAGACAGATGGGCCACCTCTACCCAACCAGTCAACCTATCAGCAAAAGCCAAGGACGTGCGTCCGTGGACCTGGAAGAGGTCAGCCACAACCTGTTGAAAAGGGTACTCTGGTGGGGGCGTCATGATCAAACGTTCTTGCTGCTGCGATGGGGTGTGTGTCTCACATACTTGACACTTTGCCCTTTGGTGCTCCAAGTCACCTGTTATGCCCGGCCAATACACCGATTGACGGGCCCTTCTTAACACAGAGTCTAAACCTTGATGACCGCTGTGTATGTTAGCCGCTACCTGCTGCCATAAACTTCCTGGGATGACCAAATGTACACACCCTTGGTCATAGGTATATGTTATCAATTCGCCTAATACTGCTAACTGATCTCTCACACCAAAGAAAGGTTTTAAACACTCCAGCTCTTGACTCTTGCTCTGAGGCCACTCACCATTATAAACTCTCGCCAGTAGCAACTGGTACACCGGTCATCTCGAGCAGCACTGACAACAGTCTCTTGATCCATTACGACTATGCCCTCCACCTCAAGTGCTGCCGCCAAGGTGGTTACCATAGCAACCATGAGGTCATCGCTGAGTTCCAAATCTTCGTCTTCTGGCTTAGCACGGAGGGAGAGGTTGCAGGAGAGTGTGTCAGCTGCACAGTTTCTTTTTCCAGGCAAATATTTGATGCTGAAATGATACTGCAATGTCTTTTCCTTTAACCTAAATAATCTGAGGATTAGTAATATCCTTTAACTCCCTGTTACCAAACAGTTTCACTAAGGGACAATGGTCCGTAACCAATGTCAAATTCGGACAGCCTAACAAGAAAAGCCTGGCTTTTTTCAGACACCACACTACCGCTAGGGCCTCTTCCTCAACTACAGCATACACCACTTCAGTAGAGGTGAGATGTCTTCTGCCACATAACACCAAACGCCATCCCCCTTTGCAGCAGAAAGGGGTATCCACCATAACACAGTTGCAATATTGTTGCAGTACCACAAATCCGATACCCTCTTCTCACCAGTCTGTCACGGCGGCCGTTGGCCGTGATTTGTCGTAGTACCTCAGGCCTTCTTTGGCTAACTGACATATAGTACTCTTTGCCTTCTCGAATTCTCATTGCAGCTGATCATCCCAATATACTTTTTTCTTTGATGGCTTCTTAAGCAGATCCCTAAATGGAGCCATCACAGGGGCCGTGGCCATTGCCAACGGGAGGGACAGGCAGGAGTCGGTGTCGAGGAGGCACTTCCTACTGATGTTGACTGCCAGCCCGAAGTGGGCAAGGAAATCCGCACCCAGGAGCAGGGTCCTCACGTCCACGATGACGAAGTTCCAGGAATATCTCCGGCCAAGGATGGAGATCGACAGGGGCCTGGTGCCGTAGGAGAGGATGGGGGACCCGTTGGCGGCCGTCAGGAAGGCAGCCGGGTCCAATTCTTGCTTGAGGTCCTCTCTGGATGCCGGGAAGATTGATCTAACAGCCCCCGTGTTGACCAGCATCATCCTGCCGGAGACGGTGTTGCGGACGTAGAAGCCTACTGGTTCTGGGCCCCTGGGTTCTTCTGCTGCCATGGCGGCCTGTCCTGCTGGCCGCCGCCACCCCCGTTTTTTGAACGGGTGAATGAACAGGGCAGCAGGCAGTTCTGGGCATCCTTGCCGAACCGCCTGTGGTAGTGGAACAGCCCCAGGGAATTCCACCTGTTGTGAGGTGCTGGGCGCCTCCTGGCGACGGCATTGACTTCCTGCTCTGCGCCCTCCTCCTGCTGGATGGTGCTGAATGGTAGTGCGGGTCCTGGTACCCGCTTCGCTGCCCTCACGGAGTCCGTCAGGTTCTGCGCTGTGCAGATCAGGTCATCGAGGGGCATGGCGTAGGGCTCAGGGATTTGTGTCTGGATCTCCGGGAGGAGCTGACGAAGGAGGAGCTCCCTCGACAGGCTTATTTCATTTTGTTTTCTGGTGCCGTTGGTGTCTGGGAGGATGAGGAGGTCCTTTATCATGCCCCATGACTCCATGACGCTCTGCTCCTGCCGCGGGCTGACGGCGAGGTCGAGGGCGCGGGCGGCCTGCTCGGCGACTGGCAGGGAGCATGCCTCGAGTAGGGACTTCTTCAGGAGGTGGTAGGTGAGGGGGCGTGCATCGGACACCCATGGGACGAGCTTTTTGTAGATTTCCTCTGGCAGGGCATTAAGTACGGTGTCCGCCTGCAGCACCCCGTCGGTGAGTTCCTCCATCCGGAACTGGCTCTCGACCCTGTACAGCCATGGCGATGGATTCCCCTGCGTGAACGGCGGCAGTTTTAAGGTCAGGGCGACCTGTGATTGTCCTGCCAGGCAGGGCCCCGGGCAGGGGAGAGTGCGGGGCGCGGGCAGGGGTGTGGAGGAGCGTGAGAGCCTCAGCGCGGGTGATATGGGGGGGAGGTAGACATCCGAATCCGCGAGGTTAGCGGTTAACTGAACGAGGGAAGGGATGTTCGCGTCCATACTCGCTCTTTGTCCTCTTAACTGGAGTAGGGTACTCGCGTCAAAATCGCGCTTGGAAGCACGCCGTGTGAGTCCGCTAATGACGCTGGTGATTTTGCCGATGAGAGTCAGCACGCCCAAACGCTGGTTCAGCACCGTAATTAGTCTGCTAAGGGCGTGAGTAAGTTCCTGAGGCCAAGACTGAGTCACCGTATGGGTCCGCTAATGGCTTCGGGAACCACTCCAGGGTCACCACTTTAAGAAGTGTGAAAGAAACGAGCAGGATAAGGTTACTGCTACTTTATTCATGATCCAGATGGTTCATATACCGGCAGACTGGTGTCGCGCTGCGGGATACAATGGAAACCTCAGTGACCTGAGGTCAATAATAAATAACAATAAATACAGCGAACCAGTACACTCTACAATGTAAAAACAGACAGAAATGGAATTGGATACAATCTTGATGCCTGTGAAAGAAGAAACATGTGATACATTTTTGACAGCAGGTAAACAAAATATATACATAGTTTAAATGATTGAACTTTGCGTGACCTGGCGCGTTATGCATGACTAATTGTAGGCAAAGAAAATGGGGTGTCACCACAGAAATCTTGCTCAGCAGAGATTTTACAACTAACACTTTTAGCAGAGACTTCACGAATGACTTTACAGATGTCTTTACAAGGTTAGCCTCATGAAAAGAGGGTTTTGCATTCTGGAAGAGAGTCATAAGCATGGTTGATAAAATCGGTTGTTTATTGTGTTTCTGACTTCATACAGCACCTTAGGGATTGTGAAACATGACATACATATATAATAACAACAAAAGAGAGTGGAAGGCGGAAACTTTGAAGATACTTATGAGAGTGAGGGCCAATGTAATACCTGCAAAACAAGTCGAGGGCAAAGACTTTACAACAGAGCTGTTGTAAATGAAAGCCACTGAGAACTTTACACCTTATTCCAGAACCTTACTGTGAGAGCTTAATGAAATCTGAATAGGGTTATTAGAAGTCGTAAAATTACTGTTACTACCACCATTCGGTAACTAAAAAGTGGAATGACAAGTTATTTGCCTGCATTCGGGATGGTACTTCTTAATCCTCATTTTGAAATAAAATTCCATTACTTGCCTGTATTAGTGTCAACTCAAGTTCCTCTTCGGATGCAGGAGGGTCGTGGTGACCCTCGGTGATGTTGGGAAGGACGTCAAAACACTGGTCCTCATGATTGCAAATTGGGAGATGGTCGTTTTCTGTGTCTGGGTAGATGATAACAGCCTCCTCCCAAGTCATGTCGAGACGGTTGTTAGTCTGTGGGGAGTGGAGGAGTTAATCTCACCTACTGCCATATATGTATATATATATATATATATATATATATATATATATATATATATATATATATATATATATTTATATATATATATATATATATATATATATATATATATATATATATATATATATGTATATATTATAGTATATATATGTAATATATATATATATATATATATATATATATATATATATATATATATATATATATATATATATATATATATACTGTATGTACACACACACACACACACACACACACACACACATATATATATATATATATATATATATATATATATATATATATATATATATATATATATATATATATATATATACATCGCACATCCACCCCTCCTCTAACTGGTTAACAGCATCTGGTGGAGTAAAAAAAAAAAAGTAGGACTGGCAGCCTCACCCGCAAAGACTTGCAAATAAACCAGAAGGCTTCCCCCTTCTGGCGCCACCACTTCAAAAAAAAAAAAGTAAAACTTACATAATTATCCTTAAAGGAATCGATGAAATGTATGACAAGTGACGCACTAATGAAAATGGTCCGATTATCAGGCCTGCATTCCTCCTCCCCCTCAGTGGTTAAGGGCCGAACGTCACCTTTCGAACCTGAAACCAGGTCACTGGTCACTCTGACAACTAGCAAAGTCATCAGCAGTCTCTTAGCTTTTTCGGCATCTGTTAGGACATAGGAAACATCAGATTTAGGACACGAGGACAGTCTGAGGAGAACAGTGATCTTTAAGGTGAAATACTGTTTCATTATAGTTTATTGCCTGTCGCCAATAAACTAATAACCTCTTGCCAATCATGAGAGATATTTTATAATAATAATAGTTCGAAATCATGAAATAACAAAATGAAATTAACAAAGGTTACGTTAGCAACTTCTCGTAAAGATCGTTCTGAGCTAATACATTACCCATCACCATATTTCTGAAATGTCAGGAAATGATGCGATGTTACTGCTGTTCCCAACTGTACTTCGCTTAACTGATTCATGTGCAACTGTCATCTACAATAAACTATCGTTATCAATCTGGGATGACGCCCCACAATGGAGATGTCACCAGATGCAAATGAACGTGAATAGAATGGATTTTTGCATAAATGATAACAGTGTGCTGATGAGTATGCGATCCCCTGATTTTTCTCGTGGGAAATGCGTTTTGAGAAGAAAATCGAGGGATAAAACGACTTTCCACTGACGTTTCAGATTACAGATCTCCAGTTTTTACTTTATTTAGTTTCTGAATGCAATGATTTTTCGAAATAGTCGGAGAAAGGCCTAACGGTATGCACAAATATTCATACTAACTATTTACATTTATTGGCAATTTTCATGACTCATAACTACTTTCTATTTTTCGTCACCCTAAGTTTACGCAAAGAAACTTAAATCAGCTACAGCTGGGATGAAAAGTCCAACTGTATTTCGAAACAGAAAGTACACATTCTCCTTTCTTTGCCTTAGTGCACACAGCCTCGAGTAGAATAGCGCTGGACAGTATCATCTGGGATTCCTCTGGGCACCAAAAAAAGGGAAGACCCAGATATACAGAGTATATACTGTATATATATATATATATATATATATATATATATATATATATATATATATATATATATATATATATATATATATATATAGTGCAACATAAGTAACGCCCTTTTTAATTTTATATCTTATAATGTATATTTTCTTCATTATTTTCTTTAATTAATTTGCTAAATCTTCATTTTTTCAGATATTTTATACAATCATGAGATTAACAAAGGAACAGGGAGTAAAAGCAATTCAGTTGTACTATCGAAACAATAAAAATGGTACTGAAACCGCAAGATTGTTATCAGCTGAATTTAACATCCCAAGGGTGCAAAGCCGAAATATCACAAGCTTGATTAGAAAATTTGAATCAACAGGAAGCGTAAGTGATGCTCAAAGAGCGGGTAGGCCAGTTGTTGCAACAAGCTTAGAAAAGTCCAATGAACTACAAGAATCGTTGCTGCGTTCTCCTCAAAAATCCAGTAGGCGTCTTTCTGCAGAGTTAGCAATTAGTATTTGTATTGAACATTATTAAATCGAATAAGCATTATATTAATTTTGTTAATATATTATATTAATCTATTAACCTGTGGCAATACATTCATGTTCGAAAAAATAAAGGATAATCAAAAAGGCTTTAATTTTGTTCCATTTAAACAAAGGGCGTTACTTATGCCGCATCCTGTATAATATATATATATATATATATATATATATATATATATATATATATATATATATATATATATATATATATGAATCAATGAAACTGAAGACTGCAGATGAGTGGAGATTTGTGGAAGTGAAAGCTCAAGAAAGAAATAAGTTGTAGAATTTCACTGAGACCCTTAGCGTCACAAGCGTCGGAGGCGATGATTACTTTGTTGTTAGATAAAGTAGGCTATGTGCCAGCACGGCTTAATGCTCCTTGAACAGACCCAGGCATCCCATGACTACCAAGGCCACACCTAGGATTGACTGATCAATCGGTTTTTGCAACTGGCATCGCAACGACTGTGGTTATCTACGGAAAAGGGTCGGAAATCTGGTAGAACCTGTCTCTCTTGCCTGTCGGTTGGGTTCATGAAGTGGAAAAACAGAAAAAAAAACGCCCTCGAATTCACTGAGAAACATGATGCCGAGAAGGAAAAACATGGGAATGTTTTTCATCAAGAACATCGAATATTTGTGTAACTGTTTATTCACGTATGTCTTATTTAATTTTACGTTATTCGAGCAAGCGATTATGATAACGTAATGTTTTATGATTTCAACTAAAAATTATGCTCAAAATTTAGCTTACTCTGAAATATAAAGCCCAAAATTTCCGTACCCAACTCAAACTACACGGAAACTTCCAGAACCATAACGGCAGCTAATACTTGCAGTATGGGCCAATTTTGAGAGGAAATTGCTTATGATCTGCATGTCCCTGGGACCACAGTATCCTCTGATCCAGGTAAATGATTGTTTAGCTCTAGCCCTCTGGTAATTTAAAGTGCCAAGAGAGACAGTGAGAGTTAAATACCGGAAATCTTTCATTTCATTATTATCAGTATTGCCTTGCGCTCCTTCCTTGTGTGTTCTATCTTCTGTTCCTCTTGCTGAACGCAAGTTAGAAATCGGTTTCGTAATTTGGAGTCTGTGAATTTCTTGCTTTGTCATGTCCCTGCTCACTTTGGCATGTGCTGCAAAGATTAGAATGAATTAGCATTTATCTACTTACAAAGACAGAGCATCTGTTACACTCCATTATCTACGAGTGTATAGAAACCCGTCACGTCTTCTATCTCCTTCAGAAATATCAAATCAGTGTCATTCATTATGGCAGCTTAGAATGATTCTTTCTCAAACATTCTTATATTTATATTTATTTTTCTGTAACAAAAAAAGTCCGAACTTCTAAGAGACGGTACGTCATGTCGTCAGCTCTGGACTTGCTATCTCGACCCTCTCTTATAATACTATATTGTCTGATGGTATGGGGACACCGGTAAATAAGTAAATAAAAAGTGTGATAAAATATTGAATATAGATAAAATACTGAATACAACTGTGCGAATAACGTAATCGAGATTCCTTATCATCTATTCAACATTTCTCGGAACAGATAAAATCTGAAATATGAATCCTCATTGATAAGTTTTTTTTTTTTTGTCTTTCCTGGTAGAGTCACGTTAAACGTCCAGTTCTTGTCAATACGTGCACACAAACAAACAAACGCATGCGCACAGATACCGCCTCTTTCTGAGAAATCGTTGAATGATGCGCAGCAAGATGATCCTAAATATGTACACATGCAAACACACACAAGACACATACATGTCCCATTGTTCAACGTTACTGTACAGAAAAACAGATCATCTGGCAGTGTGTGATTACATTTAGTTTGAATGAATGAATAGCATGAGCATTGCATGAAGAACCAATCAGCTGCCTTAGGTGAGGGGTGTGGCATTTTATCCTTATTAGTTGAAGGATGCATGACTCCACTATGCAAGACTTGCTCCTAAGGCCATACGACTGCATGGGATGACTTTTATATACTGTATAAACTAGTTGACCAACCCGGCGCTGCCCAGGATAGCTCTGAATGACAACTGATAAACTTTCTCTCTCTCTCTCTCTCTCTGTCTCCACCTCTCCCTCACTTTTTCCTTCTTTCTCCTCCTTAACACCCTCTACTCTATTTCTCTCACTTCATCTTCCTCTCACACTTTTCCCTTTTCTCCTCCCTAACACCCCCTTTACTCTCTCTCTCTCTCTCTCTCTCTCTGCAGAAAAACTACAGACACCAAAAGGATGGAAACTAGGTAATGTGCCCCAGTTCACGAAAAAGGTCCAAGAGAAGAGCCAGAAAATTATAGACCAATCTGTCTAACGTCAGTCCCTTGTAAGATTTTTGAGTCCATAATTGCAGATCAAATTGTGGATTGCATTGATAGAAACAACCTGTTGTTAAACAGTCACCACGGCTTCAGACAAAACAGATCCTGCCTATCAAACCTCTTGGAGTTTTTTCATAATTTGCTTGGTATTCACGACAGTAGTAGAGCAGTAGATATACTCTACTTAGATTTCCAAAAGGCCTTTGACAAAGTTCCACACAAGAAACTAATAACAAAAGTTAGAGCTTTAGAAAT
>NC_089744.1:28795000-28900000 GCF_040412425.1 Macrobrachium rosenbergii | reverse complement strand
CAATAATTATTATCATTACTCAGAATACATGATAACTATAACAGTAAACATATCAAAATCATAGAATGGTATACTGTACATTTTACAAGGCAATATCATGAAATTCCTCCCCCCAGAAGATTAATTATCCCGGGTTTGAATCCAACGATTCACAATGGGATAAATAATCTGCAATATATTGTTCTTTCCAAAAATGTTCTCTATTTTTACTCAGTAGGGTTACAAAATCAGTCAGGGGAGCTACTACAACTGAGAAATTTGGATAGAATCGGCGATAAAATCCAGCCTTGCCGAAAAATCTTTGTAGCTGTTTCCTGGTAGGTAGGTAGGGGGGGCGGGTAGCCTTACTGATACCTTCTACACAAGCATCAACAGGATCGAGAGGCCTTTTCCAACTTCAAATCCCAGATGCTGAACAGTTGCCATACCAAACTCACTTTCTTGTAAGTTGATTGTTAGTCCAACTTCCTGTAGTTTCTTGAACACTTTCCTTAAAATCTTCAGATGTTCTTCCCATGTATTAGAATAAATCACAATGTCATCAAGGTACACAACCACTCCTTCTATAGATCCTAGCAGTTGATCCATCACTCGTTGAAATGTTGCTGGTGCATTCATCAGACCAAATGGCAAAACAGTGTATTGATACAGTCCAAAAGGAGTAATGAAAGCAGACAGCAATTTAGCATTTTCATCTAAGGGATTTTGATAATAACCTTGCAAGAAATCTGTCTTGAAAAAAAACTTGGCTTGCCTAATATTATCAAGTAATTTATCTATAAGAGGCAAGGGATAATTATCAGCCACACTGACAGAATTCAGCTTCCTATAATCAGTACACGTCCTAAATGAGCCGTCTGGTTTCTTCACTAACACACAAGGAGAACTGTAATGACTTGAACTGGGTTCTGCTAACCCATGCTGCAACAAATACTCCACTTCTTTCTTCAAAATATCTCGATGAAAAGGTGATAAGCTATAAGCTCTCTGTTTAAAAGGTTTTCCATCTTCTCTGATCTTTATCTCATGTTTTGTCAGACCGGTACACCTAGGTACTTTGCAAAAATTTCAGGAAAACTTCTAATCATTTCACTTAATTCACCAATTTGCTCAACACTCAGATGTTTTAGTTTGTCCTCCAGGTTTTGCAATATGGAAGAATTGTTCATCTTGCTTTCAGCTCCCAATTCGTAGCCATCATCGTCCTCTGTAGATGAAGTTGTTAGTGTTATTGACACTGTTTCAGTTTTAGTCTCTAAGAAGTAAGGTTTCAAAAGATTTACATGCATCTTCCTCTGTTGTTTCCTTCTTCCTGGTGTTTCAATCACATAAATTTGATCACTTAACTTATCTATTATCCTATAAGGACCTTGACATTTATTGGTAAGGGAAAATCTTTTCACTGGTAACAACACTAGAACTTGCTGACCCACACTAAAATTTCTCAGCTTAGTCTTAGCATCATATCTTCTTTTCATTTTCTCTTGACTTATTTTCAGATTTTCTAAAGAGAATTTTCTAATTTCTCTTGACATTTCCCTCAAATTCTTCACATATTCTCCTTGAATTTCCTCTTGATTTTCTTCCCAATTCTCTGCAAGAATCTTCAATGGACCTATCACGTCTCGACCAAAAATCATCTGATTAGGTGAACACCCCATACTTTCTTGATAAGCATTCCTAACTTCAAGCAACAGCAAGGGTAAACCAGCATCCCATTCTCTTCCTGATTCATAACAATACTTAGTTAACATACTTTTCAAAGTCTGGTGGAACCTTTCCAAGGCTCCTTAAGTCTCTGGATGATAAGCAGTTAACTGTTGTTTCACACCTAACAAGTTCGTCACATCCTGGAACAATTTTGAAGTAAGGTTCGTTCCTCTATCACTTTGCACAGTTTCTGGTATTAAAATGGAGAAAAACTCTACCAACTTCTCACCAATTACCTTTGCACTTATACTTCTTACAGGAATCGCCTCAGGATACCTTGTCACCGTTAACAGATATTCATTCCCTTTCTTTGTTTTCAGAAGCAGCTCCACCACATCTATAATCATCCTGCTAAAGGGTTCTCTAACTTCTATGGGTTGTAGAGGGGGGCGCTTTCCTTGTGAAGTCCTAGCCAAAAAAATTCTTCATAATCTTCTCAACATTCTTCCTGATTTCCATATGTCCAGATTCGTGTGCTACTGGTACCACTTGCTTCCTCAATGGATATGGAATCAGAATTTGATGATATTCACCCCATTCAGCATTTCCTTGTATATCTGCAGATTGATGCTTCCTCATTAGCAATCCTTCCTTTAGGTAATAATAGGTAGGAGTTTGTTGCATATCTCCTTTATCAACAACTCTGAAGAACAAATCAGCCAACACTATATCCTTCTTCTGCAGTTCCATTAGCTTCTCTCTAGTCACTTGACCAACTTTAAGGACTGAACTTTCAATATCCGTTAGCTCTGCTAATGTAGTTTCACTACTATCTTCAGGAACACTCTGACTACTCTGAGTCTCTTCAAGAGCAACAGGATCCTCATCTTCTGGGGAAATCTCTTCATTACTAACACTAGGAGAAACTTCACTTTCCTGGAACAGCTCTTCTAAGCTCAAAGATCCTTCACTTGTTCTTCTGGTGCAGGTAAATCCTCAGTTTCTTCACTTGCAGACGTAGTTCTCTTCATACTCCTGGTAGTTACACAACTTGGAAACAGGTGGGGGTTTTTCTTCTCTAAATCTACCGTAGGACTAATCCTCAATGGTTTGTCTGTCACTATAGGACAAGAACCAAATGGTACACCACCTTCTTCATTACCCAGTAAAACATGCACACCTTCAACAGCTGCTGAGTCCTTTACAGCAAAATCAACACTCCCTGTCACCAATTCACATGACAGGTGCAAGCAGCATATAGGAGTTACCCCTTCTCCTCCTATACCCTTCAAAATAACTGAAGCTCTGGTGAGATTCTTCTCCAACTGTGGGTGAGCACCACGAACTACCACACTATGGTTACTCCCCGTATCATGTAATACCTTGACTGCTACCTGCACACTCCCTCCTTGATTGCCAGCATACCTTCATAGATATATGGCTTAAAAGCATCCAAGCTGCTCAGCCAATCATTGCTTGAGGTTACATCTCCACTGGTTGCTAAGCACTCAGCTTGTTTAGTCTCAGTCTTTCCAACTGTCTCAGTCTTCCCCACACTGCTCTTCATAGTTTGTTTCGCCTGGTTACCTTTAACCACTTGACCAACTGGCTTGGTCTGCTGTTGTGTCTGATAACAATCTCGACTGTAGTGTCCTGCTCTTCCACACTTGAAGCAGACAACATCAGTCTTCTGTATCTGTCTTGAGAAACTGGATGATGAGGATTTAACATTCGATTGCTGAAGGGTATAACCTGGCTTTGTACTGGCATTGCCACTAGAAGGATTCCCAGTAGTAATGTTCTTGAAATTTGGATGAGACCTAAAACCTGTGCATTGTTGGTTTTAGTACCTGACGTTATAATTTCTTTTGCTACAAATTATGTTATAGTCCTCACTCAGTGTAGCCGCTTTCTCAAGTTTCTTAACCCCTCTCTCTCTTCAATAGGCTCTTATGTGTTTAGGAATTCCTCTAAGATATTGCTCTAGGACTACTAACTCCTCAAGTTCGTCCATAGATTTAACTTTAGCAGCCTCCAACCATCGTTTGAAACATCTTACTTTGTAGGCACAATCCAAGAAAGTTATCTTGTCATCCTTTCTCAAAGATCTGAATCTTTCATTGTGATATTCAGGGGTCATCTGGTAAACTTGTAGAGCATTGTGTTTGAGTACACTGTGCTCTTTACACTATCAGCTGATAAGGCTAGATAGGCACCTCTTCCTTTATCAATGAGAACACTCTGTAACTAGACTGACCATTTATCCTCTGGCCATCCCATAACTGAAGCCACTTTTTCAAAGTGATCAGAAAACTCATATGGAGCCTCTTCTGTAAACTTTGGAATTAACTTCTGCACTCTTACCACGTCAAATACGGGCTCTTGAGTACCTTGGATAGGGTTAGGCGGTGTCACAGGTAACTTGAAGTGAGCTTCTATTAATTTTACCTCGCTTTCATAATCTTGCTTCCTTGCTCTTTCTCTTTCCTCTCTTGCTTCTTTTGCTCTTTCTCCTTCTTCTTCTGCTGCTCTTTCTTTTCCCTCTCTTTTCTTTCTGTCTTCTCTTTCTCTTTCTGCCAGCATTCTCAGCTTAATCAAACTTTCTTCTCTTTCTTTTCTTGCTTGCATTTTCAGCTTAATCAAACTTTCTTCTGCAGCTATGCATCTAAGCTCTACCTCTGCATCACTTTTCTCTTTCTTTTGCTCTTGCTTATTTATAAATTCTTCCTCAGCTGCATTCAACAATTCTTGTGCCTCTACTAACTCTTCATCTATTTTACCAGAGTCTATCAATGCTTGGATTGCAAAACATCTGATTTGAGCCTAAGTCATACCAGACACATTACCCCCCCCCATTCCACTGCTAAAGCAGTCCACTGTACCTTAGTCAGGTTGGGTTCAAATAACTCTTGGATGGATGGAGCTGCTAAAAACGCCTGAACATTGAACAGTGCCATTTCCTCTAAGTTACTCCATTAAATAATTCACAATACAATGAAAAAATAACTATGTGGTCACTCTCCTATCAAAAAATCCCTAACACCACCAGCATAAACCATAAAGCAAAGTGATATTTTGTTTTGTTGCTGGGTCTGGGCATCAAAAATTAAATATACTCTTATTGTCACGAAGTGTACCAAGTACCTGGTTATTACACAACTAATCACAGAATTAAAAAATTACGACTGAGTACTCTAAAGGTAACAGTGATCCCTTAACAACCTTACTAATCACGTGAGAAATCAGACTAAGTTTATTAAAACAAGTGTGAGGTATCAACAATCAAACAAGAAATTACTAGAGTAAAAGGGCATCGCTTCATCAAACAACTTTAACCGTTTCCCTTCTCAATTCACTTCAGTAAAACTAAAGGAACAAAACATGTTTATCACTTTGCCTTGTGCTCACAGTTAATCCTATTCACTGGTGGTCAATAAATGAAACACAGTTTTTTTAAATTTTAAATACAAAAATTTATTTTTAAATTCAAAATTTAAAATCAGAATTCACAATCTGAAAAAATTCTCTATCACTTGAAAACAACACCAAATTTAATTAATTCTTTAGTTAAATTATTAAACAAAACTAAATCACAAAAGCTTAATTTATCAAGAAATTAAATTAATCAAGCAAAATTTAAACTATTAAGAATTACTCAAGCTTTGAAAAGAAAATCTTAGTAAATGAAAATTAAATCAAGTATGCAATGTTAAATTATTAAGAAATACTTAAATTGCTAAGTAAATAAATGTTAAATCACCAACATTTAAAATGTGAAAATTTAAGAGATTGCAAACACAAGAACACACAAAAATACACAAATATTTACCAACAATAACTTCACTAAGGAAAAAACTTCTTAATATACCTTATTATACCAAGGTAATAATAAGTAAAATTCGCTTTACCTTACACAAGCAGCTGCTTGATATTCACAAAACACACTTTTTTTTTGTTAGGCGCCGTTACACACTTTTCCTACATTCAGATCTCAAAAGCTAACATTAATAACAGTAACCACTCAAATACTTTAAGTTAATAATTTCTCTCTTTTGAAGAAAGAGAGAGAGAGGGAACCACACGAACAGTCTTTGAAATCAGAATGAGCAAATTATTGGATTTCAGTTGGAAATGAAACAATCAGGTAATGTCATTATTCCAGAGCAAAAAGTTTTGGGGCCAAAACTAGCGAGTTAGAACAATATGTGATCAGAGCAATGCAATCTTACAAAACATGACGTAATCAATCAAGACATGTGCTTTTACCCTCACAAGGCTTACATGACTCAAACAGAAAATTGTATGGGACAAAGCTCTTAATGAAATCTCAACATGATCAAAACAAGACGGCAGCTGGCTAGTCATAAATGCCATGTTTTTAAAACAAGACAAAGAACCAAAGTTGGTTTCCAGAACAGTACATGAAACATTACGAAATCCCTAGTCTTTTTCTCATACGAGACAAAATCTTAAACGACTCGACTGCCATTCTCTCCTTTGTCAACCCATTATCTTTCGCAATGACAACTGAATCAAAACACAACATACAAAATCACGAGTACAGAACACATGTTGCTGGGGGACAAAATGCACGAGAACATACTATGTTATTATTAAAAACATTATTAATTCTAAATTATACTGTTAACTTATATAAATCACTAACTCTTTTGAGATCTGACATTACACTACATATGATATTTCAATAATTACCATTACTCATAATATACGATAACTAGAACAGCAAACATATCAAATTCATGGAATGTTATATATTTTATAAGGCAATATCATGAAAATATATATGCATATTTACATGTCGATTTTAGGTACAGTAACTGAATTCAACAGGAATATGTACTGCAGATATGAGGGTATAAAGTCTCTGTCATCCATGATCAACCTATAAAGGCATAGGATATTCAAAAGCAAAAATAAAAAAAAGCATTTGTACAATTACTGACTAACTATCTTATAAATATGCAGTATTTACTTGCAACAGGAAAACCTAACAAATAAAATCCTCTTAAGGCACCAACAAGACGTTTTCTTTTCCTTTGATCTCTCTTGACATCATTAATTCACTGCCTGAGAACACTTCTGTTGCAAATATGCATTCATCAATAAAGGCACAGATTGTACACTAGAAAATGTGTGTTAATACATTCTGTTCCGAAATATCCTGTCTTTTGGAAATAAAATCTGGGATTCATTCGATTGTGAAGTTTCGATGGCCGGTTGAAAAGATTAAAAAGATTCTGCCTCTGTGTATGTACGCTCGATAAAGAGAGAGAGAGAGAGAGAGAGAGAGAGAGAGAGAGAGAGAGAGAGAGAGAGAGAGAGAGTTAATTAGAAGCTCCCTCACATCTGAGAACATAGTCGATCAAGTTTTTACCTTAGTCTTGATAAGTCCGCCAGTGCCGCTGGACCTCAACCAAGTTTCCAAGCTCCATCACGCGTTTAACTGGAGGAGCTTTCAGAAACAGTCGTCGTTTTAGAACTGGTAAAACAAGGTCAAGGTTGAAAGGACTGAAAGCGCGAGCACTGAATAAACGAGAAAAGGTAATAAAAACTTATCGACGTAGAATTTTTGTGCTTTGCTTCCTCGTTTTCTGATCTATATTCAGATCAAAGGAATGATATTTGTCCAGTCTTCCAAAATTGAGGCTCATGAAAAGTATTATTTTGACAGATAAATCTAATAGATTGTACTGTTAAGTTTGAATTGTCAAAATGATTACATTTGGAAGACACGAATATACTTTTATCTTTATCTGTGCTCAGAGGCAGCAAGGTCGTGTTTCTTGGTGGAATCTAATCGAACGATAAGTGGAGATCGCAAAAACAACATGTCTAGGCTGATACTTATATTGTTGCAATAGCTTTCTTTTATTTTACATACACACACACACACACACACACACACACACACACATATATATATATATATATATATATATATATATATATATTATATATATATGTGTATATATACATATATATACACGTGTATATATATACATATAAATACACACACACACACACACACACACATATATATATATATATATATATATATATATATATATATATATATATATATATATATATATATATATATATCAGGGACAGTGATGATAAGGTACTTTGAAGATTTAACAAGTTTATTAAGGCTGACGGCTTGTTCGCGATTCCAGATTGCATTTTCAAGGCTGGAAATGACACAAATGAATAATAAAAAGGAATGTCACTGAAATATATTATTTGTTTATAAAAAAAAAATTCAGTGACAAATACGATAGACCTACCCGAACCAAGCTAAAAGAGTGACCTAACCATTAAAAACACGAAAAGGAGAGAAGTTAGCGTACTAGAGAAGAACGCAACATAGGCAAACGAGCAGTTAGGCAAAAAAAAAAAAAAAAAAAAAAAAAACCTGCGTAGAGGCAGTCTGGGTACTCAACGAGGGAACAGTAGTTTTGATTAAAATTGACTCCAAAGTGGTTAATTCTCCGCTGTTTTGAGTGGAGGCGATGACCTTGAAGTCTTTAGGGTTAGTATGTGGCCTACATTGTAGAGAATGATGACATAGGATCGATACTTCGGGTCTGGACAGTCTGCAACGCGTTCTAAAGCTAACCCCCTTTCAACAACCGCTTTGTACATCCAACTTAAGTTCCCAGTTCCCACTTGGGACAAAAATGTTGGAAGCCAAAGACGAGCCAAGTTAATCCTTGAATCTGAAAAGAGACCCCAGAGTTAGAGGATTTTTTTGGAATTAACTTAACGTTAACAGCAGGAGTTCTTTATTAAATAAATCAACGACATTCCTTTAAGTTTTCTGTAAAAGAAAACTATTGTGCCGGCTTTGTCTGTCCGTTCCCCCTCAGATCTTATAAACTACCGAGGCTAGAGGGCTGCAAATTGGTATGTTGATCATCCACCCTCCAATCATCAAACGTACCAAATTGCAGCCCTCTAGTCTCAGTAGTTTTGATTTTATTTAAGGTTAAATTTAGCCATATCGTGCATCTGGCAACGATATAGGACAGGCCACCACCTGTCCGTGGTTAAAGACTCATGGGCCGCGGCTCATACAGCGTTATATCGAGACCACCGAAAGATAGATCTATTTTCGTTGGCCTTGATTATACTCTATACAAAAAAGCCAACTGCGCCGAAGAAACTTCGGCGCATTTTTTACTTGTTTGATTATTCATTTGTATCTTTCCATCCTTGAAATTTCAATCTAGAATTGCGAAACGCCACTGCCCTTAATAAACTTATTAAATCTTCAAAGTGCCTTTTCCTCGATGTCCCTGTCATGGTTTATATTGAGTCTGCTGCTCCTGTACTTCTGTATATGCATACATGCATATATGCATATATATATATATATATATATATATATATATATATATATATATATATATATATATATATATATATATATATATATATATATATATATATATATATATATATATATATATATATATATATATATATATATATATATATATATATATATATATATATATATATATATATATATATATATATATATATATATATATATATATATATATATATATATATATATATATATATATACACACACACACACACATATATATATATATATATTGCGATGATGAGTGAAACTTCTTTCCAAGCAACCTCACCCATTTTACATCCGTAATGTAAGAGAAAAAGAAATAAAAATTCATTTCAATTGTTTAATTATTAGAACTGTGGGTTTTCATTCACCCCTTCATGAACACTCTCCCTCACTCCCAAAATGGTTAAGCCTTCAATCCTTATCTCTGTTCAAAATGACTACCTAAGGCTTTGTTTCCAGGTGGCCTTCGAAGATGCCTTCTTGACAGCATCAGACAACGGGCAAGGGAGGAGCCAAAAAAAGAGAAAGTTGACGCTGCACCGCCCAGGCCATGGTAAACTCTCCACGAGGTCTTACTGGATGCCATGTGCTTGATATAGAAACGAGGCGAAGATTGACCTTTTGCGCCATCTATCTGGATGCCCAGGCATAATTCCCTGAGGTTAGATATAGACGATGCAACAGCAGTCGAGAGAGAGAATTGCACAGAACTCCACCAAGGACAGATGTCCTTGCCTTTGCCGGCCCCTTGTAGCCCCCACGTGCTCGACCCCGAGGCTCGAACCAGTATACTTTTGTAGTGGCATCCCCTTAATTCCCTCCTCCAGCGTCAGCGCCCTATTGGACGAGGACATCATCATCTTGACGAAGGTAATGTAATTTAATTTAATTTCTATATCCATTGTGTGATCACCTTCAGTAATTTGTGTTGGAGCATCAAGTGTTATCGTAATTATGCATTTAGTGTTGAACTGAGCTGTTTGGCACCATCTGTGCATTTCCTCAGTTCCCTTTGAGTGTCTTATTAGTCTTGCAAGTAACCGTCTTGCATATCTTGCAGATCGGTCCTCGCTGTGGAACTGCTCGACTCTATCCCATGTGCAGTGGCTTTACGCCACCCCCACCTTAATCTACCCCTCTGCAATGCTCTTGTTGTGAAGTCATCATCAGTATAGAATATTCCTCCTGTGTAGGATTCATTCATTTAGCAGGCCCTTATTATTTTTTACCTGCCCAGTAATTTGTTGTTCTTCTGATCTGTGTTTGTTATGTAAATAAGAGAACCCTTGAGTTTACGTAATCTTCCCTCATATGAAGAAGGCCTTAAGCCACAGTAGTTCCCTTGCTTTGTTTGTCTATGAAGTTGCCCTAATATTGAGTCAGATGTGTAATAAACACAGTAGATATCTTGATAATGTAAAGAACTCCCTGAACTCATGTGTTGCTGCCCAGAATCAAGTGAGTATCCACGGGATATTCGTAGCAATTGGCGACCTTGCCAGGATGCAATTGCTTTGCAATTATCAGCAGAATAGCAACTGCTGGCTGGTCTGCATAATTAGAGACAACCCTGCTTTCATACCCCCTCCATTATAAGCACGTGAGAAGAGCCAGTTCCACAGCGTAAGTACATGTCGAAATATTTTGTTTAGTTTTATGCTAGGTGCAAAAAGTGACTGCAATCAGTGTTAGATTATTGATAGACCAAGTGCATGCCAAATTAGTTCATGAGAAGAGAGAGCGTATTAACCATTCCATGAGATTTTTGTGCTATCGCATGTTAGCTGCATGTTTTAAGAATAGGAAGCTATGGAGCAACTCAGCTGAAGAGTTAATAAAAAGGAATAGAGACCCTATTCCTTTGTCCACATGATAATGGCAATTTGAAAATCCCAAATTCCCAGATAGGCACACTGTAGGCGACCACCAAGGCTTTGACCCCAGCTATTTTCACATCACTGGATTTATCCTCCCCCTCTCTCTCACTTGAATTATAGGAAAAGCTAGGAAGTATTTAGGAATCTAAATTTCTGCTCTCAAGACGAGAGAATAGCAAATCCTGACTGGAATCTTCAATTCCATACCATGTGGCCCCATCCCTGACCGTCCGCCATCTCTCATTTTGAGTTCCATTGGGAATCCCATTGTTATAAACAACGCACGCACAGTGCTCTTATATAAATCCCTTTCTTTCACTCGCTAATTTTTACCCATACATCCATGCACTCGCAGTGTTTTTGAGAGTAATAAACTTTAAATTCTTTAACTGAGTCAGATATTCCTTAGCGAGACTGTAGTATTCCTGTACATTTATTTACTGAAGGATATTCCAGATAACTTCCTCTTTTATTCATTACTGCGGGAGCCTCTGAGCGTGGGAAAGGGTTGCCCAGGCAAGTGGTCAAGATTCCTGCCCAACCCACCCAGACTCATTCATTAATGGCAGATGTCACAAGACCGGAAGTAAACATTAGACTACTATTCTTAGTCACGTGCGAGCTAAGATTTATTTTGATAACGGAGAATAACAATTTCTTCTTTACACACACATAACCTCTCGGCAGTCCGGACTGCCCCATGCATGTTATAAGATTAAGCATTTTTGTCTTACCCTAGTGCGTTGGAGATTTTAACATTTTGATAGGATCGATGTACTGTTTTTATTATACCACATTTAAATTATTTTGACAGCGCAAGGAAGGCTTCCTTTACACACCATAAGTGTATAACCCCTGTAAGCCTTTTATTAGTTCTGCAGCATCTCTCCACAAATGAAAATATACAGTACATAAAGGCTTACGTTAGCCTGGGCTAAATTTTCGCTCATTACGAACCATTGAGTCTTTCGGACATCCTGAAAATTTGTCTTATTCAGACAATTTTCGTTCATTTCGAACAACGGAGTCGTTTCAGACACCCTGAAACCCTGAAATTTGTCTTATTCAGACAAATTAATTTTTGTTCATTTTGAACAATTGAGTCTTTCAGACACCCTGAAGTTGAGTCTTATTCAGACATATTAATTTTCGTTCATTCGGAACAACTGAGTCTTTCCAGACACCCTGAACCTTGTCTTATTCAAACATTAATTTTCGTTCATTACGAACAACTGAGTCTTCTCAGACCCCATGATATTTAAGTTTTTCAGACTGAGTCTAATCAGACACCCTGAATCTGTTCATTTCGAAGAATATTGAGTCTCTTCAGACATACTGAATGTGTTCACTCGAACAGCCCGAGTCTTTTAGATATATTGAAACCAGTTCATCAGGAACAATCTTGAGTCTTTCGAGACACCCCGAGTCTATTCAGACACCCTGAATCTGTTCATTCCGAACAGCCCTGTCTCTTTTCAGACATACTGATTTTCTAAAGGGTCAAGCCCATCTAAGTGTTATCTCAAGATGTCTACGACGCCCAGAGCCCAGCAAAATGCTTACTTCAAGTTCTACATGTCTGCTGGAAAGGATATGGGACTGTCAGGACAAACCCTGAGGGATTGGGTCCAAGAGAGAGTAGACGATGCCAAGGCGGACAGAGAGACAGAAAGACAGGAGAAGGAGAAAGAAAGAAAAGCCCGCGAGAAACGAGAAGAGCAGAAAGACAGGAGAGGGAGAAAGAAAGAAAAGCCCACGAGAAACGAGAAGAGGCAGAAAGACAGGAGAAGGAGAAAGAAAGGAAGACAGGAGAAGGAGAAAGAAAGAAAAGCCCACGAGAAACGAGAAGAGGCAGAAAGACAGGAGAAGGAGAAAGAAAGGCAGGAGAAGGAGAAAGAAAGAAAAGCCCAGGAGAAACGAGAAGAGCAGAAAGACAGGAGAAGGAGAAAGAAAGAAAAGCCCACGAGAAACGAGAAGAGGCAGAAAGACAGGAGAAGGAGAAAGAAAGGAAGACAGGAGAAGGAGAAAGAAAGAAAAGCCCACAAAAAAAGAGAAGAGGCAGAAAGACAGGAGAAGGAGAAAGAAAGGCAGGAGAAGGAGAAAGAAAGACGAGAGAGAGAAAGAAAGAGCTCATTAGTTTGCAATGGCAGCTCACGACAGGCGCAACACACCGACACCCTCTCCTCACTCAACCCTCAGCAGTGTAGGCACCCTCATAAGAAAATGGGATGAAGCTGAGCCTGAAGCCTGGCTCGACCATATTGAAAAGGTCCTGATGACCTATCAGCCCTCCACCGAAGAAGTGTCTCTGATCCTGGAATGGCACCTTGAAGTGAAAGGTGCCATTGCCTTCAATGCTCTCCCTCCTGAGGATCAAGGAAATCTTGCCCTTGTCTGCCAAGCCATTATAAAGGCTTTTAAAATAACTCCCAACTGTTGGAGGAAAAGGTGGAGAAATATGCCCAAGGAATCAGGCCAGACCTGGTCTGAGTGGAACTTCAAATAGACCCAGGCCCTAAAACGATGGCTAGAATTTCTGAAGGCCACTAGTTTGGAGGATGTCCTCGACCTCTTCCAGCTCAAAGACTTCTTATTTTATGCCCCGCCAGCTCTTGCCACTCGTCTATGCGATAAGGCGCCTACGACAGTGGTCGAGTGCTGTCGTTGGGCTGACATTTGGGATACGCATCATCCCCATCTTAGTTCCCATGGACGAAAATTATATCCCTCCTCGCCTGCCTCAACCAAGTTTGTTCAACTTGGAGCTTCTGAGCTTTCAGACTTGATTATGATTTTAGTATGAAAAGTGGACTCTTCTAATTTGTTAAACGAAGTAGAAAAAAACACAGGATGGTGTTGTTCCAAAACATTCACACGTAAAGAACGTGTAAAGCCACCTACTGAGCCGTCAGCAGAGTCTCCATCGAATGTGTCATTCGCTAAGTCTCCGCTGAGCAAGTTTGCTATGGTGGCGTCCCATTTTCTTCGCCTATACAAGTGGTCACGCCTAACGTGCCAGGTCACGCAATTTCAATCATTTAAACTATGTATGTATTTGTTCACCTGTTGTCAATTGTGTATCTTGTATTTCTTCGTTTGTAGGAATCAAGATTATATCCATATTGGAATTCCGTCTGTTTTTATATTGTAAATTGTACTTGCTTGCTGTATATTATTGTTAATTATTATCGACCTCAGGTCACACACAATCTCATTGTCTTTCATGGCACGGCGCCAGTCTGCCGCTATATATACTGCCTGGATCTCGAATAAAGCAGCAGTTCTCTTTTACCTGCTCGTTTCTTTTGCACCTCTTACAGTGGTGATCCCGGAGTCCTGGAGCCATTAGCGGACCCATACGGCGACTCAGTCTTGGCTCCAGGAACTCACTCATGCCCTTAGCGGACTAACGACGGCACTGTAACCAGCGTTTTGTAAAGCCACCTACAGAGCCGTCAGCGGAGTCTCCATCGAATGTGTCATTTGCTAAGTCTCTGCTGAGCAAGTTTTCTATGGTGGCGTCCCATTTTCTTCGCCTATACAATTGGTCACGCCTAACGTGCCAGGTCACGTGATTTCAATAATTTAAACTATGTATGTATTTGTTCACCTGTTGTCAATTGTGTATCTTGTATTTCTTCGTTCGCAGGCATCAAGATTATATCCATATTGGAATTCCGTCTGTTTTTATATTGTAAATTGTACTTGCTTGCTGTATATTATTGTTAATTATTATCGACCTCAGGTCACACACAATCTCATTGTCTTTCGCGGCACGGCACCAGTCTGCCGCTATATAAACTGCCTGGCACAAGTAGCAACTCATCCACACCCACAAGAGGAAGCAGAGAGACTGGCAACAGCTTTTGCAAGGAGAACAAGCTCTGATAACCTCCCCCCCGAAACTAGAAGACTTCAGGAACAACTGGCACTGGCCAGATGGGAGGAGATCGATGCTGCCTGTCTACTACAAGATGACACTGACACCCCATACACAATAGAAGAACTGAGAGCTGTATACAAAGTAGGTAAGGATACTGCAACAGGAGCAGACAGAATAACCTACACAATGATTAGACACATGGGTCCTGCAGGAGAGACCGCCTTTCTGAGGCTAATGAATAAAACACACCTTGAGCACACGAGGCCCCTAACCTGGAGGCAACAGGACACTCAGCCAATCCCAAAGCCAAAGGATCCAGAGAATCCAAGACCTGTAGCTCTGGTATCCTGCATGGAAAAGACAGAAGAGAAAATGGTACTAAACAGAATAAAGTACAAAATCGGACCCCTTCATAAGCAGCTATATGCATACCAGGAAGGAATTGGTACTACCGAATGTATAACAGACGTCCTCAGCTATGTAAATCAGAGGAAGGCAACAATAGTCTTCATTGACTTTGAAAAGGCTTTTGAGTTAGCCAGCCCCGCAGCAATGCTACAATCCCTAGCAAGGAAAGGAGTTAGGGGTCATCTCCTTGCTTGGACAAAGAACTATGCACTTGGAAGGCAAGCCAGAGTCAAATTCTAAGGAGCAATCTCATCCTTTCATGACTTGGAAAATGGAACCCCACAGGGAGGAATCCTCAGCCCCTTACTATTCAACATCCTCATGGAGAATATAGCCTCTCTCCAACTGCCTCAAGGAGTAGAGATATTCATTTATGCAGATGATGTGTGCTTAGTAGCACGGGGATCGTTCAGGATGGCTAGAATGCAGAGGGCATTGAACGACATCAGCCAAAAGTCCAACGAGCTGGGCCTAAAAATAAACATGAACAAAACAAAGGCCATGACAACAAGAGCTCAAAATCCCCCACAATGCCTCACCATAGGAACAGAACCCCTAGAATGGGTGGACAGCTACATGTATCTAGGAGTAATCATAGACAAACAGCTGAACTTCAATGAGGAAATTAAGTACTTAAAGGAAAAATCAAATGCAAGGCTTACAGCCATGACATATATGTCTTCTCTAAAGGAGGGAGCAAATGAGCATATACAGAAGACGTACTACCTAGCCTGCACTAGAGCGCTAGTAGACTATGGTGCTCCTGCCCTAACAAAGCTAACAGAGGCCCAGAAAGCTACCCTAGAGGTAGTTCAAAATAATGCCATGAGACTCATGCTAGGTGCACCCATGTGGACCAAGCTGTGCAATCTCAGGTTGGAGACCAACTTGCCAGCCTTGGAAGGAAGGATTGCACTGAGAAATGCCAGCATTATAGCGAAAATGTTTCTCTCAGATAGAGATTCAATAACAAAGGAGAGGGTGAAAGCAGAGCTAGCTAAACACCCCGAAATTCACAGCCCATGCTCTTATGGCAAGGATCATAGTGAGAACCTAAAGAGCCTAGGAATAGCTGAAGTTGTTAAGAGACTTAGCCCAGACACAAACCAGGGTACACAGCTCATCCCACCCTGGAAACATGAAACTGCAATCTTCACATACACTCAACTTCCAAGAGCAAAAGAAGATTGCACATTGGCGGAACTTAGAGCAGCGGCCCAGGAGGCAATCAGAAACACAGAAATAGCAGGATCACAGACCTACTACACTGATGGCACTGTAGATCCAGCAACGCAGACAGCTGGAGCCGCAGTAGGCTACACTCCAACAACTTTACAGCATGCTGGAGAGTTTCCAACAATGCCTCTACCACGCAAACAGAGCTTGTTGCAATAAAGCAAGCACTGGCTTACTCACTTGAGAATGAGGAAGGACCAGTGATCATCCACACTGACTCGAAATCCTCAGTGCAAGCCTTGCAACAACCAAAAAACAAGGAAAACAAGGCACTGATAGCTGATATCAAATCAATGCTATATCAGCACACAGAAAGAGGCAGACCTGTAACTCTCAACTGGATTCCCTAGTCATATAGGAATAACAGGGAATGAGAAGGCAGACGAACTAGCCAAAAGCACCAGACACATAATTAGTGTACAGGTGCACATACAGCCTGCGCTTCAGCAGATCAAAAACCAGATAAAGCCACAGCTCAAGGAAAACATGAACAAGGAACTACGCAGCTGGATAGGAAGCAACTCACCCTCTGCCAAATGGTACAAGTGAGCCACAGATCTGGTACCACCCCCCATCGACAGGTTCACACCAAGACATCTAGCGGTATGTATCCACAGACTCAGACTGGGATACAAAGCCTGCTGGGAGATCATGGAAGATGGCGCAAGACCATGCGAGCATTGTGAAGAGACACCTCAACAGGCTCTCCTGCACTATCTGCTTGAGTGCAGGGAGACAAGACAACTAAGGAGTAACTTACAAGCAGAGGAAAATGCACAAGACATTATGCACACAGCAGCCACACTTGTAAAAGCAATTGTTGAGAACATCGAAAATTGTAGGCAATTGCTCACAGACCTACCTCCACCGAGGTAATGTGAACTTCTGAAACTCATCTCAACTCATCCCATCCCCTCACCGTAAGGCCCTATACACATCATCTCTGTCTTATTCCAACTGAAACACTCTACCACTAAGAATACTCCGCAGGGACTCTAGGGTTTAAAGGGTTGGACAACCCCACCTGCAATGTTTCTCTATGTTTTCAAAGGCCTTACATTTTCAAACTACTACTATCCGTGACATGATGGCCCCCTCCCACTTCAACCATCATCCTTCCTCCATCCACAACTGTCTCTTCTACAAAATCTCTTTCAAATTTCCTATAACAAATGACCTTCTGAATATTTCAGATCACCTACGGGCCAAACAAGGGAAAGGCCCGTGCCAACAAGAATTGTTGGCTCTAAGACATCAACAACAACAACAACAAATAAAGCAGCAGTTCTCTTTTACCTGCTCGTTTCTTTTGCACCTCTTACAAACGTATCAAGTTCTTCTAATGATTACTACGCTATAACAACTTCCTGGTTTTCCCCTGTTGATCTATATTTAACTTTTCATCCCCAAAAGCTACATAAAAAATTATATTTGCAGTCGACAGCTTGTCTTGTTGAGATAATCACATCGACCCTTGACCAATGGCAAGAGATAAAAGGATCAGTCTCATAATTCGGAGATTAGATGGACGAGTCTGTCATGAAACATCTGTGAGTGGGAAGTTCTCACTTCTTGCAGAAATGACTTTTTTTTTTTTTTTTTACTGATTATAACCCTCAGTGTAGACTGGAGATACAAGAACAAGGTTATTAATAACTCAGGCTTTTACGCTTCGCATCTACAGTGTGGAACTCTCTACTGCCTTCTTTGTTCCCTGTTTTTTTTTTTAAGGCTGGTTTGTTACCTCTTAAGAAGGACAGCCAGAACTGGTGTTGTATTTGGAAATTCTAGGAAGAAAACACACAAAAACTTTCATCCTTCACGTGCAGTTGACCCCTGTTGCCCTTCAGCGAAGTATGACCAATTTACAGAAACCAGTAGTTCCTCGTTGGGCAAGTGGGTTCCGTTCTCAGCTAGCACTGTTGGCCGCGAGTTCGAATCTCCGACCGGCCAATGAAGAATAAGAGGAATTTATTTCTGGTGATGGATATTCATTTCTCGCCATAATGTGGTTCGGATTCCGCAATAAGCTGTAGGTCTCGTTGCTAGGTAACCAATGGGTTTCTTACCCACGTAAAATAAGTCTAATCCTTCGGGCCAGCCCTAGGAGAGCTGTTAATCAGCTCAGTGGTCTGGTTAAACTAAAGTATACTTAACTTTACAGAAACCAGTTTTGTCATTACCACCAAAGAAGATATCTTCCGCCTTTCGAGGAGAATGTACACATAAATCTGAAGCCAATATTTCAAGGAAATATCCCATGAATATATCTGCCTCCTCTGTATAAAAAACACACCACACGCACCAAACAAATGTAAAACCCATTATTATCTTTTTATTCTTTTAGCAGCCTTTTTGTAGCATCCCTGTTTGCACAATCTCTTTCAGGTCTTAAAATAGTTCTTTTTTTTTTTTTAAAGAAGGGATGTCCTGTATAACTAAGGGCAAAATGTGAACGTAACACAGTTACGCATATTCTTTGCAGCTGGTGCCGACCGTTGGTACACGGCAATGAATCACTATGAAATGAGTCATCATCTCATTGATCAATGAATAATGGCCAGTGCTGATTCATTCACATTTTGAAAGGTCTTCTCAAAGATTAGTCTTCCCGTCATTTATTCTATTCGATCTAGTCACATCATCACCACCATTTGGTAGTCATGATTTACTACCCTGAGGCAATTCTCCTTGTATTTTATAATTTATTAATATTTTCATCTATCTGTTCATTAATTTGTTAATTTATTTTTCCTGTTCTAATAACTGATCTCTTCTTTCAGTATTTCCTGTTACTTTTTACTTCCTTCAAATGAACATCATATTCTTTGGAAGCTTGAATTTCAAGTCAATGGCCCCTGTAGTGAGATTGTTCCTTATGATTAGGTTTCATCGTATGAATAATAATAATAATAATAATAATAATAATAATAATAATAATAATAATAATAATAATAATAATAATAATAATAATAATTTTTTTCATAAGGAATTATCTTGAAAGTTGATATATCTAAAGTGGAAGTAAAGACTTAACAGACGATCTAATTTTGACAGTTAAGAAAGACCTATTCAGTATCTTTTTATTATGCCTTACTCGTATGTAAAAAATTATATAAAGTAACTTCGTATTTTTTCAGTATGAAGTTATTATTATTGTTATTAAAATAGTTTAACCAGACCACTGAGCTGACTATCAGCTGTCATTCAGTATGAAGTAACTTTTGTGAGCAAAGCTGCGTGAGTTGGAAATAAATTTTTGTACATAGTAACAAAACAAAAAGAAACCTTTAGCACTCAAAATTATATTAGGTAATCACTCAACGATTGGATGTACTTATTTTCACAGACGATATTCCAGACCACCTGCTCACTTTAGAACTACAAGTATTTTCAGCAGCTATCTACTTATAGGAGAGAGAAGTACAGAGTGATTTCATGTTGTAAATTGTTGAAGACGTGCCTACATAAGAACCCTCTTATATAAGTTAAGGTGAGACTAAAATCCTCTCGGGTATTTATTTCAACTCCATGGGAATCTTCATGATAATTAAATATCGCTTTTGACAAAGCCCTAAGTAACCAGGTCCCATAAGAAGGACAAGTTGGGTCATTTAGTTATTTTTTCAGATCTGCAGGACGATGATAAGGGTTGCTCCTTTGCAGACAGTAGGATGGCACAGTGCTTGGAGACCAGCAGCTGCCAGTGTTGGAAGACGGCCTGGGGAAAGTTTCAGCGTCAGGGTTCGTGAGCTAACGAGAAACTTACTTTCTAGAAGTAATGAGTTAATTTAAGATATCTAAAACCATAAGAGCAACGAGACATACAGATGAGGATTTCGCGAGTTTGCTCCATACTATAAAAGACTATTTCTATCTTACTGAATTGCTTTTTAAAATAGCTCTGACTGTCATCAGTGTTCTTTTACATCACTGTTTATGGAACTTCCCTTACCGTGGTAGGACTACAGTGGCAGGACTAATAAATGATTAAGCTTTGCTTGTTCTGGGGGGCAACTGGGATAAGGGTTATTGTGGTTTAATATTCTCACAGTTCTCATCCATGTAGGTGAGTAGAGATGTGTGAAAGACACAGCACCAGAAAGACATGAGTGACAGGTTTCTGAGGTCCTTGTATCATGCGGCCCAGCCCAGGAACGTCGGCATTACACACACACACACACACACACACACACACATATATATATATATATATATATATATATATATATATATATATATATTATGTATATATATATATATATATATATATATATATATATATATATATATATATATATATATATATATATATATATATATATATAGACTGCTGTATACTGTACCAATTATTATCCTTGAACTGCTGTTGCTGTTATCATCATCAGTTGTATTATTATTATTATTATTATTATTATTATTATTATTATTATTATTATTATTTGGTAAAGCTGAATACTACTACCGTGTCCCCTGGTCCGGTAACTACCAGTTTATGTGCAATATGGGCGCCGTGTTTAGTAAGAGCCCATTGGTGATGAATGTAAAAACGTAAACAAATGATGGTGAATATCATAAGCATACTCAAAAGACATAAACATACACAAAAACATAAATGGCAGTACATATCCCGGTCGATGACTGGCGGGAACCTGGCCGCGGTGGCAATTTTCAGTTTTACCAATTATTTTTATGAACTCATTCACTGCATCGTAACATACATTACAGACTCACCCAACAAGTGTCTCCTTGCCAAGTGCTGCTGACGTTGTCGTCATTGGAGGTGGCGCTGCTGGGTGTAGCACTTTGTACCACCTGGCCAAATTTGGCATCACTAACACTATCCTTCTGGAAGCGCACACACTGACTGCCGGTTAGTGGTTTAATAGCCTTAGACCTTATTGCCTCTTGCCCGAGACTTGTAACTAGAGTAGTAGTAGTAAATGGGATTTTCTTTTAAAACGCCCCTGCACTGGAAAGCCATTGTCTTGCTTATAGAGATTTAGAATCACGAATTGGATTTCTGATAATCAAGAAATTAGTTGCATATACAAAGAAAAAAGTCTGTTGAAAACTTCGACTTCTGAACAAAGTCATGTTGAGGATAAAAAATTCTCTAGATCCAATGTTTTATTCCCAGTCTGTAGTATCAAACGAAAAAAAACTTGCGTTAGTTATTTTTACGTTTTGATATATGATTATGTTTGACCATACATGAATGAACATAAATGTGTGTGTGTTTGTGTGTATGTTGGTGAATAATAATTAACCTAAATTTATTTATTTTATTCATGTAACCTCGTGTTTGTCCTGTATCTGTTCATATCATTCACCACGTAGTTGCCGGTAAACTTACCTGGCAACTATATATAATGAATAAAAGCCCCTTTGCCAGGGATTAGTATCCAGACCCTAACGTGAATGAACTGATTTAATTCAAAATGCTGTCTGAATTTAATATGAATCTGTACATAGCATACTTTTCTTTCTGCTGTGGAACGAGGGAACCACCTGGCATACAGCTGGCATGCTATGGGAACTTCGAAATAGTGACATAGACACCGAACTCATCCGCACGACCAGAAACCTCGTGATGAGATTGGAAAGCGAGACTGGTGTTAATCCAGGATGGATAAACAACGGTGGATTAATGACGGCTGAATCGAAGGTGTGGTATATTGATTCATGACTTGAAGCTATGATATCTTCCGAAGCTTTGCAGTGCATATACTCCCTTTTTAAAAAATTAATTCATTAACACTATTACCATACTATTTTTTTATCTGTCCCTGTTTTCTCATGTAGGCCTAGTTAGTCGGTTTCCTCATCTAGGCCTAGCTATAATCGGTTTTCTCATATAGGCCTAGCTAGTCGATATAGTTGGATTTAACCGTCTTCGCCCTTCTCTGTTTCTTCACAATAAAAGTACTTCACAAAGAATAATTTCAGTTAGATCATCTGTTGATTACGAGAATTCTCTTTTCATTTAATTGCTTTTGACTTTTAAAAACCCTCATTCCACGCCATACAGGATCGCTTGGCTGAATATAAACGTCTCGTGACCCTGGGAAGAGCTCTGGGCATTGAGACTCATCTCCTGGATCCAGAGGAAACAAAGAATTTATATCCTCTTATGAACGTCAGTGACCTCGCTGACTCACTTTTCTCTCCGAGAGATGGTTTGTATCACTGAATTTTTTTTTTTTTTTTTTTTTGTAAGCCGCATGGCAATTAAGTTGGCATGATATGCGTAAAGTGCTTTACTTATAACCTTCATAATAACTTCGTTTATCTAAGGTTCTATAATGGGTTACCTGTCAATTTTCCTTAATCGCATAATGTAGAAAAATGACTTGAGGATACAACTGGATGCTCTGGTAGAGACTTGAAACCCCAGACATTTACACGATAAAGTGAAGTTTTACTACATATGGTACTCGTATAAAAAATTACCATCCATATTATGAAAATCTAAATTCACGGGTGAATTGTACTTTATCTTGGCTCCTGGGCCTAGGACTGGACTTACTAAATGTGCTGCTCCTAAGAAGTTTGAAATAGTTCTGCACATCTTTCCTTCTCCTTCTCCAACACTGTATATATCTATAACACTGTATATATATATATATATGTGTGTGTATATATATATATATATATATATATATATATATATATATATATATATATATATGCGTACAAAACATACATACATATATCTATATATATGTATGTATATATATATATATATATATATATATATATATATATATATATATATATATATATATATATACATATACATATATATTTTTACGATTTAACCTGGGGAAATGCTTACTATGAGCCAGTTATACTGTAGACTCTAGATGAATGGTTTCGTTACTTACCTCTATTTTTGTATAACATCTGACTCAAAGATAAGTCTGTTCGCGCGTAGGTGGTGACGTCACGGAGGCCCGAGGATCATAAATTATAGAAAACGGAGTGATTAATGGGGGACTTATGTTTATCTGTTATTTTGTTCACTTCTCAGTCACACTATTTAACTTTATTAATATCAAGTATATCATTCGTATTTAATAAAAAAAAAATAATATAAATAGTATGATTAAAATATATACGTAATGTTTCTGTCTATTCTTGTTATAGCTTACCTAAAATTAATAATACTGGTGAGGAGTGGCCAGTTTACATTGTACTCTATCAGTAAATTACTGTGTAACCTTATAAATGACTGTGTATTATTATTATTATGTTTAGACTGAAGTAATTACTTAGTAATTCATAAGAAGTTACTGCAGTAAATGAGTAGAAATAAGAGAGAGAAATTAACAAAGCATCTTACACATTATAATGTAGGCCTAATTTGGCATTTAATTAGATAATTAACCTTTAAACTGTAAGCTTCTATCCTCATGTCTTTTTTTTTAGATTTTCCAGCTAACCTTCTGTAGTGGAATAATTAGCATTGATATGGCTACATAAGATGAAATAACACCAAGTATATAAAATGTGTAAGTGGGCATTATGTTAAATAAGAGTAACAGTGAAACTTTGACATCTTTCATCATAAAATTAGCAGCAAACTATTATAATGTTCATAGTGAAGAATTCAGTCAGGTTTAGAGTTGTTGAAGACACAGAATGAAACCAGTCGAGTAGGACAGGGATTGAAGACAGGTAGATTGTTTTCGTAATTGGATGTGCAGCCACTAACAACACAATTGCTAGGCATGTTTGATTGCCGCTGCCAGAGATCTGAACACAAAACCGGCTGGTTGCCTGAGTGACTGACTCGGTTTCATGTAACGGACCCAGCATTTTGGGACTAGATGACGTCATTGCGCGGCTCGTGCTACTTTTTCGCAGCAAGTGAACAGACTTATCTTTTATTAGACTTTGATCTGACTACTGTCGATCCAGGAAATCGTAAAACACAAGGAAAAATGGGGGATTTTATCTGAGCTGAGGGCTCTACTCACAAGGTATTTGTAATTAAGCACGTTAGGGTAAGTTTAAAATTACGTGTATTTACACGAAATGAAATATCAGAAGAGGATTTGGACTAATCAGGCATGCAAGGCCTATTGAGAGGTTAATTATAACTGGGAAACTTGAAAGTATATCCGTTGGTGTGATGATGCTGACACAAGGCACAGTCAAGAGAGATTTCCACGGCTAACAGACCCTCTATAAAAGAGAGAGGTTCACGAATTAAAAGCCAGTAAGGACGCAATAAGATATACATAGGACAAGGCGAGCACGGAGGGTGCCAAGACGCCTTGAACACACGATTTTATGTAATTATTTAAACACAGGCATTTACGTAACACTGACCTGGCAAGGTTGATATGGGAATAATGGCACTTGGAAATGGAAAAAGAAATTTCGAGAATTAGAACAATGTGACTGACATGGAAGATATTTTGCAACAGATCACTTTACCTTGTAGAAGAGGTGGCTTCAGTGAGAAATGGCGGCGGAGGAAAGGCTGGGCTTCATTGGTAAAATTACTAAGGGTTCCTTACAAGATAAGGACCACGTAGTAGGGCATGCCCTCTGAAGGAGATGCGTCTTGCTAGCGTCCACCAATGTGTCTCCCCCTCGCGTCCTACAGTGTGTCTCACGCTGATTCCTCAGTCAGTCCCTTATATAACGTTGGTCAAGGGGCAGGAGGATACCTTCAGGTAGGTGGGGTTTGGTTTCATCTATGACTATGTCCCAGGTGCAGGCCAGCTGTCCTTTCCTCTCAATCTCCCTTCTCGACTCTTTCGTGTCTCTGTAAACAAAAGTCTCCCGCAGTCATATGTTCCAGAAGAGAACGTTGAAAGACGATTAAAAGATTAAGATAAAGGGAGGGACCTATGTTCCTTTCATCCTTCCTTGTCAGGCAGTGACCAAAATGCCCTGCTATACTTTCCAACCTGAAATGAAGTAGTTGGCTGGAATTCTTGGGAAATTATAATAATAACATATATATATATATATAATATATATATATATATATATATATATATATATATATATATATATATATATATATATATATATTGTCACGAAGTGTTCAAGTACTTGGTTATTACACAACTAATTGTAAAATTCAAAATTTTACCTCACTTCAGCCAGATTTAATCACATGAAAAGTGAGGTATCAACAATTAAACAAGAAATATACTAGAGTAAAAGTGTATCACGCCATCAAACAATTAATCCTAGTCACTGGTGGTCAATAAATGAAACATTATTTTTAAAAATTCTAAATACAAAAATTTATTTTTAAATTCAAAATTTATAATTAGAATTCACAATCTGAAAAAAAATTTACTATCACTTGAAAACAACATAAAAGGTTAATTTTCCAAGAAATTAAATCAATCAAGCAAAATTTAAACTATTAAGAGTTATTCAAGATTTGAAAAGAAAATCTTAGTAAATGAAAATTAAACCAAGTAAGCAATGTTAAATTATCAAGAAATATTTAAAATGATAAGTTTGTGAGAGGTGCTACAGAAACATCAGGAAGATGTGAAGCTGTGAAGGCACTGCAGAAAACGGGATGTTCATCATAGAGAACCCGTTGAGCGGGAACTTTACAAGTTAATAAATGCTAAATCACCAATATATAAAATGCAAAAATCAGTAGATTGCAAACACAAGAACACATAAAATTACACAAAAGATTTACCAAAAACAATTTCACTAAGGCAAAAATTCCTCAATATAACTTATTATGCCATAGTAATAATAAGTAAAATTCACTTTACCTTACATAAGCTTGTGAAAACTTTCACAAAATCACCCGAAATGCAGCTGCTTGAGATTCATAAACACATTTCTGATAGGTGCCATTACTAATATATACACTTTTCCTACATTCAGATCTCAAAAGCTAAGTTTAATATCAATGACCACACAAATATTTTATGTTAATAACTTCTCTCTTTTGAAGAGAGAGAGAGAGAGAGAGAGAGAGAGAGAGAGAGAGAACAGTCTCTGAAATCAGATTGAGCAAAGTTTTGGATTCCAGTTAGAAATGAAACAATCAGATTATGTCATTGTTAAAGCATTTTGGGAACGAGACATGAGAGAAAATTCTAGAAGAGGAAGATGACGTCGCTTCCAGAGCAAAACGTTTGGGGCCAAAACTAGTGAGTTAGAACAGTACGTGATCAGAGCAATGCACAAGGCCAGCTAAATCTGAAACAACATCAATAAACTAGCAGTACTGCTCTTTCTTTTGCACCCTCTCACAATCTCATGCTTTGTTAGATGAGTACTGTCGGGAATCCCCTCGACATGCACTGATTTTTTCGTCGTGCTATAGTCTGCACAATCAACCCACGATTTACGGTAGTGACTTAGCCCCCATGCAAGGACAAACGAGACACGTACCAGGTTTTTACAATTTATTTACAAAAATAAAACAATCCCAATCATCACCCTTACATAACAAACACACAAAACCTCCAACCAAAGCATACCAACTAACTTATAATTCCTGTGCCCACAACACAGAATATGTAGGCTACACGACCCCCTTCAACCTCAAGAAATTACTGAAATTTAACTACAATTACCACAACACCACCGCAGCACACAAACGTCCAAACCGTTAGCCTACTCTCATTCAACCACTCTCATTACAAGTTACAACCATGTAGGAGCACTCACAGTTTCAGACTTTACACCAACCCTTGAGAGCTCAAACACTTATGTCTGTTCAGAACAAGATCCCTGGAGCAACAAGAGCGAATTAATGGTGTGAGTCTCCCAGCTCCCTTTCTTAGCGGCTGCCAACTAAGTTAACTTACTTCTAGTTACTTGGGCTTAAGGACCCCAAACTCACAACAAATCTCTCAAACAAACAACCAGACGAAACATGACATTGCATACTGTGGCGGTACATGCATTTGAACAAAATTTGCAATAACATTGGCATTCATTACGCGCCTCGACCAGTATGTTCGCCCATCCCGTGAAACTCTGTAGAATCGGCGGGAGTTTGAAGCAAGAAAATTCCGTGCACTGAACTTTTTCGTGACAAGTACGCCTAGGTACATCTGCAAAAGTTTCAGGAAAACTTCTAATCACCTAACTTAATTCACCATTTTGCTCAATGCTCAGATGTTTTAGTGTATCCTCCAAAATTTTCCAATATGGAGGAATTGTTTATCTTGCTTGCAGCTCCCAATTCGTAACCATCATCGTCTCCTGTAGATGAAGTTGTCTGTGCTACTGAAGCTGTTTCAGTTTTAGTCTCTGAGGAGTAAGATTTCAAAAGATTTACATGTATCTTCCTCTGTTGTTTCCTTCTTCCTGGTGTTTCAGTCACATAAGTTCGATCACTTAACTTTTCTGTCATCTTATGAGGACCTTGAAACTTACTGGTAAGAGAAATCTTTTCACTGGTAACAACACCAGAATTTGCTGTCCCACACTAAAACTTATTAGTTTAGTCTTAGCATCATATCTTCTCTTCATTTTCTCTTGACTTATTTTCAGATTTTCTAAAGAGAATTTTCTAATTTCTCTTAACATTTTCCTCAAGTTCTTTACATATTCTCTTCGGATTTCCTCTTGATTTTCTTCCCGATTTTCTGCAAGAATCTTCAATGGACCTCTCATGTCTCGACCAAAAATCATCTGATTAGGTGAACATCCCGTACTTTCTTGATAAACATTCCTAACTTCTTACAACATTAAGGGTAAACCAGCATCCCATTCTTTTCCTGATTCATAACAATACTTAGTTAACACACTTTTCAATGTCTGGTGGAACTTTTCCAAGGCTCCTTGAATCTCTGGATGGTAAGCAGTTGATGACTGTTGTTTCACTCCTAACAAGTTCATCACATCCTGGAACAATTTTGAAGTAAAGTTCGTTCCTCTGTCACTTTGCACAATTCCTGATATTCCAAACTTGGAGAAAAACTCCACCAACTTCTCATCTATTACCTTTGCACTTATACTTCTTACAGGAATTGCCTCAGGATACCTTGTCACAGGACACATTAATGTTAACAGATATTAATTTCCTTTCTTGTTTTCGGAAGCGGCCCAACCACATCTATAATCATCTTGTTTAAGGGTTCTCCTCTAACTTCTATAGGTTGTAGGGGGGGGGGAGCTTTCTGAATGGTTTCATTCGATTTTCCAGCTATCTGGCATGTATGACACTCTCTACAAAACCTACTAACATCCTTGTGAAGTCCAGGCCAGAAAGAATACTTCATAATCTTCTCTACAGTCTTCCTGATTCCCATATGTCCAGACTCATGCGCTACTGGTACCACTTGCTTCCTCAATGGATATGGTATCAGAATTTGATGATATTCACCCCATTCAGCATTTCCTGGTATATCTGCAGGTCGATGTTTCCCCATTAGCAATCTTTCCTTTAGATAATAACAGGTAGGAGATTGTTGCATCTCTTCTTGATCAACAACTCCGAAGAACAAATCAGGCAACGTTGTATCCTTCTTCTGCAGTTCCATTAGCTTCTCTCTAGTCACTTGACCAACTTCAAGGGCTGAACTCTCAATATCTGCTAACTCTGCTACTGTAGTTTCACTACTATCTTCAGGAACACTCTGACTCCTCTGAGTTTCTTCAATAACAACAGGATCCCCGTCTTCTTGGGAAATCTCTCCATACTAACACTAGGGAAACTTCACTTTCCTGGAACAGCTCTTCTAAGATCAAAGATCTGTCACTGATCCTTCTTGTGCAGGTAAATCCTCAGTTTCTTCACTTGCAGACGTAGTTCTCTCCATACTCCCGATAGTTACCCAACTTGGAAACCGGTGAGGTTCTTCTCATCTAATCCTCAACGGTTTATCAGTCACTATAGGACAAGGAACAAATGGTACACCACCTACTTCATTACCCAGTAAAAACATGTACACCTTCAACAGCTGCTGAGTCCTTTACAACAAAATCAACATTCCCTGTCACAAATTCACACGAAAGGTGCAAGCGGCATATAGGAGTTACCTCTTCTCCTATACCATTCAAAATAACTGAATCTCTGGTGAGATTCTTCTCCAACTGTGGGTGAGCACCACGAACTACCACACTATGGTTACTCCCCGTATCATGTAATACCTTGACTGGTACCTGCACACTCCCTCCCTGAGTTGCCAGTGTACCTTCATAGATATATGGCTTAAAAGCATCCAAGCTGCTCAGCCACTCACTGCTTGAACTTATGTTTCCACTAGCTGCTAAACAATGCTTGTTTAGTCTCAGTCTCCCCAACTGTCTCAGTCTTCCCCACACTGCTCTTTATAGTTGGTTTCACCTGATTACCTTTAACCACTTGACCAACTGGCTTGGTATGCTGTTGTGCCTGATAACAATCTCGACTGTAGTGTCCTATTCTTCCACACTTGAAGCAGAGAACATTAGTCTTCTGTATCTGTCTTGAGAAACTGGATGATGGGGATTTAACATTCGATTGCTGAAGGGTATTACCTGGCTTTGCACTGGCATTGCCACTAGAAGGATTCCCAGTTGTAACGTTCCTGAAATTTGGATGAGACCTAAACCCTGTGGGTAGTTGGTTTTGGTACTTGACATTATAATTACTTTTGCTACAAATAAGCCTTACTCAGTGCAGCAGCTTTGCCAAGTTTCTTAACCTCTCTCTCTCTTAAATAGGCTATGTGTTTAGAAATTCCTCTAAGATATTGCTCTAGGACTACTAACTCCTCAAGTTCGTCCATAGATTTAACTTTAGCAGCCTCTAACCGTCGTTTGAAACATCTTACTTTGTAGGCATAATCCAAGAAAGTCATCTTGTCATCCTTTCTTAAAGATCTGAATCTTTCATTGTAATATTCAGGGGTCATCTGGTAAACTTGTAGTACATTGCATTTGAGTACTTTGTACTCTTTACACTGATCAGCTGACAAGGCTAAATAGGGACTTCTTCCTTTACCAATGAGAACATTCTGTAACAAGACTGACCATTTATCCTCTGGCCATCCCATACCTGAAGCCACTTTTTCTAAGTGATCAGAAAACTCATATGGAGCCACCTCTGTAAACTTTGGAATTAACTTCTGCACTCTTATCACATCAAATACAGGCTCTTGAGTACCTTGGATAGGGTTTGACGGTGTCACAGATAATTTGGAGTGAGCTTCTATTAATTTCATCTCTCTTTCATAATCTTCTTGCTTCTTCGCTCTCTCTCTCTTTCCTCTCTTGCTCTTTCTCTTTCTTCTTTTTCTGCTGTTTCTTCTTCTCTTTCTTTTCTTTCTCTTTTCTCTCTGTCTTCTCTTTCTCTTTATGCCTGCATTATCTCCCTTCAGCCTGCATCTTCAGCTTAATCAAACTTTCTTCTGCTTCTATGCATCTAAGCTCTGCTTCTGCATCACTTTTCTCTTTCTTTTTTATCTCTGACTCAATGTTAGCTTACAATTCCTCTTGCCTATTTATAAACTCTGCCTCAGCTACATTTAACAACTCTTGTGCTAATTGTAACTCATCTTCATCAGTTATTTTACAAGATTCCATCAATGCTTGGACTGCAATACATCTGATTTGTGCCTTACTCATGCCACTAGACACATTATCACCACATGCTACTGTTAAAGCAGTCCATTGTGCCTTAGTTAGGTTGAATTCAGATAACTCTTGGTTGGCTGGAGCTGCTAAAAACTCCTGAGCATTGAAGAGAGCCATTTTCCCAACTAAATAATTCACAATACAATGCAAAAAATAACTATTTGATCACTCTCCTGTCAAAAAATCCCTAACACCACCAGTATAAATCATAAACCAGAGTGATATTTTGTTTTGTTACTGGGTCTGGGCACCAAAAATTCCTATTGTCACGAAGTGTTCCAAGTACTTGGTTATCACACAACTAATCATAGAATTCAAAATTTTACCTCACCTCAGCCAGATACCTGAACTCTCATAATAATAGAATTACGATTGAATACTCTAAAGGTGGGAGTGATCCCTTAAAAAGCTTATTAATCCTGTGAAAAATCAAACTAAGTTTATCAAAACAAGTGTGAGGTATCAACAATTAAACAAGAAATATACTAGAGTAAAAGGGCATCACTCCATCAAACAACTTTAACTGTTTCCCTGGTCTTAATTCACTTCATCAAAACTACAGGAACCAAACATGTTTTTCACTTTGCCTTATACACACAATTAATCCTATTCATGGGTGGTCAATAAATCAAACACTGTTTTTGAAAATTTTAAATACAAAAATTTATTTTTAAGTTCAAAATTTATCATTAAAATTCACAATCTGAAAAAATTTACTGATGCTTGAAAACCTCACAAAATTTAATTAATTCTTGAGTTAAATTACAAAGGTTAACCCTTAAGGGACGGCATAATTTATCAATGTGCAGCACCCCAGACCAGGGAAACTTTGAGGTCGGCAAAATAAAAAAAAAATCACATCAATGGAAAGAGAATGACACGTACATTCACACTGTATAAATAAAAAAATTCTAAAAAATTTTCCCTACCTTCTGCGAGAAGTTGAAAAATGACTATGTACAATTACTTGTGGGGCCTCATTTACAAGACAATCGTAAATTTTACCAACTTATATATTTTTTCTAATAAATAAATTTTTGGATTTTGTAAAATTATTATTACTGCTCATACAATATCAAAACAGATAAGAAATAAAAGCAGTAACAAATTTTTTGCATATTTGTTGTAAAATATTCACGTAAGTTTACGAGAAGGAAGATTCAGTAACTTTTTTTTACTTTTACATGCTTTTTCTAATATTTCTTTACAATTTTCTTTGTAAAATTACATTTATAACCGACATACTATCGTAAAAGACAAAAAAAAAAAAAACAACAGCAACCCCTTTGTATATTTACTAGCAAATTTACAAAAAGACTCGTGTGAGAGAGAGAGATACAGTACCTTCCACCTTGAAGTCATAAGCATTACTGATACTGGCCTAACTCTCACATCTGTATAAAAGTTGCCATTAGTGAATTTATAGCATATAGAAGTATTGGCACCTTTGTTTTGAATCATTATTACCATAACAGTGGCACGTAATTCTGCTTCACACTGAAGCGCAATTCATCCACCTCCCCAAACCTGTTTTACTTCACACTGAAGCTCAGTCCATCCACTAAGGGTTAACATACTGAGAAATGAAATCAATCAAGCAAAATTTAAATTATCAAGAATTACTCAAGATTTGAAAAGAAATTCCTAGTAAATGAAAATTAAATCAAATGTGTAATGTTAAATTATCAAGATATATTTAAAATGCTAGGTAAATAAATGTTAAATCAGCAATATATAAAATGTGAAAAATCAATAGATTGCAAACACAAGAACACACAACAATACACAAAAGATTTACCAAAAACAATTTCACTAAGGCAAAAATTCCTCAATATAGCTTATTATACCATGGTAATAATAAGTAAAATTCACTTTACCTTACACAAGCTTGTGAAAACTTGTGCAAAATCACACAAAATGCAGCTGCTTGAGACTCACAAAACACACTTCTGATGGGCGCCGTTACTAATATGCACACTTCCTACATTTAGATCTCAAAAGCTAAGTTTAATATCAATGACCACACAAATATTTTATGTTAATAACTTCTCTCTTTTGAAGAGAGAGAGAGAGAGAGAGAGAGAGAGAGAGAGAGAGAGAGAGAGAGAGAACCACACGAATGGTCTCTGAAATCAGAATGAGCAAACTTTTGGATTCCAGTTAGAAATTAAACAATCATATGACATCATTATTAAGGCATTTTGGGAATGAGACCCATGAGAAAATTCTAGAAGAGGAAGATGACGTCACTTCTGGAGCAAAATGTTTTGGGGCCAATACTAGCGCATTAGAACAATATGTGATCAGAGCAATGTACTCTTAAATGTGACACAATTGCCATGTGCTTCAGTGCAACACTTGTTCGTATTTCTCAAAAAGGTATGTTTTTACCAGAAAATCGTGTGGGACAAAGCTTTTAACGAAATCTTAAAATGATCAAAATAGACGGCAGCTGACTAATCATAAATGGCATGTTTTTAAAACAAGATGAAGAACTAAAGTTGGTTTTCAGAACTGAGCAGCCTATAGTTACCCCAACCTGTCAACACATTATCTTTCACGATGACAAGCGAGCAAAACAGAGCATTCGCTACCACACACACTTATTGCTGATATACTAAGTTACTATTAAAACATATTATTAATTCTAAATTACACTGTTAAGTTATCTAAACCACTAATTCTTTTGAGATCTAACATTACACTACATACGATACTTCAACAATTATTACCATTACACAGAACACATGATAACTAGAACAGTAAATATATCAAAATTGTGGAAGGATATACATTTTACAAGGCAATATCATGAATACATATATATATATATATATATATATATATATATATATATATATATATATATATATATATATATATATATTATAATTATATATACATACATTATAATTATCAAGAAGTCGTAGCATGGCAGCCATTCAGCTTTCCTTAGTTTACCCTTGAATGTATCAAAAGTAAAGCAATCACTGAAAGCCAGCCCTAAGTTGCCTTAAACTATCGAGAGCAAATTTGTCGCTGCACAGGCGACCCCAATTGACCTAGTCACCGACACATTAAAATTATCAGCGTTCCGATCTGTCCCTTTTCTTACCTGAGACACCATTCAGAAGGCACGGTCAATAGGGTCAGGGATGAGAGGCTGAGTGTCACTCCCTTAAACAGCTTAGTTCAACTAAGCTACTTAAGAAAACCATTCTAAAGGCAGATTAAGTGGCTTCAGGTATGGGATGGCCAGAGGATAAATGGTCAGTCTTGTTACAGAATGTTCTCATTGGTAAAGGAAGAAGTCCCTATTTAGCCTTGTCAGCTGATCAGTGTAAAGAGTACAAAGTACTCAAATGCAATGTACTACAAGTTTACCAGATGACCCCTGAATATTACAATGAAAGATTCAGATCTTTAAGAAAGGATGACAAGATGACTTTCTTGGATTATGCCTACAAAGTAAGATGTTTCAAACGACGGTTAGAGGCTGCTAAAGTTAAATCTATGGACGAACTTTGAGGAGTTAGTAGTCCTAGAGCAATATCTTAGAGGAATTTCTAAACACATAGCCTATTTAAGAGAGAGAGAGGTTAAGAAACTTGGCAAAGCTGCTGCACTGAGTAAGGATTATTTGTAGCAAAAGTAATTATAATGTCAAGTACCAAAACCAACTACGCACAGGGTTTAGGTCTCATCCAAATTTCAGGAACGTTACAACTGGGAATCCTTCTAGTGGCAATGCCAGTGCAAAGCCAGGTAATACCCTTCAGCAATCGAATGTTAAATCCCCATCATCCAGTTTCTCAAGACAGATACAGAAGACTAATGTTCTCTGCTTCAAGTGTGGAAAAATAGGACACTACAGTCGAGATTGTTATCAGGCACAACAGCAGACCAAGCCAGTTGGTCAAGTGGTTAAAGGTAACCAGGTGAAACCAACTATGAAGAGCAGTGTGGGGAAGACAGACAGTTGGGGAGACTGAGACTAAACAAGCATTGTTTAGCAGCTAGTGGAAACATAAGTTCAAGCAGTGAGTGGCTGAGCAGCTTGGATGCTTTTAAGTCATATATCTATGAAGGTACACTGGCAACTCAAGGAGGGAGTGTGCAGGTACCAGTCAAGGTATTACATGATACGGGGAGTAACCATAGTGTGGTAGTTCGTGGTGCTCACCCACAGTTGGAGAAGAATCTCACCAGAGATTCAGTTATTTTGAATGGTATAGGAGAAGAGGTAACTCCTATATGCCGCTTGCACCTTTCGTGTGAATTGGTGACAGGGAATGTTGATTTTGTTGTAAAGGACTCAGCAGCTGTTGAAGGTGTACATGTTTTACTGGGTAATGAAGTAGGTGGTGTACCATTTGTTCCTTGTCCTATAGTGACTGATAAACCGTTGAGGATTAGATGAGAAGAACCCTCACCGGTTTCCAAGTTGGGTAACTATCGGGAGTATGGAGAGAACTACGTCTGCAAGTGAAGAAACTGAGGATTTACCTGCACAAGAAGGATCAGTGACGGATCTTTGATCTTAGAAGAGCTGTTCTAGGAAAGTGAAGTTTCCCCTAGTGTTAGTAATGGAGAGATTTCCCAAGAAGACGGGGATCCTGTTGTTATTGAAGAAACTCAGAGGAGTCAGAGTGTTCCTGAAGATAGTAGTGAAACTACAGTAGCAGAGTTAGCAGATATTGAGAGTTCAGCCCTTGAAGTTGGTCAAGTGACTAGAGAGAAGCTAATGGAACTGCAGAAGAAGGATACAACGTGGCCTGATTTGTTCTTCGGAGTTGTTGATCAAGAAGAGATGCAACAATCTCCTACCTGTTATTATCTAAAGGAAGGATTGCTAATGAGGAAACATCGACCTGCAGATATACCAGGAAATGCTGAATGGGGTGAATATCATCAAATTCTGATACCATATCCATTGAGGAAGCAAGTGGTACCAGTAGAGCATGAGTCTTGACATATGGGAATCAGGAAGACTGTAGAGAAGATTATGAAGTATTCTTTCTGGCCTGGACTTCACAAGGATGTTAGTAGGTTTTGCAGAGAGTGTCATACATGCCAGATAGCTGGAAAATCGAATGAAACCATTCAGAAAGCCCCCCCAACCTATAGAAGTTAGAGGAGAAACCTTAAACAAGATGATTATAGATGTGGTTGGGCCATTCCGAAAAAACAAGAAAGGAAATTAATATCTGTTAACATTACTGTGTCCTGTGACAAGGTATCCTGAGGCAATTCCTGTAAGAAGTATAAGTGCAAAGGTAATAGATGAGAAGTTGGTGGAGTTTTTCTCCAAGTTTGGAATATCAGGAATTGTGCAAAGTGACAGAGGAACGAACTTTACTTCAAAATTGTTCCAGGATGTGATGAACTTGTTAGGAGTGAAACAACAGTCATCAACTGCTTACCATCCAGAGATTCAAGGAGCCTTGGAAAAGTTCCACCAGACATTGAAAAGTGTGTTAACTAAGTATTGTTATGAATCAGGAAAAGAATGGGATGCTGGTTTATCCTGTCGAAATGCTGCAGTTATTTTTGACTTGTCCCACTTTGGCAAATTTTACCTGATTAGTCCTGATGCCCAGCTGGCTGCTGACTGGATTTTTAGCGCTAATGTGGACAGGAAACCAGGAACTGCAGTTTACACTTGCATGCTTAATCAGCGTGGTGGAGTAGAGGCAGACTTAATAGTGGTGAGAGCTTGTGTTTCGTAATAACTTATACATTAGTATCCCTTTTGTTTACATAGTCTGTTACAGAGTTATGACTATATAAATGACCTCATTTACATACAAGGCAGCTAAAGATTTTAGGTTCAGAAAGTGAGCTGCTTTGCCTGAAAGTTAGTCATCATTATAACGTGCTTTGGAAGCGATCATGGAAATACTATTGTCTGCTTTCCTTGATGTTAAATCTATTATGTCTTGAGTCCAAGTCAGGATTCAGAAAATACTTGGGTAAACATCAGTTCATGTAAACAATTCTGTCGACAAAGCGTCTGCAGTGACGATGACTCCTTTGTTTCTGATCCCTTCTTCAAAGGCAAAGGTTTCTACTTGACAGTTGGGGGTCCCGCAGCGATCCAGAATCTTTCGCACATCATGAAGGAAATCAGAGCACATAATTGGAATGTACAGGTACTGAACAGGACTAACGACATGGCTCTGTTGTCTGTTCAGGGCCCCAATAGCAGAGACATTTTGAAAAAAGTCTCCGATGCTGAACTTAGCAATGATGCTTTTCCTTTTTCCACACATAAAGTTATAAAAGTCGCCGGCCATGCTGTTCGCGCTTTGAGGCTGTCATTTGTCGGAGAAATTGGTAAGGATGATTAGATCCGCAGATCATCTAAAAGTTCGCATTCTCACTTGGTAAATAAACAGAACAAGTTCAGTTTTTGTACCTATGGATATTGCTACCAATATATGACAAGTACACTTATTGCATCCTTAACGGCCCCCTTGTCTCGCGTCTCGCACGTCCATTACAGGTTGGGAACTGCATATGCCGAACTCGTCAGCCATTCCAGTATATAAAGCGTTGATGAATGCCGGTGAAGCCTATGGCCTCGCGAATGCTGGGTATCGAGCTTTAGAGTCCTTTTCTGCGAAAAGGTAAGCTGAAATCTTTAGTCAATTTCATCTCGGACAAATAAGTTTATTCTTATCAAATCATCACAACAGAATGATCAATTTTGACTTTTCAGGGATACCATCACTGGCATGCAGACGTACGCCTAGACGACACTCCATTGGAAGCAGGTCTCGGTTTCGCGTGCAAACTCAAGACCGACACCCGATTCTTAGGCCGTCATGCCATAGGAGCTCAAAAGTCCGCAGGTATTACGAAGAAACTCGTGACCTTCACCTTAAATAATCCTTCCAGACCTCTTTTTGGACTAGAGGGGATCTGGCGTAACAGGAAACCTGTTGGATTCATTCGGAGAGCAGAGTATGCTTTCTCAATCCAGCGGCCTATTGGCCATGGTTATGTCCAGAAGGCAGATGGAACACATATAACAAAAGACTTTCTGAAAACTGGGACCTGGACAATAGAATCTATGGGTGAGATGCTGGATGCCACGGTTCACACCCAGTCACCCTTTGATCCTAAGGGTCTTAGACTCAGAGGATACAAAGATACTGAACAGCAATGATGCCATTCTTATGAAGTTGTTATGCTTTTTTCCAAGGTGTTTGGGTGAGATGAGACATGGTACTATTATATAATAGGATTTTTCTTAAATCCAAAATTCATAAGGCAAAGCATCAATCCATCTCTTCAGCTGAGTTTCCCCCCTGATTCTAGGCTTTTTTTTTTGTTGCACGAGTTCAAATTTTCCGTCAACGTTGGCTGATGGAAAAAGAAGAACGATTTACATCGTTTCAGAATCCAACAAGACGCGTTTGAATCCACTGGAATATACTGGGCAAATTTGAAAAAGAAGGGCAAGAACGCACAAGCACGGATACAAACACACACGCATAGGCGTAAAGAGAGTAAAACTATAGTTTCTCAACAGAGGGGAAAACGAAACAAAAGTTGTGAAATCTAGAGTAAGAGTATACGTCTAAGTCAAAACAGAATTCAGAGTCAAAGCATCTCCAACAAGTGCGAGGAAACGACAGACTTTATCAAGCTACAGCTGTCGCCATTAGCCTGGTTTCTGCTTCAGTGTAATAACTTAGACTATCACTCCATTGCCAGTTCAGAAGACCATGAACACAAATAAGAAAGTAAAAGAGAAGATTAGAAGACCTAATCTTGCAACAGAGGGGACCAGTGAAAACCCTTAGACAAGCAGAATCTTAATAATTGAATTTCTTTTGTAGTAGTGCAAAACTAGTCTTGTGTTCGTCAGGAGCATGAGACTGCAGATTTAAGTGTCGTTGTTGATTGATATAATGGCTGGGTAATTGATTTTAAATACTCACTTTGTTTGTAATGTAACATAATATACAAATTACAGTACTGCACATCATTTACCACTTTGCATTTATACCTTATACTCTTTATCACCATCTAAAATATAAAATGAGTTTTCAAATAAGTGGAGGTCAATGCATGAGGTAAAAGAAATTTACAATAGTTTATATTGTTATTCTTATTACCCTGATGTTGTATAGATTCCTCATTTGCTGGTATCCTATAGATCCATTTAAAATTTCACTGGTGTAAGAATCACTGCCTTTGTTCATTTCAGTCAGAAATGTCATTAGCTCAAAATGTTATGACAGCTAATTTGGGCGGGGTAAAGTAATCATACACGAAAATGTTTCTCATATTTGTAGCATTGCTGAATATGTGTTTATTGTTCATTGACTCTAATAAGATAAAAATATAAATCACGAATGTTGACATTTAAAAAAAATTTCAGTGTCTCAGGGCTACATAAATCGAACTAACTAGCTTGAGAATACAGCAAAAAAAACAAAAGAACTGTCTTCAATGACGTTTTTAAGGGTAAAATCTCCACCACCGTAAGTATTTTTTTTTTTTTTGCTTTTGACCTTATATATATAATATATATATATATATATATATATATATATATATATATATATATATATATATATATATATATATATATATATATATATATATATATATATTCTATATATATATATATACTTATTCTGTGTATATATATATATCTCATATAACAAAAACAAAAAAAAAATAATACTTACAGTGGTGGAGATTTTACCCCTTAAAAACGTCATTGAAGACAGTTCTTTTGTTTTCTTTTGCTGTATTCTCTAGCTAGTTAGTTCGGTTTGTTATGTAGCCCTGAGACACTGAAAATTTTTTAAAATGTCAACATTCGTGATTTATATTTTTATCTTATTAGAATCAATGAACAATAAACACATATTCAGCAATGCTACAAATATGAGAAACATTTTCGTGTATGATTACTTTGGAAACAAACTTGACTTGCCCAATATCATCAGGTAATTGATCAATAAGAGGTAAGGGATAATTATCAGCTACACTGATGGAATTCAGTTTCCTATACATATATAAGTGGAACGGGAAAGCATTGCTGTCAACCAATATAGAACAAGGAGCTGAAGGAGACGACATGAAATATATATATATATATATATATATATATATATATATATATATATATATATATATATATATATATATATATATATATATAAAATCACAGTAGATGCACGTGACTTCAGTGTATAAGCGAATCCATAAAAGTTCAGTACCAAGAGCTTGCAATATTTATTAACGAATCGTCTGGGCACAAATCTCCAGGAATTTCTGGTTATGCTAAATAATTTAGTCCCTACTATAAAATTTACCGTAGAGAAAGAACGAAATTGTAATTTGAATTTTCTTGATGTAATTGTCCATAGACATAATAGAAATTTCACCTTTTCAGTCTTTCGAAAATCAACTAACATTGCCTCTTTTGTTCATTATTATTCCAATCATCATCAAAATGTTAAATTCTCTGTCTTTTCTGGAATGTTCTTAAGGGCTTTACGCGTTTGTAGCCTGCAGCTCACTGATGCTGAGATCAAAACTATTTATGATTTTGCTTTGAAACTTAAATACCCAAGGACCTTTGTATATTTAGCTTGGAAAAGAGCCAGGAAAACGTTTTATTTAACTAATAACAAACTTGAATTCAGCAAACATAATATTCTCAAATTGCCGTATGATGAAAGGTTTTTACAAATTCCTGGAATTTTAAAGCTTTTCAACATAAATGTTGTTTTCAGTAATTTTAATGTTAAAGTTTAGTATAAAAAATTCTCCTAGAAATGTTTCTGGCTGCATCTATGAAATTCCTTGTAAAAAAAATGTGATGAAATATATTATGGACAAACTGGAAAATCACTTTTACAACGAATCAAACAACACCAATATTCTGTGAGAACTGGCCAAATATCGAATGCATTATTCGTACATATGAGAGATTCAGATCATCCTATTAACTGAAGTGACGCAAGATCTTTAGTCCCGCGCAACGACACAGTTAAAAGGCATATCATCGAATCTAGTTTTATCAAGTCAAGTGATGAAAGTGTTCTAAATTTAAGTCTTGGTTTGTTTAAACTTGATGCCTTCATAATTAAAAAAGTGGTTGATAAATATAAGCAAAATTAGTATTCAGTTTTATACATGTTTCTGCAATTTGAATGGGTAAGATTCTGCACATTTTATGCTAAGTATTTGGTTCTAGTTTGTGACCGCCTGATCCCAGATTTTCCTTGGTTACCCTTTTGTTTATTACCCCTTTGCAATTAACCACCTGGTATTCAATTTTATTCATGTTTTTGGATTTTGTATGGCTAAACTTTCGTATCTTTGTAGTTAGGCCTATGTTTTAGTTTGTGACTACTTGATCCTGGATTATCCTGGATTATCTTTCTGTTTATTACCCTTTGACAATTGACCATCTGGTATTCTTGTTCTTTCTGGAATACTTTGTAACCCTCCTTTCATCTGTGTCTCATTTGTGCCCAGACGATGCGTTAATAAAAGTGAAAGCACTTGATACTGAACTTCTGCCTGTCATTTTCCTGTGGATTCGCTATATATATATATATATATATATATATATATATATATATATATATATATATATATATATATATATATATATATATATAATCATGAAACTACAAATGTCGCTTAATATCAGATTCACGCTACCTTCGGCGACAATTCTCCATCGGAGATATTCCCGAGGTAGCGTGAATTTGATATTAAGCGACATTTGTAGCTTCATGATTGTATATAAATCACGGTGTGATAAAAAAATTTCATAATAAGAGCTGCGTGTTCCAAACGTACCAATGAACTGTCACGGCGGAGGTGGGTCATTGCCGAGGCTAAGTACATTTCCCCGCTCACGATGGGTAAAAACAGTACAGCAGACTCTGCAAAGACTTATACCTCTCTTGATAGCACAGTGGGTAGCGTCTACTGGAGTCGCTGAATAGGTTTCGTGTCAAGCGTTCTTGTCCCGACGATACCAATTCATTTATCACTTATATAAATTCCCCTTCGGCGACAATTTTCCATCGAAGATATTCCCGAGGTAGCGTGAATTTGATATTAAGCGACATTTGTAGCTTCATGATTGTATATAAATCATGGTGATAAAAAATTTCATAAAAATTTCATATATATATATATATATATATATATATATATATATATATATATATATATATATATATATATATATATATATATATATATATATATATATATATATATATATATATATATATATATATATATATAAGCTGACGTTTCGTAGACAGCTTCATTTTCAAAGCTGAAAAACATAATGATCTATAAAAATGTTAAAAAGACTCATAATTAAGAATTAGACATATTAAAAAGCTAAGATTTAACATATAAAATACTGAAACAGATCGGTGCCTTTCAGGAGGGGAACATAGAACTGAGTGGCACAAAAAAAAAAAAAAAGACAGTGGAAAACTCAAAACAACTACAGTGTTGTAGAGGTAGTTTGGTTGTTGAAAGTTGGGACAAGCTTCTTAATCTACTCTGACTCAACTACTGCTAATTGATGAGGTGGGGTGGCTCTGGAGAGAATTTTAAAATGTTTATACTCGATATCCTGTTTACATTTTTGGGTATGTTCATGTATATTAGAAAATTCCTGGTTAGTCAACCTACGGTACTACCCATTTCAAGGACCGCGAGTCATCATTTTTCTCAAATATCTTTCAAACCAATTATTTGATTGAAATGGTACTTTGACAGTGTAAAAGACACCTCTGCCAATTTTTGGTAATATAGGGCATTGTCACATGGTTTTAGTTGAGGCATTTACTCTTGATTTACATGGTGTTGCAAAGCATCGCCAAACTATGCTTTCGAACATCCTTTATCCCCATCCCGTCCTCCTCTCCCTTCCCCTCCTCATCCCTCTCTCAACCCACTTTCCTGGTCTCCCCATCTCCAGGCCCCTTTCCTGTCTATGGGGGATAGAGGTCGTTCGATTGCGTAGAATAATCCTGCTAACTCTTGCGACTTTGCCTTTAAAAGTCAAGAGTAAATGCCTTAACTAACATCATTTGACAATGCAATGTATTACCAAAAATTAGCGGGGAGGTGTCTTGTACACTATGTCAAAGTACCATTTCGATCAAATAATTAGTTTGAGAGATATTTGAGAAAAACGATGACTCGCAGTCCCTGAAATGGATAGTAACACCTTTTCTATAACTAACTCCCCTGTGGCAATAAGTTCTCACTTTTAGTATGCAGCGAGAAGCCCCCACGTATATCCCACCTTACATTTGAGGCAATATACAAATACACGAAGTCATCATCGTGCTGAGCTTATCTTTATATATGAAAAAAGAACCAGTGGTTAACGGGTTCTTGGGTATGGCTGCTGGAAAGTGCCAGTGAAAAAGATGCTTTAGTTGAGCATAAAAAGATTTATCATGAATAAAACGAATACTAAATTAAAAAGCCAACTGGGAACATCAAAAACAGGAGCAAACTTACTGTTAAGAAAGTTATACAATTGTTTAAAAAAAATGCTTGGATGGGTAGCAATTTTTAGAAAAAATGGTTTTAAAGACATAAAATCTCTTGGAAACCTAACCAAGTGGATGATAAGGTATAGGCCCTGTGAAAGAGGATACTTAAGGAATTCAATTTAAAATTAAAATAACAACTGCTATAAAAATTGGTACGTCTGTTTTCTAAAAACAGAAGTACAAAAGCCATGATCATTCCGGGACACCTATGTAAATATACCAGTTTATTATTGTTTTCATAATCTACCGTGAATTTAATGTTTGGATGTGCAAAACTGGCATATGCACTGTACGTTAGGAAGTTTATCCCGGCTTTAAACAACCAAACTACCTCTACAACACTGTGCTTGTCTGGAGTTTGCCCTTGTCTCCTTTTTTTTATGTTTGGTGTCAGTCCTTGTTCGCCTCCTGAAAGGTAGCGATCTGTTTTTATTTGCTAATTCTTGATTTTTTAATTTGTAAATTTCTTCATTCCGCTTCTTTTTTAACATCATTATAGTTCATTATTATGTTATTCAGCTGCGTCCTCGACACGTCAGCTTTTTTCATAAATGCATCCATGGACCATGACGTCTTCATCAGCTCATTGTTCTAAACATACACACACACACACACACACACACACACGCACGCACACACACACACACACACACACACACACACACACACACACACACACACACACACACACATATATATATATATATATATATATATATATATATATATATATATATATATATATATATATGGCATCATGGCTTCTACCGGAAACGTAGTTACAAAAGTACTACATACGATGGGACTCACAAAATCTTTGAAGTAAAGAGTAATCAGGGTATGTGACGTCATCATCATCATCATCATCGCCTCCAACACCGAATGATGCAAAGGGCCTCAGTGAAATTCCGCCTTGCCTGTCCTATGCCTTCCTTACCAGTTTCCATCCAAATAAGTCTGTGTCTTCTAACACTTCTGGTGCCAACGGGAGCCCCGCTGACACTTTCGCGTGGCCTACAAGTCTCCCAAGAGGATATGTGGCAGTAAAGATAATTTTTAAGACCAGAACTTATTTTTTAGAGATGATAATGATTTCTATGGTTAAATATTAGACAGGAGAGTGACCTTTTATAGTCTAAAAGGGAGGTGTTCTTGTCGAATGCGAAAGGAAAGATAGACCAAACAGACTGAATGGGGTGAAATGGTGAAAGATGAATAGACATGACAGAGGACACTGTAAAAATGTTAGCACAGATGACAAGATTTGAAGGACGAATGGGAAGGTTACGATTAGGCAGAGGCCAAAGGGCCACACCAACCTCTTGCTAGATAGTACACTTGATGCCAAACAAGACGGCCAGAAACAGTCAATTCTGGCCCGAACTTATAAAAAATTAGTACATTCCGATGAGTATGTCATGTACCTTGGAATAGAACTCACTAATAACTTCACGTAATGATAACGTGGTTAATCTAATGTCCCCAAGACTATGAGTTATTATACCACAGCGCAGTGAATTTTGTTTGAACTGTTTTGTTTTCAGACTGAAAGCCACCCATTACTACAATCAAAATGACGAAACCATGCACACCCACAGAGTACCTTTTAATGAATTTAATGGACTATTAAAAAAATTACGTCAAAGTTCGAATTCTTCCATTCACCACACAATTGCTAGCGAAATATGAATTCACAATTAATTTAACTGAAGAAAAACTTATTTCACCCATCCGAATTAGATGTTTGAAATCTGTTCTTTGTCATAAATTGCTGACAGCTAATCACATTTTGCTTTACTGAAAAAATTCTTGTACGTGAAAATCAGCAATCTTCAGTAAGTTTAAGTAAATCAATAACATCATATTTTCCACGATCACAACAATGTAATTTAGCCAAAATACACAATCTGTAAATCTAAAACCTAAACACTTGAATATAATTTTTTTTCTTATAAATTACGAATTTTGTTAGCTTCTTGGAAATTGCATATCGGCATAAACTTTGGTAATCAGTAGTACTGACTGTAGCAAAATGCTCATTTAATTATCATCTAATTTTCCTCTGTTTAAGAAAACAAAGACCATATTTGGATCCAATGCCTAAAAGGTGATTAGAAACTCTCATTAATGATTTAAGGATCATCATCTACTTATAAGTGGCGCAAATTCGCCTTTCTGTCGTCTGCAAAAGGGAAAGTGTCATAAGAGAGTTAAGAACATATGTTTCAAAATAACATAGGATCATCTACATTGTGCACGATGTCGAATCCAAAGTCATTATGAAGGCGTTTTAGAAGAATCCAAGACTTTATTAGCCGGATAAATTTCCGAAGGATTTTTATGATCTTCAAAAAACTATTCAATACGAGGTATGACGGCTAAACAAATTTGAAAATAAAATGAGGGTAGTCAAGGGTGACTAATTAATAATGTGATCGTGTTCTGGGCCTTTCTTTTTTCATTACTACTAAAATATGCTCGAGGAATGTAATGTAATACGGAATAATATATTACTGGAACTATAGACCTAGAAACCTCTGTCGAAACAATTGCAAAGGGGGAATCTCTTAGTGAAAGACAAAAACAACCTATTATTTTCCATTGTATTTTAGTTTCTTTCTGCTGAAAACTTTGAAGGTAAGTTATCCTGATTGGCTCTGAATGGCAAAAGGACCAAACGGGTTGCCGTACCGCCACGGAATAATAGTAAAAGACCCTCATTTGCACGTCTTATGGCCGGCGGCCTTGACTGCCTGTGGTGTGTCCGTCAATCCAAGGGAAGGTTACTTGTCAATTGCAACAATACTCTGTTACCTTCATTGCTGCGGAAATCTCCCGATTTTATAAACATTAAGGCAATCTCAAGGTAGGAATATTTTGGTTAACGTCCCGCGAATTAGGCGAGGGTGGGGTTGGGGATTGAAACATTGGCTTCACATAACAAGAGGCCAAAGGTAACCTACGTTCAGCCTAGGCGTTGGGCCACGAAGGTTAGGAAACTCCTAGGCCCGCTTTTTTGTCAGTAACACACCAGTGATAATTTTATTTAATTAAATTGTTGGAAATTGGCTAATTGTTATCTGACAGGGAGGGGCCATAGGCGTAGCCTAAAATTACCATTATTCTAGCCTAGGCGAGGCCTATTGGCTTTTGACAGCAGGTTTCATCTTGATCAAACTGCAGAAGCACTGAGGGGGTCGAGGCCTACTTGACTAGCCCCCAATCACCTGACAAGCCACTTGGGGCCCAGAAACTTTTATTAGGCTAAGTGGCCATAGGCCTACTGTAGGCTACCGTACATTTCCCTTGGGGGGTATTTTGCAGAATGATGGGATAAGGCTCGGTAAAACGACAGAACAGCTCCACACGGACTATTACCTTGGAAATTGATTTTTCCTTTACTCTTAGTGTTGCTGATGAAGGTGGTGGTGGTGTTTATTGACGGTCAATTATTATTAACCTCGTATCTCTATCCTACATGGTTGGGGACCCTTTGGGAATGTGGGGTTTTGGCTGGGGGAAATCATTATCAGAAAAACCAGACTGTCATGTTATGGAATGGTTCCACACATGTGCAAGTCATTAGGAAGCTGTATGTTCAAGAAGGGATTGGCTAAGGAAACCTATTATAAGAGGAACTATACTCACCTAATGTACCCTAACCTAGCAGGCCGTGTTACTTAGTCGGGAGCTCCGCCCCCGGATCCCCCAGTGAGGGAAACACCACTTTTTACCATGAGTTCCCCTATAACACTGCATATGCACGATAGCATTCCATGATGGCCAGCATACAATAACATATCAGTTCTGAGGTTAATTACTGGTTAATTACAGTAGACCCCCCCAAAATAAGGGTAAATTCTTGATAAGCAACCAAAATATGTACTATAGAAAAAGTTAAGTTCCAAGCTAATACCAGTAACCGAAATATTATAGAAAAAGCCAATTTGCAAGGTAATACCCCATGCAGAGCTGTCCTCTAGTTCTACCTAAGGCTCTAACACTACCTCTGAATGGAAGCTTCGTTCATTATTTCCAATACTGCATATAGTGTTACTTGGGGGTCCAGGGGGTCAAAGCCAAGCCTCCCTGGCCAGGCCAAGGCACTGCGCCCTCAGTGAGGTTAGGAAGGTAAGGTCTGGTTTAGATCAAGACATGTTATTCTAGGAAAGGTGAGGTTTGTTTTCATCTGCTGAACCTGTTTCCATCATTCTACACTCACCCCATTTCTACTTCAAAACTAGCACTTTATTACCAATTATTGACAGTATTGACCAGAGACTCAGAAACCCTGTTCTCCAGGGGTACCAGCATCTAATGAAACAAAATGGCTAGAAAAATAGAGGTGGCATAGGGTATGACTGGGTGAAATTTAATAAGATATTTCTTAAAATATGTGATCCTATCAGAGGTCCCGTCATGTATTACCAACTTGGTATCAACTGGTGAATGTTAACTTTGAACCAGAATCACATTCCAGAATTGAAATGATGTTTTTCTTTTAATGTGTACTTTGAACATTTCTAACTTTCATTTTGGTAGCAAATAAGTAGCATAAGGGACACATAATGAGAATCAGAACCTGTATGAGTATCATAGGGATTTTTGAATACATCCCTGTATTTTACTCTTGCATTTTCTCCCACTCAAAAATCTTGCTTTCCCACTATGGTCCCCCATAATTTTAGGATATAAGGAGCTGCTTTATCTTAACTACTAATTAAGTTATTGAAATGAACGCCAAAAATATTCAAAACACTTGCAGAACAATATAGTCAGCTAACATCATCCAAGGAATTGTGACTGAGAACTGAAGATGATTTTTTCAAGCAATGCCAAAATTTCAAGATCCCACTTGATTGGTGAAAAATAGAGCAAAAGAACCAATCAGGTTCCAGCATTGTGTACATACCCACACCCCAAATGAAAATAACAAAAGATGTCCCAAATATGTTAGCCATCCTTACCCACAGTGCATTGCACAAAACATTAATCTGACTGGGAGCCCACTTGAACATTGAATCATAAATGAACTTAGAAAAAGTCTGAGCAGGTAACAAGATTTGTCTGCAAATATCTCGCTGACAGTAAAATTACAATAGATTTTATATTACTTTCATTTTAAGCTTATTAAGGAGATAAAACAAAGCAAAAAAACTCCAATAGCAAGAACTGGTAATAAAGTAAAATATGCTGTAATACCAAACCAAAGTTAGTTTCTAATAATGCAATAGTGTTCAGAAACAAAAATGTTTTCGTTTTCAAAATTGTGGTTTTATTATGGTTTATCATGGTTTTAGGTAAGAAATGTCAAAGAACCTACAAAAATCAATTTACACTATAGGTAGCCTTTGTACTAAAAATTTTTCTGTGTTTGCCTTGCTTGTGGCTTGGATGCATTTAGAAGAAATCCTGGCAAATAAAACGTATACACAAGGATAAAAGAACACTATTCCCATGCTCTTGTGTTTATGTAAGGCTAAAAGAACACTAAAGTATTCCCAAGCCCTTTCATATGTGAAAGTTTTATGAAAGATGAATGATAAACAGAACTTAAAATGTATACAGCTTCATTGACTTCCATGTAAAAGTGAGAAAACATATGGTGTGAATTGACCCTAATGCATATATATATATAGATATATATATATATACACATATAGAGAGAGATATATATATACATACATGTGTATATATGTATGTAGTGAACCCCCGTATTCACGGGGATGCATACCACACCCCCCCCGCAAATAGCTAAAATCCGCGAATACTTAAAACCCCTGTAAAAACACCTAGAACTGCCCATTTTGATAGTTTAAACATAAGAAAAACCCTGTAAATATGCTTATACCTGAGTATTTTAATAGTTTTATCACAAAAAAGTGCATTTATTCATGAAAATTTGATGAAAATACAGTAATTAGTGAATATTTCTCAGTAAAAAATACCGCGAATGGGCGAATTTTCTGAGAATAATGGGTAGATATGTTCTACAGAGAAACCTGCGAATGCGTGAGTCTGCGAATCGTGAGAATGTGAATACGGGTGTTTACTGTAATACAACAGTATAATATGAAGATAAAAAGGCCCATAAAACACACTTTGAACGTTGCAACCATATATTTCGAGCACTTCGTTCAGTGCCCCTGTTCACTGGTAAAATATGGACAGATGATATGTTACAAGAGTTTATATACAAAGCATATGTATGTGTGGCGGTAAGTCTCCGTTGGTATGCAAATGACCGTTTCCCAGGAAAGATGGAAATTAAGCAATTCCATGGAGTTTTTGGCCTCATTAAGTCCTGTATGGTGATGCATCGGGTTGCTATATTTTCTGGAACACCTGCTTAAGAAGAGGCCTCAGGATTAACTTGTCGATGTCATCCTCAGGCCTCTTCTTGAGCAGGTGTTCTAGAAAATATGACCACCAGACGCATTGCCTAACAGGAGTTAATAAGGCCAAAAAACTCCAGGGAATTGCTTAATTTCCATCCTTCCTTGGAAACGGTCATCTGCATACCAACAGTGTCTTAAGGCCACACCTACATATGCTTTGTATACATAGGCTACTCTTGTAACATATCATCTGTCCATATTTTACCAGTGAACAGGGGCACAGAAGGAAGTGCTCGAAGTATATGGTTGCAATGTTTAAATAGTGTTTTATGGGCCTTTTTATCTTCATATATATACAAACATACATACATACATATATAATATATATATATATAATATATATATATATATATATATATAATATATATATATATATATATATATATATATATATATATATATATATATATATAATATATATATATATAATATATATATATATATATATATATATATATATATATATATATATATATATATATATATATATATATATATATATATATATATATATATATATATATATATATATATATATATATATATATATATATATATATATATATATATATATATAATATATATATGTGTGTGTGTGTGTGTGTGTGTACACATATATATGTATATATATATACACATATATGTGTATATGTGTATGTATATACATATACTGTACACATATATATATGTATATATATATATATATATATATATATATATATATATATATATATATATATATGACTGTGAATATTTTCTGTTAAAACAGAATTCCATCAAATATAAGGATCCCATAAAAATGCCAAAATATAGAAGTGAAAGCTGTGTTTCAGAGATCACCTGTCTCCTCATCAGGCAAAGGTAGGGAAAAATGTTTAGAATTTTTTTTCTTACACCATGCACATTTGCATATCTTCCTCTTTCCATTGATGTGCTTTTTTATCTTAAATTTGCCCGATCTTAAAGTTTGCCCGGTTTGGGTGTGTTTAATATATATTTAGCCCGTCCTTTAAGGGTTAAACACACCTCCAGACCTGGCAAACCTTAAGGTTGGCCAATTTTTAAGAAAAAAACATCAATGGAAAGAGGAAGATATGCAAATGCACATGGCATAAAAAAAAAAATTAAAAATTTTTCCCTACCTTCAACGGGAAGTTGAAAGTAACTATTTACAACACTGTGAGGGGCCTCTTTTATGAGACACTCATAAAAATATGCTAATTTTACCAATTTATATATTTTTTTCTAATTTATTTTATTTTGTTTTGTAAAATTATAGTCACAGCTCACACAGTATCATAACAGACAAGAACTAAAATTACTAACAAATTCTTAGTGTATATGTTGTAAAATATATACAAGATTTACTGAGATTGGGAGATGCAGTAACTTTTTGTGAGGTATACATGTTTTTTCTAATATTTCTTTGCACTTTTCATTGCAAAATTACAATTAAAGCTGACATGCTATCAGAAAAGATAAGAACTAAAACCACCAGCAATTCCTGGGTATATTTATGAGCAAATAAATAAAAAGATGTCGTGGGATAGAGAGGGGCAATACATTCCCCAATGAAGTCTCAAGGCACACTGATTGCCCTCTGTCCCGTGCTGAGCTACAATAGTTGCCATAAGTAATTTATGGACCATTGAAGTGCTATGAACATCTTTCCCGCTAAATTCATCGAAATTGTATGGCACATAATATTAAATACTCATATGAGCTAGCCCGTCCATTACTCAAAACCTGTTGTAGATCATATAATGATGCCCATCCATTAAGGGTTAATATATATTTAGCCCGTCCCTTAAGGGTTAAGTTACACATTCCCCCCACAATGTGTGTCAGACTTTATGACATACTTGAATAAGAAACTTGAAGATGTCTCCATTATTTATGGTAACTGTAGTATATAAATTCCCAGTAAGGTGCAAATGATATAAAAGGTGGCCAGATCACTCAAGTTAGAAAAATTGTAATAATCGTTAAAGTTAGAATAATAAAGCAAAAAAAATTACAAGTACTTTTATTGTAAATGTATTATTGATGTCCATATTTGTACAACTTATGGTCATCTGTGATGATTCATCATTTGTGGAGGTGCCAATATTCTATTTTTATATAAGTAACTTGCCAAATAATTACATAGCTATAGTTTCTATTTTACGTGGCAGCTCAAAATTTGAAACTTGCGGTAGCGCTCTTTCGTTTTGGGTGTAGGTATGCTGCCCCGCCCACTGTCGGGGAAGAATAGGTACAACGTAGCTAGAGAGCCCAATTCGTTTCTGCTGGTTAATGAGTGAACACCAGCTATTAGCAGCTCTTGTTTCGTTTTTTCGCCGGATGGTCGGAGATCATCTTTGGTGAAGTACTCTTTGATTTTTAGTAGTGCAGCTATCATCTAGCTTAGCTAGAATTTTGGATACTACTTTGATTGTGACTTATTCAATTGGAATTTTGACCATTATGTCGGACTCTAGTTTGTTTAGCATTAGGTACTGTAGCAAAGTCTGCAAAACTAGACTCACGTCTGCAAAATATGACTCGCATACCATTTGTTGTACTTGTAGGGAACAAATTTGTTCTCCTGAATTGAACTGTGACGAATGTAAAGACTGGGAGAAAGGTAAATGGAAGACTTTACAATCACACTTAGACAAATCGCAATGTGACCGAATTAGAAAAGCTACAGCTAGGGCCGAAGCAAAGGCTTCCCCCGAGTTCGAGTCTCCGGCCGGCCAATGAAGAATTAGAGGAATTTATTTCTGGTGATAGAAATTCATTTCTCGCTATAATGTGGTTCAGATTCCACAATAAGCTGTAGGGCCCATTGCTAGGTAACCAATTGGTTCTTAGCCATGTAAAATAAGTCTAATCCTTCGGGCCAGCCCTTGGAGAGCTGTTAATCAGCGCAGTGGCCTGGTTAAACTAAGGTATACTTAACTTTTAGTGTAGTTCATTCTTCAAGGGATGATGTTATGCCTATCCTTTCAATGTCTGTGACAGCTTTTTCTCCCATTTCCAATCCTCCAGCTTTTCCTGTCACTCCTGTACCTAGCTCTCATTCTGCTGAACCCAATGCCATTGCCAGGTTAGAAGCACGGGTCGATGAGAGATTTAATTTACTTATTAATATTGTTTCCCAGATTGGGAACTCTGTGAAGGTCCTAATGGACAATTTAACACATACAACTTACCTGTTAGTTACATATAGCTTTAGTCTTTGACGTCACGGCAAAATTTCAAAAGCGCGCCTGGCGCCAGTCCGAATATCGGGTGATCGCCCTTACCTGCCCTCTGTCGGGTACTAGGAACTATTCAACATGCTTCAGAATAATTTTGCCGTCACGCCGGCGACATTGTTGTCGGTACTCGAGCGAAATTTCATTGTATCTGCCTACATCGAGCTGTTTTCACTTGGTGAAGTACTCTTTGTTGGTTTGCGGCTTTGCCAGTTATTTTTGTCACCTATTTAGTCAGGTTTTCTGATAATTATGTCAGATTCTGGGTCTTATACCTTTAGGGTTTGCAGCAAAGGCTGTAAGACGAGGTTGGTCAAGGCTAGTCTTGATCCTCATTCAATTTGTGTGGCTTGTAGAGGTCAGGAATGTTCATATGAGAGGAAGTGTGATGAATGTGTCAGTATGACTGAAAAGATTGGAAGGCTCTATCTAAGTATGTAAAGAAGCTTGAGAAAGATAGAGCCAGGAAAGCTTTAGCTAGAAGTTCTTCTTCTCTCTCTCAGAAACCGGAATCTCCCTTAGCTATGCAGGAAACTTTTATTAATATCCCGTGGCTACTAATATTCCTATTCCTGACTCTGATATCCCTGAACCCGTTACCGTGTCTGAGTATCAAGTCCAGATGGACGCCAGATTTAACCTTATTGTGGGCGCCATGGAGGATATTGGCGTTAATGTGAAATCCCTTCATGAGCGTATGGATTCTTTCCAAAATATTGTGAATAATTTAAGTGCAGTGCAAAGTGTTAGTGTGGTGGAGGAGGTGGTTGCTCGGCCTACTCGTTCTCCTAGACCTAAGCCTCTGTCAAGCTCCCTGCTCCTGGGAGAAGACATGCTGAAAGTCCAAGGGAGGCGAGTGGGGTCTGCTCACGAGCAGCCGCCCCCTCGAACAGTCCTGTTGTTTCCCAGGCTGTTTCAGAGCGCCCGTTGGAAAGGCGACTCAAGGAAGTGTCTTTCTTCAAGCTCCAGTGATTAGCCTCGCAGAGGCTGGAGATTTCACGAGTCTAGACCATTGAAGAGGTCCAGGAATCTTTCGCCTTCAGCGGTTCAGAAGAAGAAGCCATTTAGCTTATCACAGCCTTCCTGTAGTTTTTGGGAGAGTCCGGAGAGATTTTCGTCGTCAGAAGAGTCTTCTCCCAGGCGCAAGGCTCATGTCGCAAGAGGTATAAGACTTCCCATTCGGTGTTGCCCAGCGTTCCCGGTGTTTCTCCTTTGGTTTCACGTAGCCTATTGTGGCTTCTGCGCCTCTTCCTCATCACGATCCTGGCTCTACTGATCATCGTTCCCCAGTTGGATCCTCGTCTACTCATGACTTTCTTGACGATGCACAAGAAAATTGGAAGCATTCTTGGCGGGCTCGGAAGGCCTGGTTCTTCTCCAGCTAAGCCTTCTGAAGTGTATTTGATGCCTCCTCCTTCGTCTCGAGCTCTCGGAGCCCCAGTGCAAAAGCTCCTCCTCGATCTGTGTCTCTTGATCCTCCTTTGGTTCAGGATCAGGCTCAAACGCCTAGTCAGGCTCAGGCGCCCCTCAAGATTTAGCGCTCTCTCAGGCTCAAGCGCCTCAGGTAGCGCCAGGTGAGGCGCCATCCCAGGCTCCTTTGTGGCGCCAGTTCAGGCTCCTCTTGTGGCGCCAGTTCAGGCTCCTCTTGTGGCGCCAGTTCAGGCTCCTCTTGTGGCGCCTACTCAGGCTCAGGCTCCTCCTCAAGCTCTTATTCAGGCTCCTACTCCTCCTTCACAAGATGTGTATGTGCAAGCGGAAGGTTTTTCTCCTATTTCGTCTGAGGAAGAAGTTGTGGAAGAGTTTCCTGTAGACGAACCAGACTCCTCTCGCTCGGATTATAAGAAGCTTCTTCGCTTTTTATTGATAATTTTCCTGAGGATTTTGCACCTCAGGCCCGGCTTCCCCTCTCTCTCAGTACGCAAGAGACTCGAAGCCTCCTACCTCTTCCTTTATGAAGTTAGTGCTTTCTATTTCAGCCAAAAAGGCATTAAAGAAAATGAACTCCTGGTTGGAAGACAAACGTGATCAGGGGAAAACCACTTTCTGCTTCCCTCCTTCCAAGCTTTCTACTAAGACGAAGGCTTGCTCGACACTGGGAAGTTTTCTCTCTGGGAGCTTCTGCCTCCTCTCAGGAGACTTCTCCAGTCTCGTTGACTCTACTCGTCGTTCTGCGATGAACTCGGCTCGGATTTTCTTCTCTCCTTCAGAGTTGGACCACCTTTTGAAGAACGTTTTCAGAGTTTTGGAAGTCATCAGTTTTATGGACTGGACTATTGGCGCTTTGGGTAGGAAGGTAAAGTCTTTTGGTCTTTCCGAGCGCATTTCGATGATTTCTCTTCTGTTATGTCCTGCTTAGATAAAGGGATTAAGTGACCAGTGCGTCTGAGTTAGCCTCCATCTTCACGTTAGGAGTTCTTAAGAAGCGACAACTTTGGTGCTCTTTTGTCGCTCAGGAGTTTCTAGGACTCAAAGATCGGCTCTTCTTTTCGCACCTCTGGATAAGAAGTACCTTTTCCCTCAAGAACTTGTGGCCGAAGTGTCGAAATCCCTTACTCAGAAGTCCACACAGGACCTTTTGGCGCAATCCACTCGGAAACCAAAAGCTCCTCAACCTTCTCTGCCAGCGCAAACTCGTCCTCTAGTTAATCAAGATAGGCCCTTTCGTGGCAGGCCCCTCACCCGTACAGTATCTCGTTTCCGGGGCAAAGCAAGATTTGTCTCCAAGACTATCAAACCCTCAAGTAAAAGTGATCTGCATGTCCTCCATGCACTAGTCGAGCCAGACTTCAGCAGTTCTGGCAAATTTGGGAGGAGATCAGAGCGGACCAGTGGACCACGTCCGTGCTAAAGGAAGGATATTCTATCCCCTTCCTCAAGAGGCCCCTCTTGCAACAGAACCTTTAGCTTTGACAGCATATTCCAGCAACTTAGAAAAATGCTCGGTTCTGAGTGCGGAAGTAGACTCCATGCTTTTAAAAGGAGCGATAGAGATCGTGGAAGAAGTCAACTCTCCAGGCTTTTACAACCGCTTTTTCTTGTTCCAAAGGCCTCAGGCGGCTGGAGACCAGTCCTGGGCGTGAGTTCTCTCAACCTTTTCGTGGAGAAAACCAGTTTCTCGATGGAGACGACGCAATCCGTCCTCAATTCTCTTCGTCCGGGGATTGGATGGTCTCAATAGATCTGCAGGACGCTTACTTTCACATTCCGATCCATCCCGCGTCCCAGGAAGTTTCTTAACCGTTTTCCAGGAGAAGACTTATCAGTTCAGGACTCTGTGCTTCGGTCTGTCCACAGCCCTCAAGTATTCACAAGAGTTATGTCCACTGTTGCCAAAGCTCTTCATCTCAGAGGAATAAAGATCTCTCTCTATCTCGACGATTGGCTCCTTCGTTCCCAGTCTCAGCCTCAGTGCTTGGAGGATTTGCAAGTAACTCTCGACTTGACACAGAAGCTAGGACTTCTAATCAATTGGAAGAAGTCTCACCTATCTCCCTCACAATCCAGGATCTATTTAGGAATGAGACTGGAAACAGTTCCTTTTCTGGCTTTTCCGTCAGATCAAAGAATCTCGGACTGTCTCAAAAAAGTCCAGAACTTTCTGGATATGGATACCTGTTCCATAAAGGCTTGGATGAGCCTCCTGGGAACTCTGGCGTCAATAGAAAAGTTTGTCTCCCTGGGGAGACTTCACATGAGGCCCCTTCAATTCTACCTCAGGGAGCAATGGAACAGGAAAACGCTTCCAGACTCCTTCTCCTTTCCAATCTCGGACCTTATCAAGGAAGATCTAAGGTGGTGGTTAGATCGAAGAAAATTAGAGAAAGGTCTCTCTCTATTTCCGTCGAACCCGAACCACGAACTGTTTGCAGACTCGTCAAAGTAGGATGGGGAGCGCGTTGGGTGTAAAAGAAATTTCAGGTTTGTGGAATGCGACAGAAAAGAATGGCACGTCAACAAGAAGGAGTTGAAAGCAATCCACCTGAGTCTCGTACACTTCCTACCATTCGTACAGGGACAAACAGTTCTGGTTCATTCAGACAGCACCACAGCGTTGTCTTACATAAAAAAACAGGGGGGCACTCATTCTTACTCCCTCAGCGAGGTAGCAAGAGACCTCCTTTTGTGGGCAGAGAAGCACAAGATTCTGCTCCTAACAAGATTCATTCAGGGAGCCCTCAACGTGAGAGCGGACTCCTTGAGCAGGAAGCACCAGGTTCTGTCCACAGAGTGGATTTTGCACGAAGAAGTGTGCAAGTCGCTGTGGAGACTTTGGGGTCAACCTCTGGTAGACCTGTTCATGCGACGAACAAATCGAACAGGCTCCCAATCTTCTGCTCTCCTGTCCCGGACCAAGCAGCCTTCCAGACGGACGCAATGCTACTGAATTGGTCGGGTCTGGACCTTTCGCCTTCCCCGCCGTTCAAGATGTTAGGTGCGGTGTTGAGGAAATTTCAGCACCACTCCAACACCAGGATGACTTTGATAGCCCCTTCTGGCCTTCCAGGGATTGGTTCCCAGTTCTCATGGATCTCTTGATCGACTTCCGAGGAGCCTTCCAAACAGAGTAGATTTACTCAGACAGCCCCACTTCAGGAGATTTCACGAAAACCTGTCAAGTCTGCGGCTAACTGCGTTCAGACTATCGAACGCCTACTCAGAAGCAAAGGATTTTTGAAGAAAGCGGCTCAATCCATCGCTAGAGCCAGAAGACCATCTTCGATCAAGGTCTATGAGTCCAAGTGGAATATGTTTCGTTCATGGTGCAAAAGATCATGACATTTCCTCTTCCAGAACCCTCGGTGACGCAGATTGCGGATTTTCTTTTGTTCCTCAGGAATAAGAACCTTTCTGTATCCACAATTAAAGGTTATCGTAGCATGCTGGCTACTGTTTTTCGTCACAGAGGTTTGGATATCTCTAATAACCAAGATATAACGGACCTTATTAAATCCTTCGGTACCTCTAAGAGGTCAGATGCTAAAGTTGTTTCGTGGAATCTTGATGTAGTCCTGAAGTGGCTTATGTCTGAGAAATTTGAACCTATGGATTCTGTTTCTTTAAGAGATCTTACGAGGAAAACCCTCTTTTTAGTTTTGTTAGCTACAGCTAAGAGAATCAGTGAGATCCACGCCTTGGATAAGAGAGTAGGATTCTCTGCTTCAAAAGCAATTTGTTCTTTCAAACTGTTTTTTATGGCCAAGAACGAGACCCCTTCGCACCCGTGGCCTCGCTCTTTTGAGATTCGAGTCTGTCGGAATTGGTAGGTAAGAGCAGGAGAGGTTCTCTGCCCAGTCAGAGCCTTGAAATATTATTTGCGAAGGACTAAAGATGTTAGGGTCCTTCAGATTCCTTATGGTGTTCGGTCAGGAACCCTCTTAGACCGATGTCCAAGAATGCCATGTCCTTTTTATTAGAGATCTGATTTCTGAAGCTCACTCCAATATTTCAGAGAATGATTTGAAAATGTGTAAAAGTGAAGGCTCACTCAAGTGAGGGCTATCTCTACTTCTCTCGCTTATAAAGGAACCTCTCCCTTCAAGATATTGTGCAAGCAACCTACTGGAGATGTAAGTCTGTATTTGCTTTGCATTATCTCTCTAAGTGCAGACAGTGTTTGATGAGTGCAGCACGTTAGGGCCCTTTGTTGTATCTGGCACGGTAATGGGTAAAGGGTAAAGGAGGATTAACCTACCTTTACTTACTTGTTTTTTGGAGTGTGAAGGTTTTTACGGTTGTCTGTGAGGGTAAGTGTTGGATAGTTTTACCCCACAGTTGGTTTTGGTTTTTATGGTTATGCTTTTTCTTTGGTGTTGGGTGACCCTTTTGTAATTCATGATGTTTGTGCTGCGCCCTGAGCAGGGGCATACTTGTGGTATTGTCACGGCCATGTCCTAGGTGACTGATACCCAGCTTAAGCAATCTGCGACCAGGTCATTATACCCGCGGTTGCTCTAAGGATAGCAGGTTACTGAGGCAGTAACTGTGGAATCAGCTACCTTAGCAGGTGAGGAACTAAGAAATTTTCTACATTAATAACCTTAATGTTTCCAACAACTCTTTTTAGCTGTCATTGCCCCACCTCCTAAAGGTGTCAATCAGCTATATGTAACTAACAGGTAAGTTGTATGTGTTAAAATGACATTTTTATTCTAAAATAATGTTTAACACATACTTACCTATTAGTTACATATCTGAAAGCCCACCCTCCTCCCCACGGGGACAGGTAGGCAAATTATTCTGAAGCATGTTGGAATAGTTCCTAGTACCCCGACAGAGGGCAGGTAAGGCGATCACCCGATATTCCGGACTGGCTGCTGCCATGCGTTTTGAAATTTTGCCGTGACGTCAAAGACTAAAGCTATATGTAACTAACAGGTAAGTATGTGTTAAACATTATTTTAGAATAAAAATGTCATATTTAATAGTGTAGTGTCGAGTGAAGTGTCAGTGGAGGGGGCAGTTGTTCATTCCACCGATGCTCCTAGACCACGGTCCCTGCTAAACTCCTCTTGCAAACATGGGAGGAAGCAAACTGGCAGTCCAAGGGAGGTCATTGGGGTTTGCTCACGAGCAGTCATCGCCTCATCCGAGCCTGTTGTCCGCCAATCCCAGGCTGCGTAAGAACGCCGTTGGAAAAGTGTTCGAATGGATACCCATACCCTTTCTTCAAGTGATTCAGATTCTCCCACATCTAAGAAACGCAGTGATTACTCTCGGGACCTGGTTTTAGAGCGAATGAAACCCTAAGATTTAAAACGGTCTGTTCTTCTGCAGTGAGGGGATGGTTAGAGAGGAGGTTCAGCACATTATTGGGTAGGCCAAGATCATTGCATATGCTGTTCCTAATCTTGGGGTTTCATTCGCTCTAAAACCAGGTCCCGAGAGTAATCTTAATTTCCTAGTTGCATTTGATAAACATTTTGCAAAAAACAATTATGACTAAAAAGATGCATGTCTCAAAGGCTTTTTGCTAAATGTCTTGGAGTAAAATAACAAATATATGGTTGCAACGTTCAAATAGTGTTTTATCGGCCTTCTTATGTTACATACATACATACATTATATATATATATATATATATATATATATATATATATATATATATATATATATATATATATATATATATATATATATATATATATATATATATATATATATATATATATATATATGAATGTCTTTTCCTGTAATACTACAGTGTAATATGAATATAAGAAGGCCCATAAAACACTATTTAAACGTTGAAACCATATATTTCATCCACTAGCTTCTGTGCCCCTGTTCACTGGTAGGGCAAATAGTGCCCAAATATATGGTTTCAACGTTTAAATAGTGTTTTATGGGCCTTCTTATCTTCATATATATATATATATATATATATATATATATACATATATACATATATATATATATATATACATATATATATATATATATATATATATACACACATACATACATACATACATACATACATATATATATATATATACATATATATATATATACATATATATATATATATATATATATATATATATATATATATATATATATATATATATATATATATATATATATATATATATACATATATATATATATATATATATATATATATATATATATATATATATATATATATATATATATATATATATATATATATATATATATATGTATATATATATATATATGTATATATATATACATTATATATACATATATATATATATATATATATATATATATATATACATATATATATATATATATATATATATATATATATATATATATATATATACATATATACATATACATACATACATACATACATACATACATACATACATACATACATACATACATACATACATACATACATACATATATATATATATACACATATATGTATATATATATATATATGTATATATATATATATATATATATATATATATATATATATATATATATACATATATATATATATATATATACATATATATATATATATAAATATATATATATATATATATATATATATATATATATATATATATATATATATATATATATATTAACTGATAAAATCAATGCAACCTGTTTTAGGTCATTTGCCCTTCCTTTACTTGAATACTGTTCTCTGATGTGGATAATGGCCTCTGCCAGAGATTTTTGTCTTTTAGACAGTGTGGTTCATTGTGGTAGGGCTTTGTTTCCTTACATTAGCAATTATGACTTGGACCATCAACAGAGGGGTGTGTCTGTCAATTTTTTATAAGCTGTACGTTAATGGAGATCTTTCACATTCACAACTGATCCCTGATCTTTTTGTCCTGCTGAAAGCAACCAGATATGCTTAAAAACAGCACCAATATATAGTAAATGTGCCTCACTATCAAACTTCCCAGCTCCAGAGGCCCTTTATTCATTTCCCCACACTGTTTGACTGTGGAATAGTCTTCCTGAGGATTTTGTGCAATTGGAACCTCAAAAGTTCAAGTGAAGGTGCAATATTTTCACCTATATTTTTATCTATTTCTTAATTAATTTTTTTTTCTAATAACTGATCTCTTCTTTCTGTATTTCCTATTACCTTCTGTCACTTCTTTCCATTGAACACCATATTCTTTGGAAGTTTTAATTTCAAGTTAATGATCCCTGTAGGCTTGTACCATATGAATAGGGTTCATCTTCTGAGCAATAATAATACAATACCACATGCGCTGGCCATCCTGGTAGGGATGCTGATTCCCTGATCTCTGGATCAGAGAGTTTTCTCCCCTCCAAGCTGCCACTCTGTTGCTGATATGCCCATTCCAGTTTGGTGTTCTCGTTTTGGTTCACTTCTTACCAGTTTGTTACTATTCTGCTTACCAGTTTGTTACTATTCTGCTTCCTAAATGGATGCTGACCCTGCTTGGGCCTAACTGAGCTGTGGTTCACATTGGTTAATCCCTGTTAGGTACTGACATGCGTTGAGGAACCCAATTGCCTGTTCCTCTTTGCTTTTGCCCTGGAAGACGTGTCATGGACAATCTTGTTTCTCTCAGGGAATCCAGTTCTTTTAGTCTCCGCCCTCTAGTCGACTGCAGTGTTTGAATCACAGCTTTCCCTTTATTTTACTCCTCTCATCAAGAAGTACTTGCAATACTTCTGATTGCCTTCTCTGTTCCTGGAGGAAGACCTTGAATGGTCTCTTTATGTCATTTTGCATGACAGTCGCAGTTTCAACTTTCCTGTCAACCTCTCTTCTTTTTAGGAACCATTGTTAGATCACTAGGCTACATCTTAGCCTACTGGATGGTCTTTTCTTCCATATTTGCCTGAGAAAATATGGCATCTTTGAGGTCTATTAGATTTGCATATGAGATTTCCCTTGTAACTGTCCACTTGGCTGTCTTAGCTAGACTTTAGATTGAGAGTCTTCATATTCCTCTCATTCAACCATTTCTAGGAATTATGACTACCACTTCTGCACTCTGCACTTCACTTCATGGAGAGAATCACTTTTTTTTCCTTTGAATCTGAGGTAGAACAATTGAAGCATCATGCTTTTGTGCAACTCCCTGAAGTTTCTGTTAGGTTGTATTGTATCTGTTGGACTACAGATTCCTCTTCTCAACACTGGCTAACCAGAAGGCACTTGTAACACCTCCATGCACTTAGAGAAGGCACTAGAGTCCCATAGCGATTGAGAAAATTGTTTAGCACACGTCAGAGTTACATTTAACCCGTGTTCAAGCAGAACCCTTTTGTTTTAGGTACTGAGGGTAGTAGTCTGACTGATAGACTTCCTTTCTCCTTCTACCTCTAGGTTCTTGGGGTTGGGCTGTCTAAATTTCAATACATCCAGCTATCAGTATCCTGGCTCTTAGACTTTTTATGGTAGTCACAGTTTGTAACTCTAGTCAAACTGATCTAATGATGAACATTTCAATTGACTGTCCTCTCTTAAATATGAAGAAAATTGTTTAGCACACATCAGAGTTGCATTTAACCCATGTTCAAGTAGAACCCTTTTGTTTTAGGTACTGAGGGTAGGATTCTGCATTTAACCCATGTTCAAGCAGAACCCTTTTGTTTTAGGTACTGAGGGTAGGAGTCTGAATGATAGATTTCCTTTCTCTTTCTACCTATAGGTTCTTGCAGTTGGGGTATGTCTAAATTTCAGTACATCTGGCTATCAGTATCCTGGCTCTTAGACTTTTTCTGGTAGTCACAGTTTGTAATTCTAGTCAAACTGATCTAATGATGAACATTTTAATTGACTGTCCTCGCTTTAATGTAGAGAGAAGAGTTATCTTATTGCTTGGCAGAGCCATGAGAGTTATTTTGTGATATTGTTAAACTGGTATTTTTATTTAAGTAACTTACCCAGTAATTGCATAGCTATAAGTTTCTTTTAACCGTCAGCTTAAAATTTTGAAATTGCAGGTCACGCTAGTTTGTTTTGGTTATGGTGACGTGCCCCGCCCACTTTCAGGGGAAGAAGAGGTACAGCATAGCAAAGAGCTTCAATTTGTTTCTGCCAGCTGGGGTTGAAGGACTGTGGTTGGCAGCAGCTTGAATCTTGAAATTTATGCTTTGCTGGTTGTTTGCTCTATCTTTGATTGGTGAAGTATTTATTTTCGTAGCCTTTCGGCATAATTCAGATAGTGTTAGGCGAGTTTTGATCATTGGTTTATGACTTTTTGCCCGTTTTTTTGACTTGTCTTAGAATTTTCCAGGATGTCTGACACTAGTATTTCTAGTATTAGCTATTTTAGCTAAGGCTGCAATACTGAACTGAGTAAAGAATCTTACGACTCTCACACTGTTTGTGTTCAATGTAGGGGACAAACATGTCAGTGGATTTACGTTGTGAGGAGTGTAGCGCCTGAGATTTAAAGAAGTGGAAGACTTGAGATTCACATCTTAAGAAACTAGCTAGAGATAGGAAGAGGAAAGCTATTGCTAGGGAATCTAGTAAAGCTTTAGCTAGTCAGGATTCATCCGCTAAGTCGGATGCAATTGCTCCTGTAATTTCTTCCAATCCGGTTCCAACTCCTCCACCTGTGCAACCCTCTCCTTTACCTGGCTCTCTCATTTCTGATCCCAACACCATCGTCAGTCTGGGGTCGAAAATTGACACTCGCTGCGAGTTAATTGTGCACTCAATCGTGAAATTAGTGTCATCAGTGAAAGTGTTAATGAATAAGGGTGAGTCAGAGCGCCCTGTGGCGCCCGGTGCAAGTGCAGTGGTAGTGGAGGAGGTGGCTGTTCGGCCTGCCAATTCTCCTAAGCCATGGTCCCTGACATACTCCCCAGCACCTGGGAGGAGTCAAATTGGTAGCCTAAGGGAGGCTGTTGCGGTCTGCCCCCCGAGCAGTCGCCCCCTCGTTTCAGTCTGTTGATGAATCCCAGACTGCAACCAAAGGCCGTTGGAAAGGCCTTCAAGTGAGTGCTCACTGTATGTCCTCCAGCTCTGAAGAACTTAGTCCCAGGCGTGCGTGGCGCGATGCGGACAAGTCACGCCCGCTGAAAAGGCGTGCATTGGATTTTGAGATTGCTTCTCCTGTTCCTTGTAAGAAGGGCAAGGATTCAGCATGCCCCTTGTGCAGTCACTGGGATAGCCTGGAAGAATTCTCTTCTGCTTCTTCTGATGACGGTTGTAAACTGGCGCCGAAGCACCTTGTGGCGTGTAGATGTTCTTCATCATATAAAGGAACTACTTCATCAGGAGTTGCACACCCAGCATCTTCATCTCTACAATCAGCGCCTGAGCAGCCAGCAACTGGCATCGAAGCGCCCAAGCTCCCATTTGCGGAGGAGCGCCCACTGGCACCCGTTGGCCATCGGTTCGTCACTGGCTCCTAACTCTACATTGCCCCCTGAGTGCCCATTGGCGCCCTCTCCACCACTGCTTCATGGTAGTGTCGTCTCAGATATTGTTCCTCCTTCAGTTGACCCAATTCAGAGCAACCTGGATAATATTATCAGTTTACTTCAGAAGGCTCCTCCTACAGCTCAGACGACAGTGGACTTATTGTTTTCTCCTGTTTCTTCTGAGAAAGAGGTTGTTCCAGATCAAGATGCTCCTTCGTCGTCGTACTCTGTATTGTTGAGGTTCCTGCTAGTGACTTTTCCAAGCTTCTTTTCGCCAGCTACTCCCTCCTCTTCTGCTTCGACACTTTATGGAAGCTCCCTCAGTTGTTCTTCGAGGTTACCGAATTTGGTTCTCTCCTCTTCAGCGAAGAAGGCACTGAAGGAAGTAGAAGGGTGGTTTTCTGAGAAGAGGGAACAAGGCAAAGCAGTTTTTTGTTTTCCACCTTCCAAGTTGTCCAGGTCGAGCTTCAGGTTTTATGCGACCAGAGAAGCTCCTTCCCTGGGAGTCTCTGCCTCCTCTCAGGGAGACTTCTCTGGCCTTATTGACTCGGCTAGGAGATCAGCTTTCTCCTCAGCCAAAATTATGTTTTCTAAGGTTTTTGAAGTGATGAGCTTCCTAGACTTGGTGCTGGGCGCACTAGCGTGCAAGCTTAGAGATTGCTCCTTTTTACCTCAAGAAATCTCTTCAGATCTCTTAGAAGTTCTTTCCTGTATTGACAGGGGCGTTCATGATAGTACGCAGGAGTTAGCTAGTCTGTATCCCATGGGTGTGCTTAAGAAAAGAGAGCTTTGATGTTCTTTACTTCGAAAGGCGTCACTCCTCAGAGATCGGCCATCCTCTTCTCCCCCTTGCAAAAGATGCCCCTTATTCCCCAGGCTATAGCACTGGCCATTGCCTCTGACCTGCAGAAAAAGAACACTCAGGACCTGCTCTCCCAATCTGTGAGACGTCCCAAGGATTCTTCGACTCTTCCTCCCAGATCTTTGTCTCCACTGCAGCCTGCTCCCTTTCGGAGCTCCCGTTCTAGAACACATACTATAACGAAAATATACCCATTTCCCACAGCGTTCCATCAAGAAGTCCTACTCCAAGTCTTCCTCCAAGAAATGGGGTCATAGTCCTCCATACTCAGGTAGGAGTGGGGTTCCTCCGCTTTTGGGAATGGTGAGAACAAAAGGGAGCGGAATCCTGGATAGTATCTGTCCTGAAGGAGGGCTACGCTATCCCCTTTTTGAACAAACCTCCTCTAATCCGCAAACCTGTCGAACTGACAGCTTACTCTCCAGGCTCAGAGAGATTTGCTGCTCTCTCGCTAGAGGTCGACTCTCTTGTTCAGAAAGAGGCTATAGTGGTAGCAGAGGACATTCATTCTCTGGGATTCTACAACCGTCTCTTTGTAGTGCCCAAGTCATAAGGGGGCTGGAGACCCGTTTTGGACATAAGTACTTTAAATGTCTTTGTCAAAAAGACAACATTCAAGATGGAAACAAACCAATTGGTCCTATGAAGTCCATCAACATGCAGGATGAGTACTTTCACATTCCAGGGCAAGGTGTTCCAATTTCGGTCTCTGTGCTTCGGTCTCTTGATGGCACCGCAAGTGTTCACCAGGGTATTGGCTCCCCTGGGGAAATGGCTTCATTTGATATGGATAAAGATTTCCCTATATCTAGACTGCCTTTAGTTCCTGGACAGTCTCCCCTCTACAGATGCGGCCCTTTCGTGGCAGCCGGCAAAGGGCTTGCTCTAGACCCCGCTCTAGCACCTAGTTACATATCACGCACCATCAAGAAATCCTCATCTAGATCTTCTCTCGAAAGTGAGGACAGAGTCCTCTGGCTCCTACTGAAATACAGAGGACAGAGTCCTCTGTATTTCAGTAGGAGCCAGACTCCTCCTCTTTTGAGAGAGATGAAGAGATAAAGGAGCAGAACCTTGGACTGTGAATGTCCTGAAGGAGGGCTACACTAACCCTTTCAGGGAGAAAACTTCCTTAGTCAGCATGCCCATCGCCTTGACGGCCTACTCTGTAGGATCAGAGAGGTTTTTGGCCCTCTCAGAAGTGGTTTCGTCCCTCTTCAGGAAGGGTACAATAGAATTAGTCAAAGACGTGAATTCTGTAGGGTTCTTCACCCGCCTGTTTGTAGTTCCCAAATCGTCAGGAGGCTGGAGGCCTGTACTGGATGTCAATGCCCTGAATTTCTTTGTCCTGAAGACGAAATTCAGGATGGAGACAAACCAGACCATCCTGTCATCCGTTCGCCAGGGAGATTGGTTGGCTTCCATCGATATGCAGGACATGTACTTCCACATTCCTATCCATCTGGAATCCGGAAAGTATCTCAGGGTAGTGTTCAAGAACAGAGTGTTCCAGTTTCGTTCTGTATTCTTGGGCCCTTCGACTGCTTCCCAAGTCTTCGCCAGAGTTCTTGCTTCCCTCACAAAGTAGCTCCATCTTATGGGAATCAACATCTCCTTTTACCTAGACGATTGGCTCCTTCATGCTCAGTCAAGAGAGAAGTGTACGGAGGACCTTTGGAAGACCATTCTCCTAGCCCAACACCTGGGCTTACTTAACAATATGCAGAAGTCCCAGCTGACTCCATCTCCGAAGATTCTATATTTGGGAATGATGATAGACTCTCAGAATTTTCTGGTTTTTCCGTCTCCCAAGAGAGAAGAGTCCTGCTTGAGGATGGTAAACGAGTTTCTATCTAGAGAGCTGCTCAGCCAACCAGTGGATGAATCTTTTGGGGACATTGTCCTCCATGGAGCAGTTCATCTCTTAGGCAGACTCCATATGAGAGAGCTGCAGTTCTTTCTAAAGATCAGCTGGAACAGGAAGAACTTCCCAGACACATTCATTTTTCCTGTGACTCCCGAAATAAAGAGGGACTTGCTGTGGTGGAATTTGGAAAGAAAGTTGTCAGAGGGAAAGTCTCTCCTCCCTGTGAACCCCTACCTAGACTTCTACTCAGACACGTCAGATCTAGGTTGGGGAGCTCATCTGGGGAGCAATGAAGTGTTCGGGACATGGTCCCAGGAGCAGAAAAATTGTCATATCAATGTCAAAGAATTGAAAGCGATACACTTGGGATTTCAGTTCGCATCAGAGGTGTTCAACAAGACAGTGGCAGTCTACTCAGACAACACTACGGCCGTGTCTTTATATCAAAAAGCAAGGTGGGACTCGCTCCTTCTCCCTATACAAAGCAGTGAGAGACCTTCTCCTCTGGGCGGACCAGAATTGCGCCAAAGTTCTTACACGTTTTATTCAGGGGAAGTTAAACATTCTGGCGGACGAGTTGAGCTGTCAGAAGCAGGTTCTCCCCACAGAGTGAACCCTAAATCCTCTGGTCTGCTTAGATCTGTGGAAACTGTGAGTGAAACCAATCATGGATCTTTTTTGCAACCTCCAGAAACCATCGGTTCCCGTAGTTCTGTTCAGCAGTCCCAGATCCTCTAGCATGGGAGACAGATGCCATGCTGCAGGATGGTCAAACAAATACCTCTACTGTATGCCTTCCCATCGTTCAGCCTGTTGAGACAGGTCATAAACAAATTTCAGTCCTATCAGAAGTGTCCTTGATTTTACTAGCTCTGTTCTGGCCATCGAAGGAGTGGTTCCCAGACCTCCTTAACCTTCTAGTGGATTTTCCGAGGCTACTGCCTCAAAGGTTAGATCTACTCAGACAACCTCACTTCAGGTGGTTCCATCAAGGATTATCCCTGACAAGTTACAGACTTCCTAGAAGCTCCTTAGAAAGAAGGGCTTTTCAAGATCAACTGCTGAGTCTATTGTCAAGTGTAGACACCAATCATCCGACAAAGTCTATAAGCCAAGTGGGCAATCTTTCATTCTTGGTGCAGAAGACACATATCATGTCTTCTCAGACCTCGATAGCAGGAATAGCCGATTTTCTTCTATATTTGAGAACTTCTAGAAGTCTGTCCACCTCTGCTATTAGGGCTATAGGGCCATGTTAAGCTCTGTCTTCCGGCATAGGGGAGTTGATCTTTCCTTGAATCAAGATTTGTTGGATCTCATAAAGTCCTTTGACACTGCCAAACAGGAGGAGGTAAGAGTGGTCTCGTGGAACTTCGACGTAGTTCTCAAATGGCTGTCTGGTCCTCGTTTTGAGTCCTTGTTTTATTTCATTAAGGGACTTCACTAGAAAAACGCTTTTTCTGGTAGCCTTAGCGACAGCGAAACGAGTTAGTGAGGCACATGCATTGGATAAGAGAGTTGGCTTCTCCCAAGGGAATGAGGAGAATGCAGTACGTTCATTTACCCAGGGATTTTTAGCTAAAAACGAGACCCCGTCTAAACCCTGGCCTTGTTCCTTTATCATTAAGAATTTGACAGAAATATTGGGCCCAGAAGAAGAAAGAGCTGTGTTCCCTATGAGGGCACTTGTGTTCTCTATGAGGGCACTTAAGTATTACCTACACAGAACAGAGGGAATATGTGGACTTTCAAATAATCTATGGTGCTCAGTCAAGAATCCATCTCATCCACTCTCTAAGAATGCCCAGGCATTCTTCCTCAGAGGCATTATCTCAGAAGCACACTCCCTGATTGGGGATGATGTTTTACCCTCTTTTGGAGTTAGTGCTCACAAAATAAGAGCTGTCACCACTTTGTTAGCGTTCAGACGTAACATACCTCTTGCATCCATTTTGCAGGTGACTTTTTGGAAGTCCAAGTTGGTTTTCACTTCGCATCACTTGCAAGAAATAGAAACAGTGTACAGTACAATAATTACAGTACCTTGGGTCCTTTTTCAGTGGCTGGCTTGGTGTTGGGGGAAGAAGTGTAGGAAGCATCCCTTCCATCCTTTTCTCTCTTCGCCTTGTCATAGGGTGTTGAGTTTTTAGGGGAGCTTGGGGTTACTATGTACCTGAAGTACCCACCAGTTCTTTAGTGGTCTGCAGGTGGTTTTTATTTATGTGGTGTAAGTGACAGTGTCGTTTTTTTTATGGTTGTCTTTTGTGCTACTGCACCCAGGGCAGGGAAATTTTTTTGTACCTTGCTAGCTATCAGAATTGTCCTTTGCTGCAAAAATCCCACTGAAGTAGGAGGTGCTCCACGGCTATACTGCTACACCACTGAACAATGAGATGAGCGCCAACCAGAGGCAGTATCTTCCTGCAGTAGCTCTCTCATCAGGTAAGGAAATAAGCATTGTATCAATGTTAGCAACTTTTTATATTCTCAAATTTATTACCATTCTTAATATTTTTGGCTGGATTTGTTGATGCATCCCTCTTCTTATCAATGTGGGAATCAGCTATGTAATTACTCAGGAAGTTACTTATGTAAAAATGACATATTGCAATACACTCCCTGAACACCTGAATTAGCCCTGGTCACCTACCAGACAGAACTACATCCCCATAGCTTTTACCCACTAAGTGGGTAATAAACTGTCAGCGTTACCAACGCTTACAGGAAAATCTAGTCAAATGAGTTACCTGAAGTACCGTTGGCAACACTGCTGCAAGTCCCAGCTGAGTGAGGCCGAGATACCCCAATTGCATTTTGTTCGCCATGCTTGTGGGTGTGTCCCACATCAGGCGAACTTTTGGTCATTTAGCCTGACCCCCATTTAAGAATTTGGACATCAGATCACAATTTGGACTGTTTTCGACGCATTTTCTCTTGGATGGATACTTTATTGATAGGATTTGGAACTTCTCTCCCGAATTTGACTTTGGGATCGGTGCTTTGGACTCGTTTGGATAAGTCAAACAAGACGTCGCCGTCTACTAGCGCCAGTGCTTCCACTTTGTTTACATCTTCGACGACAGTGTCTTCTTCTGCTGGAAATGCTGACGCTCATCGTCCCTACACGTCCTGCAAGCGTAGGATGAGTACCCTCAAACATGGTCGACATTCTGTTTGTATTTTATGTAGGAAGATATGGTGTAGTATCAGTCAGATAGGTGGCGAGTCATGGTCGGTAGATCAGATGGAAGAATTATTCAAAAAGTTAGAGGACAAGTTACTAGCTGAGTATGTCTAGTCTATTTTTCTAGCTTTATGACTAAATTAACAGAAACTAGAGATAAGGATAGTAGTAATAGTGCTGTAGATAATCGTTCTTTTTCAACCCCCCTGCCTGTTCCAGAACCAGCCCTAACGGGTGCCGGGTGTCATGGAGAACCGTAAACCTCGAAGGTAGGATCTGCTGGCCCCCCCGGCTCAGAGCAGGCAGTGTTGGCAGCAGATTTCCCCCCTTCCCTCTAAAAGCGTAAGTTCTAAGGTGGATTTAGAATTAGGAATCACTCAGAAGGGTAGGAATTCTAATTTAGGAAGTATTCAGAAAAAGTAGTTGAACATGGTTTTCTTTGGGTTCAGGTTTGGTTGGGGGTTGTTAATGTTTAGGTCTCTCATTTAGATCAATCGTTGGTTTTATTTCCTGCTTCGTGCTCTGTGCAACAAAGGTTTCCAGATCCATGGAGGGTCGTTCAGATTTGGTTTCTGATGTATCTGGTTCTGAATTTTTGTTTTCCTTGAATACTCCTTCTTCGAAGGTTCCTTTTCCTTTGGGGGTTTTTAAAATTTCTTTCGTCTTGCGATGGTGGTAATTCTGGCGATCGAGTTTTTCCAATATTCATGATCATGTCTTAAAGAAGTTTCTGATTTGATAATGTCTATCAAGATTATCAGGGGCGGGGGGAACAGAACCAGTCTATTTTTTAAATCTATGGCTTCTTCGGCCGCTACGGAATTTTCCCGTTTTTCCCCTTTTTCTTCTAAGCCTTCTTCCATTGCCCTTCTCAATCTTCTTTTCGGTCCGCTCTTTGGAGGGCTCTTAGGGTCTTTGTTGCGCATCCTGTTTTCTTGGCTTTTAACTCAGCAGAGCAAGGCTTTGTTGCTTCAACCCTGTATATTAGAGCTTCAGCGGCCCCCTCTCTCTCTTCAGGGTTAAGGGAAGGGGTACTTTTTTACGGATCTGTTGTCTTTATCACCTTTTGCAAATCCGGTAGTTTCTCAGGCATCCGGTCTAGTTGCTTCTCAGGTGTTTGCGGAGGCATCAGCAACTCCTTATTTCATTCTTTACGGGTTCCTAACTGTGATTTATCCTCTGTGATTCTTGCGGATGCTATGGCAGTCGGCGATTCGCCTGCGCCAGCATTCAGTGTATCAGCACCGATAGTTTCCTAACTGTAATGTATCCTCCGCGATTCTTGCAGATGCTATGGCAGTCGGCGATTCGCCTGCACCAGCGTTCTGTGTATCAGCACCGATAGTTTCCGCAGCCTTTCCATCCTCCAGGATAGTTGGTAATTACTTTCTTCTGTTACCTTCGGTTCGGTACCTCGTAATTTCCCCTTCAATACTCCTTTGAGTTCGGTCTGGCTGGGACCTTCTCCATCTGTCCAACGTTGGCGTTGGGCGCTCCGGTGGTTACTCCGAGTGTGGCTTCTTCCTTCTTCCCTCCTTCGGCTTCTTCTTTCTCAACTTTCCGGCAGGTTTTCTCTGTCCGTCTGTCTAGGCATCCATGTTGGTTCGGGGTTGATTCCGGGTCTTCAGTTCCGGATTCCTATTCTCTTGCGGTTTTGATACATCCAGATTTGAGTGGTTCAGGTGTTGCAGCCTCTTCGCTCTCAGGAGTGGGTGTGGTCCGCCCAGGTGTTGCGTCATCCCCATTTGGTGGTGCGCGGTTTGCGCAACCTACTTTGGTGCCTCCCGTATGTTCGTGATTGATACGTCAGGTGTCCGTCTCACGCACCCAGGTGTAGCAAGTTCCGGGTTTTCGAGTTCGGCGTTTGCTAGGGATCGGCCTGCCTCTTTCCTGTTCCAGCTCGGTCGGATCAGTCCGACAATCCTCCGGCTCAGTCGGACCAGTACGACAATCCTCCGGCTCAGTCGAACCAGTCCGACAAGGATTGTTCATTTGAAGAAGAGGATCCGGTACCGGATATTAGTTCTCCTTCAGCCAATGAGAATGAGTATAAGCAGATGGTAGACTTCATCCTCACTTATCCTCAATCCAAGGTTCTGGAGGAGAATACTCTACCGAAGCAACGATGTTCGAGTGGATATATGCGACAGAACCGGTAGTTGCTCAAACAAGATGATATACTCCCTCCGGTCCGGTACTGCCTGACACCTCATCACTTCGGTGTTAGTAAGGCTGGCATACCAGGTTAACATGTCGCCTGACTGTACAGAGGAGGGCTTCTTTTGAAGCTTCCGTCTCACTATCCAGACATTCGGAGAGGGTTCTGTTGAGGGCGCCTTTTGCGCTCTGCAACAGTCTTTTAGGGAGGAGGATAACTCCTCCATAGTCTATTTCGTGTAGCCGTCGTCAGCAGTAGCGTCACAACAAGCTATGATTAGTGTATAACGAACTTGTTGCTTCTAACGCATGTCTCCAGTGTCGGCAATTATGCATCGTTGAAGGTACAAATGTGGAAGTAGAGGGTTTCTGTCTAACAGGGAACAGCCGGTACCCACTTGAAGAACCCTTTTAGGGAGAATGTCCTCTCTCTTGTGTCTCCGCATGCTTTCTCTTCAGGTATGTCTCAGGAATTGATTGGACTTCCACATCGAGAATGAAGGTATAATCTGGAGCGATTCTCACTTGTCGGATCGTCTGTGATAGTCAGAAGAAGCGCATCTGACATCCGGAAGGTCTATAGTCTCCCCTCTTCCCGACGTTCATCTGTACTCAGATGCCTCATATTAAGGTTGGGGAGAAACCTTAGAGGAACCCAGGCTTTGGGCCTCTGGAGGGATCGGGAACGAGAGGAGTCATAACCTTCAGGAACCTCAGGGCTATAAAGGAAGCCCTCAGGCGTTTCTCAGTCCTAGTGCGCAACACAATAGTGGGTCTGCTTTGCGACATCGTAACTGCCATGTCGTATCTGAGAACTGGGGGAACAAGCTCATTAGAACTTAGAGGTGTATACTTTCCGCCATTCGGTCTCATTCATCAGGTAATCAGGAATTGCAGTAGTGTCAAGACGTCTATGACTCTAGCTCCTTGCTGGCTCTAATGCCCTCGGTTCCGGAATTCCGAATGCTCCTTACAGAAGTTCCGATGTTCCTCCTCATGCGGAAGATCTTTTAACAACCGCATTTTCACCATTATCATCCAAACTCTTGCGTGATGAACCTAGTTGCGGGCGACTGCCGAGCGAACAGCTAGACAGTCCAGACACTCTAAAGCTATGTCTAGACAGTGTTTCTTTCAGCTTGAGAAGTCAACCCGTAGCTTTACCAGGTCAACTTGACATGGGGAAGTATGTGTCGTAAGGAAGGCCATTCCATCTTTAGGCCTGCCATAACCGAAATAGCTGGTTTTCTCTTATTCCTTCGTAAAGTCAAGATTCTTCCATTTTCGGCTATTGCTGGCTACCGCTCAGCACTTTGCAGTACATTTTTCTTTCTTCCCGAAAATTTCTAGCAGTAAGATCTTCTTTGACTTGTTACGTTCCCTCGGGTTCCCTCATGAGATTTGTCGGAAGTTCTAATGTTAAGATAATTGGTTAAGTGTTTTATTTCTTTCTTTCAGCTTAGCTGCAGAAAAAAAAAAAAAAAAAAAAAAAGCGAGCTTCGGGAAGTTTCTAGGCTAGTTTCTAGGCGGGAAATGATAAGTATTTCTCTTCTTCCGAAGTCGTGGCCAGGCTTAAACTCTGCTTCGCTCGTTTAAGGTTCTTTATCTGCAAGTGTTCGGTTCCGCATCAGCGGGATGTCTTTATGTCCGATGCGAATATTTATCAAAGGTTGATAAACTCCGCCTGCTTCTGTATACACTTCTTGTCACACCGCGGAACCCATGTCCGCTGTCGAAGGGTGCGATTAGTTACTTTCGGAGAAACGGTTCCTGGTTCCTGGTTCATAAGCGCTCACTACACGAACACAGTTGCGGGCACACTTCACGATTCTCGTGTGGTGCGAGGTTTATGCCCTTGAACGCAATTTAATTTGACGTGACATTATATTTGGTATTTAGCAGTTTTTTTCATTACCGCACAGTATTTGGAGTATGTCCACTTCAACTTCCTTTCTAAGGAATGGTTCAGAGTCTTCTATTCTGGAGGTACTGTAGTTAGTTACTTGCGAGTCCGTCTTTGTTTTCTTCCTTCACTTAAGAGACATTCAATTCACCCCACTGCGTATGGTGGCGAATTCTCCTATCTAGGGTGCGTTCAATTAGCTGAGGTGGTATTCTCTTAGTGCGAAGACTCGGAAGGTTATTCACTTAGTCCACGTTTAACGGCGAAGTCTATTATATAGGGTGCGCTCATTTAGCTAAGGTAGTATTCATGTAGTGCGGTGATTATTAGGTTAACCAGATAGAGAAATTCCTTCTTAGGCTTTAGAATCTTGAGCAACAGTGATAGTATAATCACATGAACTTAAGTTTAGTACATCTTAAGTATCCTAGTCTTTGATAGTTTCCCTACGAGAGTCCAAAGAGGTGCTCTCGTAGGCTAGCCTACGTTGTTTCGTCGGCGCTGGGATACTTTTGCGCTCGTTGGCCTTTGCCGCAACCTGCAGGGCAGAGGGTCATCGGTTCGGCACACTGCCTCATTCCCTCCCTAATGGGTAGGCTCTGAATAGTCACTTGGAAGATGCATCGTTCTCCTTTTTACATGAAAGTTATTCTCTTAGTCCGTGTGTAGCCGCTAACCCTTCTATCGTGGGTGCGTTCATTTAGCTAAGGGGGTACTCTCTTAGTGTGGAGGTTCTTAGAGGCGGCCACTTGGAAGTTGGTGTCAGTTTTCACGACTTCTACCTAAAAGACGTTCTGTTTTCTTCGAAGAAGAATTTCTCGCTTGGTCCCTTTGCGACGACCAACTCGATCTTATAATTACGTAGTAATGTTAAGGGTGGGGGGAACTTTAGGTAATGAATGTAGTCTGAGGAAATTTGGAATTTTGGATTCTCTGTTAGCCAGGGTTCATAGTGAGAATATTAAGTTTGACGTTAGTACTGTGAAGATAAGCAGATCCAGTGGACAGGTTTGGTTTCTTCAACCTCTTCTGCGCAGACATCGGCGGCAACGGACGGCAAAGAACTCGGAAGATCCTGCACACTCAACTTCTCCTCCATACATGAGAGGCTTCAATAGCCACATGGGAGGTTCTTTGTACCCCTCCATACATGAGAGTGCTTTGATTAGCCACATGGGAGGTTCATCGTACCCCTCCATACATGAGAGTGCTTTGATTAGCCACATGGGAGGTTCATTGTTCTCCACTAATCATGGGAGGCTGTGATTAGCCACATGGTAGGTTGGTTTTTTATTTTTGCTACTCTCTATCCATGAGGAGGTTTGAATACCACATGAGAGGTAGCTCGACTCAGACCCTCCATAAATGAGAGTGCTTTGATTAGCCACATGGGAGGTTCATCGTTCTCCACTAATCATGGGAGGCTGTGATTAGCCACATGGTAGGTTGGTTTTTATTTTGCTACTCTCTATCCGTGAGGAGGTTTGAATACCACATGAGAGGTAGCTCGACTCAGACAGTACCTAGACATGAGACTGACGTCAGGGGTACTCTCTTAACAGACATTCTCACCTGCAGAGTGGGATAACCAGGTGAGGATACATTCATTTATATAGAGTAGGCCAATAATGAGTTACCTGCTTTCCCTGTTGGCAGGTCGGGCTGAATTAGATTGATCCCACCTTCACTAAATTTTGTTAATTGGGCTAATTCAGGTGTTCAGGAAGTGTATTGCAATATGAAGTTTTCATAATAAAACTAATATTGTAATACTTACCTGAACACCTGAATGATTCCCACCCTCCTCCCCACTTCAATTTGAATAGTGGATAACACAATTGGGGTATCTCTGCCTCACTCGGCCGGGACTTGTAGCAGTGTTGCCAACGGTACTTCAGGTAACTCATTTGACTAGATTTTCCTGTAAGCGTTGGTAACGCTGACAGTTTATTACCCACTTAGTGGGTAAAAGCTATGGGGATATAGTTCGGGTGGTAGGTGACCAGGGCTAATTCAGGTGTTCAGGTAAGTATTACAATATTAGTTTTATTATGAAAACTTCATTTTTATCACAAAATAAAGTTTTACATATACTTACCAAGTAATTACATGATCGGAGCCCTCCCCCCTCCCCTTGCATGGACATAAAGGCACAAACAAATTGAAGCTCTTTGCTGAGTTGCTCCTCTTTTTCCTTGAAAGTGGGCGGGGCAAGTCACCTACTCAAAATATATAGTGCGACCTGCGAATTTCAAAATTTTAGCTGCCGTGCAAGTGGAAACTATAGCTATGTAATTAATGTACTTGGTAAGTCTATATAAAACTTTATTTTATCATAAAAATTTCATTTTTGAAGAGTTTTCACTTTAAATTTGTATTAGCTTCTAGACTTTTAGAATGGATTAGGTTTTGTTTTGTACTTACAGGTATTCTTACGCACTTTAAAGTGCTGAATGGCGGGAAGTGCCCTATTGTTTAGCTTTATAGCCTAAATATCATATTTCATTCATTCTTATTCCTGGTCACTATAGCGGTTGCCAAATATTTTGTGTTGCTACTTCAGTTCTTTAGGACAGGTTAACATGCAGTTTAAGATTCAACTTCAGTTCAGCAAAACATGCAATGGATGGCAGCTGTCTTGACCTTTGTGCTCTTCCTAGCTGTTGACGTCCAACCCATGTTTGTACTGGTCTGCAGCTTTAATATTCATTCCCGAGATGATGACATTTGCTACTCAATGACCATGAGTTTTGTACATAGCTGCGAAAGATAAAGTTCCCTGAATCCTTTCCACAGTATGGTTCAGTGTAGGGAACCAAATTCTACATAGGACCATTTCAGCCTCTTACATGGATTATACCAGGCTATATAAAAAGTTACAGGAGCCTGTCTTTTTTTCATGCACATGAATGGAATGTTGGCATTTTTGGGTGATGATGGTTCATAACCTCATATCCGATTCATAGAAAAGATGGTGTGCAATCTCATAGCAACAAATTTAAGTTTTTAAAGAATGAAGTGATTGCATTTTTCGTAAGTACAGTATACAAACCTCAAGTCTTTTCAGAATCACACCTCATTAACATCCTTGGATTTGTCCCAGTTTGTTGAGGGAAAAAAAGTCTGATTTGACAGTCAGGTGAGCAGACAGTATCCCAGCCAACTCCCCTACCTGTTGCTAGTTAATTACTACTAGAGCTGAACCAGCTTGCACTGGAAGTATATATCCATATAAAAGACTCTGGGTTTGTATATCTACAAATAATGCAACTTAAAAAATGCACAGTTTCTTTTCATCAGTTATCCTCATTTGTTCTATAGCAATGATATGAGAATGTTAAGACTTTGTCAACTGAGTACCCACCTTGACACTGGATTTAATTCTGCCACCGCTGTCTTACACTCAGTTTTGCTCTCATGCCCATGAGTGAAAAGAAATCTGCTTTTCATTTTGATCAAAATGCACTAACATGTTAGGTTTTTTCAAGGAAATTGATATTGTAAAGTGCTTGGATTAATTGTAACTAAATTCATGTTCACATCACAACTTGTTTATTAGATACTTAAATGGTAAAATGAAAATTCACCAAAGGTAACCAACTTTAATATAGTAATCCAGATAAATATATACCATGTCATTTTAATTGAACGTGCCTTCCTGGGAGCAAGTGGTGACTGTTACTTCTCGAATTTGAAATGACTGTAGAATATTCTTCAGGAATGTTATATTTTATTTGAAATTTCCTTATACAGTATACCAAAGTCACTGACTAATGCTTGAATAACTACCCCTCAAATCAAATTACCAATTGTTTACTTCAGATGTCAGGGCCATCACAGCACAAGTACAGATATAAAAACCAAGGCCTAGACTCTGCAGAAATGAGGAGGAGAAGAGAAGAGGAAGGAGTTCAACTGCGTAAACAGAAACGAGAACAACAGTTGGCAAAAAGACGAAATGTCAATGAAATTGCAGGCATTGAAGATGAAACTGTAGAAGTTTCTATGAATCAGGTACAGTATGAGAATAGAATAATTTTTTTTAGGGACATGACTCAGATGTTATAATTGCACAGCTCAAGGTATGGGAACTATTTCTGCAGTTACTGCAAAATTACAAAGTAGAACTGAGCATGATCTTAATGTAATCTAAGTTTGTTTTCTATTTCATAGTATATTTACATAGACTTTTAAGAGACTCCTGAAGAATACCTTATGTGAAGACTTTTAAGAGACTCCTGAAGAATACCTTATGTGAAGACTTTTAAGAGACTCCTGAAGAATACCTTATGTGAAGTGAAACATTGTTACTTGAAAATATTGGGAGTCACAATAAAAACAATTCCTTTCAGGAGAGCCAGCAGGGAGGTTTAGTTAGTGGCAGCCTAATTACTCAAGAAATGGTGCAAGCCCTTTATAGTGATGATTTGGAAGCTCAGCTTAATGCCACACAGAAATTCCGCAAGCTCTTATCCCGTGAACCAAATCCACCCATAGATGAAGTTATTCAAACTGGCATTGTACCAAAATTTGTAGAGTTCCTTCAGAGAGATGGCCATTGCACGTTACAGGTAAGATTGAAGGAAGAGATCTACATCTCTTACATTACTGTTGTGAAATACTATTTTTATGTAAGTAACTTACCCAGTAATTTGATAGCTATTAGTTTCTTTTAACTGGCAGCTTAAAATTTTGAAATTGTGGGTCATGCTAGTTTGTTTCAGGTGGAAGAAGAGGTACAACATAGCAAAGAGCTTCAATTTGTTTCTGCCGGCTGTGGTTGAAGGACTGTGGTTGGGAGCAGCTTGAATTTTGAAATTTATACTTTGCTGGTTGTTTGTTTTCTGTGATTGGTGAAGTATTTATTTTCGTAGCCTTTCGGCACAATTTAGATAGTGTTAGACGAAATTTGATCACTGGTTTCCGAGCTGAGTCGACAGTGGACTTATTGCTTTCTCCTATTTCTTCTTCTGAAGAAGTTATTCCAGATCAAGATGCACCTTCGTCGGCGTACTCTACGTTATTGAGGTTCCTGCTAGTGACCTTCCCAAGCTTCTTTTCGCCAGCTACTCCCTCCTCTCCTGCTTCGACTTTCTTTATGGAAGCTCCCTCAGCTGGTTCTTAGAGGTTACCAAAATTGGTTCTCTCCTCTTCAGTGAAGAAGGCACTGAACAAAGTAGAAGGTGGTTCTGTGAGAAGAGGGAGCAAGGTAAAGCAGTTTTTCGTTTCCCGCCTTCCAAGTTGTCTAGGTCAAGTTATAGATTTTGTGCAACAGGAGAAGCGCCTTCCCTGGGAGTCTCTGCCTCTTCTCAGGGAGACGTCTCTGGCCTTATCGACTCGGCTAGGAGATCAGCTTTCTCCTCAGCCAAAATTATGTTTTCAGCTTCGGAACTAGTGCACCTTCTCAAGAATATTTTTAAGGTGATGAGCTTCCTAGACTGGGCAGTGGCTGCGCTAGCGCACAAGATTAGAGAGTACTCCTTTTTACCTCCAGACACTTCTATGGACCTCTTAGGAGTACTTTCCTGTATTGACAGGGGCGTTCGCGACAATACACAGGAGTTAGCTGGTCTTTACGCCATGGGTGTACCTAAGAAAAGAGAGCTTTGGTGTTCTTTCACTTCAAAAGGTGTCACTGTGTCTCAAAGATCGGCCTTCCTCTTCTCCCCCCTTAGACAAGATGCATCTTTTTCCTCAGGCTACAACACTAGACATTGCCTCTGACCTGCAGAAAAAGAACACTTGAACCTGCTCTCCCAATCTGCAAGATGCCCCAAGGATTCTTTGGCTCTTCCTCCCAGGTCTCTGCTGCAGCCTACTCCCTTTTGGAGCTCCCGTTCTAGAACATATACCAGAACGAGCACATACCCCTTTCCCACAGCGTTCCATCAAGAGGTCTTCCTCCAAGTCTTCCACCAAGAAATGAAGATATAGTCCTCTGTACTTGGGTAGGAACATGGCTCCTCCGCATATGGGAACGGTAGGAACAAAAGTGAGTGGAACCCTAGATAGTATCTGTCCTGAAGGAGGGCTACACTATCCCCTTTTTGAACAAACCTCCTCTAGTCCGCAACCCTGTCGAATTGACAGCTTACTCTCTAGGCTCAGAGAGATTTGCTGCTCTCTTGCTAGAGGTCGAGTCTCTTGTTCAGAAAGAGGCTAATAGAGGTAGTAGAGGACATTCATTCTCTATGATTCTACAACTGTCTCTTTGTAGTACCCAAGTCATTGGGGGACTGGAGACCCGTTTTGGACATAACTGCTCTAAGTGTCTTTGTCAAAAAGACAACATTCAAGATGGAAACAAACCAATCGGTCCTTGCATCCATTTGCCAGGGAGAATGGATGGCGTCCATCGACATGCAGGATGCGTACTTTCATATTCCAGTGCATCCAACTTTGAGAAAATACCTCAGGTTTGTGTTTCAGGGGAAGGTGTTCCAATTTCAGGCTCTATGTTTTGGTCTCTCCACAGGTCCTCAAGTGTTTACCAGGGTATTGGTTCCCCTAGCGAAATGGCTTCATTTGATGGGGATGAAGATCTCTCTATACCTCGACGACTGATTACTACGTTCCTGCTTGGAAGCTCAGTGTACGGAGGACATTCGCACAACTCTTCTCTTGGCCCAAGAATTGGGTCTCCTCATCAATCGGGACAAGTCTCTCCTGACTCCTTCTCAGGAGTTTCCTTATTTAGGAATGATGATCAACTCTTGGGATTTTTGGTTTTTCCAGTCCCGAAGAGAATAGACAAGTGTCTTCAGACAGTGAAAGATTTTCTGGAACCAAACTCTTGCTCTGCCAATCAATGGACGAGTCTTCTAGGTACCCTATCGTCCATGGAACAATTTGTCACTCTGGGAAGACTACACCTGAGACCTCTGCAATTCTTCCTCAGAACCAGCAGGAACAGTAAAAAGTTTCCGGACTCGTTTGTGTTCCCGGTAACGGTGGAAATCAAGGAGGATCTTCGTTGGTGGAGTTCCAGGAAGAGGCTATCAGAAGGGAAATCTACTATCTCTGAACCCCCCATCCTAGAGTTCTTTTCAGAGGCGTCAAACCTAGGTTGGGAGCTCTTTTGGGGTTAAAAGAAGTGTCAGGTACCTGGTCTCAAGAACAGCAAAACTGGCACATCAATGTAAAGGAGTTACAGGCAATATTTTTGGGCCCACAGTGCTTCATTTCAGAAGTTCACAGGAAGACAGTAGCTTGCATTCAGACAGCAGGACGGCACTGGCATACATCAAGAAACAAGGGGGAACTCACTCTTTCTCCTTGTACGAAGCAGCAAGGGGTCTTCTTTTCTGGTTACACCAGAGCAACACACAAGTGGCAACACGGTTTATCCAGGGGAGACTCAGCATTCTGGTGGACGAATTGAGCTGTCAGAAACAGATCCTTCCCATGGAATTTACATTAGACCTGTTGGTTTGTCTGGGTCTGTGAAAGCTCTGAGGGGAACCCATAATAGATTTGTTTGTGTCCTCCAGGAATCACCGACTTCTCTTCTGCTCACCAGTACCAGATCCCTTAGCATGGGCAACCGATGCAATGTTGCGGGCCTGGTCGGACAAAGATCTGTATGCCTTTCCCCCATTCAGTTTAGCAAGACAAGTCATCAACAAATTCTGGTTTCATCAAAACCTGTCCATGATTTTGATAGCCCCCGTCTGGCCAGCAAAAGAGTGGTTCCCGGATCTGCTGGAACTTCTTGCTGACTTCCTGAGGCTGCTGCCACAGAAGCAACAACTTCTCAGGCAACCTCACTTCTGATGGTTCTACCAAAACCTGTCTTCTCTGGCCCTAACAGGATTCAAACTGTTAGATGACTGCTCCGAAAGAAGTGCTTTTCAAGAGCAGCTGCAGACGTGATTGCGAAGTGCAGAAGACAGTCATCAGATGATGTCTACCTGGCTAAGTGGTCCATCTTCAGGTCTTGGTGCAAACGAAATAACGTGTCCTCTTCTAATACCTCTGTAACAGAAATAGTGGACTTTCCTTCGGTTCCTATGCTCAGCTAAAGTACTTTCCACCTTTACCATTAAAGGCTATAGAGCAATGCTTTGCTCGGTTTTCCGCCATAAAGGGATGGACTTATCGTCTAACCAGGACTTGTCCCTGTAATGTAGATGTGGTACTTAAGTGGCTGGCCAGTTCACCTTTTGAGCCCATGCAGTCTATCTCTTTAAGGGATCTTAACATAAAAACTCTTTCTGGTTGCCTTGGCCATTGCCAAAAGATCCAGAGAAATCCATGCTTTGGGCAAAAATACCGGATTTTCTCAGGGGAATGCAGTTTGTTCCTTTTCCTTAGACTTTTTAGCCAAGAACGAATCGCCATCGAATCCACGGCCTCGTTCTTTTACGATCAAGAGCTTGTCCAAGCTAGTAGGCCCTCAGTCGAGCCTGTTGCACGATCCCAGGTATTGGCAGACAGCCATTAGAAAGGCGTCTCATTGGATGTCCATCAATTGTCTTCAAGTTCTGATGATTCCAGTGTGGACAGGAGGCGCGGCAAACGATTCCTAGATTCTTCACATCCTCTTAACTGCCATCAGATGATGTTAGTCGCTGTTCTGATCCTCTTCCTGTTAAGTGGTCTGAGAGGGCTAGCTTCAGCCCACAGCCTTCGTTTAGTTACACTTTGGACCCTTCTGTCCCTGGCCCGGTCCAGCATCCTCTTCCTTCCACATGGGACAGTCCAGAGGCCTTCTCTCCCAAGTGCCCAACCGCTGAGTCTCCTCACCTGGCCCCCAAGCACCCAACGAACTCTTCTTAGGTGCTTCATGTCAGCGTCCCAAGGCCTGGCTCCTCTTGAGTGGCTCCTCTCGAGCGCCTGGTGCCATCCGAGCCTTTGCCAACTCTTTAGTACCCGTTACTTGCCTCTGAGCACCAAGCAGCCGCTCCCAGATGTGTTGCTACTGTTCAGTCTGTTTAGGGACCATGGTCTCTGTCGCCTTCAGCTTTAGTTCAAGACGAACCTTCGTTGGCTCTCATTAAGCAACAGTTGGCTGAGATTATGAGCTTGCTGAAGAAAGCTCCCTCTGCTTTCAAGACTTCTCTTGATGCTACCCTGTCTCTGTTCTCCTCAGCAGAGGAGGAGGTCAATCAACAACTTACCTCTCCATCGGCCTTTGCAGCTCTTCTGCAATATCTGTTGGCAAATTTTCCCTCGTTTTTCGCCCCAGCTGTCCCGGCCTCGCCTGCCTCAACTTTTTTGATGAGGTCTCATCTGGACAACAGGGCTAGGCTCCCTAAGATGGCATTTTCTCTGTCCTCCAAGAAGGCTCTTAAGGAGATTGGAGATTGGCTCTCAGCCAAAAGGGAGCAAGGAAAAACTTCTTTCACCTTTCCTCCTTTTTGCTTAGTTCGTAGGAGGCACGTGTATTTATCTTATGTCACCAGGGAAGCTCCTTCTTTGGGAGTCACTGCCTCCTCCCAAGGGGACTTCTATGGCCTCATCAACTCCTCTCGATGCTCTGCTTTCTCGTTGATGAAGATAATGTTTTTGTCAGTGGAACTAGACCACCTTGTCAAGGATTTGTTCAAGGTTTTCGAAGTTTTTAGTTTCCTTGACTGGACAGTGAGGGCACTGGCCAAGAAGATTGGATTTTCAAGAATTATCGTCAGATATTGCCTCGGACTGGCTGAGAGTCCTGCACGGACAAGGCCATTAGGGATGGCTCTCTAGATCTTGCCTCTCTTTTTTTTCTTTTGGTGTTTTGAAGAAGAGAGAGAGCTCTGGTGCTCCTTCACCACTAAAGGAGTCACACAGACTGAGAAGTCGGCCCTGTTGTTTTTGCCTCTGGACCAACACCACCTCTTCCCTCAAGACACAGTTAGGGAAATTGCATCTGATTTGCAAACGAAGTCGACGCAGGATTTGTTGGTAAATCCTCCAAGTGTCCCAAGGATTCGACTTCCTTTGCTCCCAAGACAACCTCTCCACTCCAGCAGCAGCCCTTTCATGGCAGTAGGATCAAATCGCAGTCTAGGACCTGCTCTTATGTCCGTTTCATGGCCAGGTCCATCAAGAAGGGCTCAGCCAAGACAGTGCCCAAAAAGTGAGATGAAAGTACTTCATACACCAGTAGGAGCCAGACTTCTAGAGTTTTGGGAGAAGTGAATGATCAGAGGAGCAGAGCTGTGGATCATCAAGGTTCTAAAGGAGGGATATGCCATCCCGTTCCTGGAGAGCCCCCCCGTTAGTCATGCTGTCGGCTGACTCGAAAGGCTGAGAGAGATGTTCGGCCCTTTTGGAGGAGGTTTCCTCCCTCATCCAAAAGAGGGCCACAGAGCAAGTCATGAACACCAACACAGAGGCCTTCTACAATTGTCTTTTTGTGGTTCTGAAAGCTTCAGGGGGCTGGAGACCAGTCCTAGATGTAAGTGCCCTCAATCATTTTGTCCAGAAGACGAAATTCAAGATGGAGACGAACCATTCAGTCCTTTCATCCATTCACCGGGGCGACTGGATGATAAACCTGGATATGCAGGACGCATTCTTCCACATCCCGATCCATCCAGACTCCAGGAAGTGTCTAAGGTTCGTCTTTCAGGACAAAGTATAGCAGTTTTGGGCCCTCTGCTTTGGCCTTTTTATGGCTCCTCAAGTGTTCACTCGAGTCCTCACTCCTCTCTCAAAATTGCTCCATCTAATAGGGATAAACGTCAGTTTGTATCTGGGCAACTGGCTGCTTCGATCTCTGCCAAAGGAAAAGTGTATGAATGACTTGCACAAGATTCTTCTCGTCACCCAGGAACTGGGTCTTCTCATCAATCTCCAGAAGTCCCAGTTGACTGACCCCGTTGCAAGAGATTCTCTATTTGGGAATGACTGTCAACTCTGACTTTCGGGCTTTTCTGTCTCCCAAGAGAATTTCCAGCTGCCTTCAGATGGTCCACATTTTTCTAGCCCTCTCGTTTTGCTTGGCTTAATTGTGGATGAGCCTTCTGGGGACTCTAGCACCCATTTAGACATTTGTCAAGCTAGGCTGATAGCACATGAGAGTTCTTCAATTCTTTCTAAAGGTCAACTGGGACAGGAAAACACAACCGGACTCCTACGTGTTTCTGATCACCCAAGAGATCGATCTGAATCAGTGGCTGTCCAAAGAAAGACTATCAGAAAGGAAGTCCCTTCAACTTCTGAGCCTTGATCTAGACTTGTAGTCAGATGCCTTGGACATAGGCTGGTACATGGACCCCGGAGCAACAACGTCTAATATAAATGTCAGAGAACTTAAGGCGGTTCATCTAGGCCTTCAGTATTTCTTGAACATGGTCCGCAACAAGACAGTAGTACTGCTTGTGGACAATACCACGGCCTTAGCCTATATCCGGAAACAAGCCGGCACTCATTTCTTCTCTCTTCCAGAGTGGGTGGATCAAAATCGAGTGACTTTTGTCAACCAGTTTATCCAGGGTAAATTAAATGTTTTGTCAGACGAGCTAAGCAGTCGGTAAAAGGTCGTTCCCACTGAATGGACCCTGGATCCCCTAGTCTGTCTGGATCTTTGGAAACTGTGGGGCAGGCCAACATTAGACCTGTTTGCCACCTCCAGAAACCATTGCTTTCCTCTGTTTTGCTCTCCAGCCCCGGATCCTCTTGTGTGGGCAACAGATGTCATGCTACAAGACTGGTCCAATCTGGATCTTTATGCCTTTTCACGCTTCAGCATGGTCAGGGAGGTGATAAACAAATTTCAAACTCATCACCACATAATTATGACCTTCATAACCTTGTTTTGGCCCCTGAAGGAGCGGTTCCTGGACCTTCTATGGTTATTGGTGGATTTGCCAAGACTTCTTCCCCAAAAACCCCATTTACTCAAATACCCCCACTTCAGGAGACACCACCAAGGGTTGTCCGCTCTTGCTCTGACAGGCTTCAGACTGTCTGCAAGCTTTTCAGAACGAAAGGTTTTTCGAGGGAAGCTGCAGAGGCTATTGCACGATGCAGGCAGAACTCTTCTAGCCTTGTCTACCTGGCTAAGTGGTCAGTCTTTCGTTGATGGTGCATCAGCCATAATGTCTCTTTTGAGACATTTATAACACAGATTGCTGATTTCTTCTTATATCTGAGGATCTCTAGAAGTTTGTCTTCTTCCGCCATTAAGGGGTATCGTCAAACTCGGATCTTAACAACCTCATCAAGTCCTTTGATATGTCCAAGTAGAGGAAGGACGATCTGGTCTTATGGAACCTGGACATATTATTGAAGTGGCTGACAGGTCCTACTTTTGAACCCCTTTGTTCCACCTCTCTTGAGAGACCTCACTCATAAGACATCCTGCCTCGTTGCTTTAGCTTCTGCTAAACGTATTAGTGAAATTCAGGCCATTTATAAAAGGGTAGGCTTTCCCAAGGAGACACAGTTTGCTCCTTTACCCTAGGTTTTTTTTAGCCAAGAATGAGGACCCTTCCAAGCCCTGGCCTTGTTCTTTTACTATGAAGAATTTAATGGACATCCTTGGCTCTGAGGGAGAAGAGAGAGTACTTTGTCCTGTCAGAGCTCTGAGGTATTACCTGAGCAGGACTGAAAAGATTATAGGTCCATCCAGTAACCTCTGGTGTTCAGTTAAGAACCTTTCTCGTCCTTTAACTAAGAGTGCTTTGTCATTCTTCCTGAGGGACTTAATTTCTGAGGCTCATTCACGGGTTCAGGAGGACGTTTTGCCTACTTTTAAAGTGAAGGCTCATGATGTAAGAGCATTGTCTACTTCTTTAGCTTTCAGGCACAGTCTGTCCGTATCTTCCATACTTCAGTCGACCTACTGGAAGTGCAAGTCTATTTTTGCGTCTCACTATTTAAAGGTGGTGGAAACAGTCTTTGATAATTGCAGTGCCTTGGGCCCGTTATCAGTGGCTGGCACGGTATGGGGGGAGGATTCATAGGAAGCACTCTTTTTCTCCTACTATCCTTTTGCCTTGGTGTAGGGTTTCGAGTTTTTTGGGGAGCCCAGGGGTACAGTGACCCACCAGTCTTAGTGGATGGGTTGTGTTGTTTTCATAGTAGGTGATAGCGTTGTCTGGCCAAGGGCACTTTTGTATGGTTTGCTAGCCATCAGGCCTATCCTCTGCTGCAAAGCTCCCACTGAAGGAGAGGCTACCCACAGCTCAACCACCACGCCACTACAGGTTAAGATGAGCACCAACCAGAGGCAGTATTCACCTGCAGTAGCTCTATTACCAGGTAAGAAAACAAGCAGCATTGTATCAATGCTGGCCAAATTTTCAATTTCAAAGTCATCACCGTGCTTTAATGTTTTGAAGTAGAATATGTCCATGTATCCCACCTCCATTCAGTGTGGGATTCAGCTATGTAATTGGTAAGGTACTTACGTGAAAATGATATTTTCTTAATAAAATTAAGTTTCATATATACTTACCAAATAATTACAGAATTGGAGCCCACCCTCTTCCCCTCTGAGGCCACAAACAAGTGAGCTTATGGCCAGGTTGTTTCTCGTGTTCCTCGATAGTGGGCTGCTGCACGAGTAGAAACATTAGCTATGTAATTGCTTAAGTATATATTAAACTTAATTTTATTATGAAAATATCATTTTACAGGCTATAACCATAAATATTTCCTAGGTATACAACCAGAGACTTATATACGGTAGTTAAAACCACCCAACTGCCCCATTTGGTCCCTGCAGCTGGTGGAAAAGTGGCTATTTTTGGTAGGTGAGTGAGAGTATTTCCCCACATACCCCACTGTACTACCAATTATCTACCTTGTTACCAAGTTCAGTGTCATCTTGTACTGAAGAATATCTCTTATTATAAGTGGCTCTGCTTGTATACCTTAGAAAAATACAAATTACTTTTAAAAATTTGGTTCACATTAAGTGTGGTTGGACAGACAACCAAATACATGTGCTATACTGTACATATATAACTCCAAGTTTGAAGGTAATGATGATGAGGAAATGACTGGTATGAAGGTTTTAGTATAGAAGATGACTAGATATCAGTGAAATAGCAAGTAAGGTTTTCACTAGATCTTACTTCATGAAAACTTGATCATTGATTTAAAAGAAGAGTATTATTCCAAGCTTTTGAAGATAATGACGGTTGAATAGTTTAAGAAATTTTTAGCAATAAATTTCAGAGCAATAGAACAGTAGTTAGGATGGCTGAGCTGAATTAGTGTTTCCAAATCAGGGTCCAGGCTCTTCACAAACTACTTGAAAGCTAAAAGAATCTGATTAGAGAATGAAAAGAAATGCATCATCTTGTTCTCTTGTGTGGCTTCAACTTGAGCAGATGCAGGCTTCGGCACTCTTCCAGGATTATCACCATTTTGCTATTATTGTGATGTATTAATTTTTTTGTCCCTAAATTTCCTCATTTATTTTTGTTTCATTTGTTGTGAAGTGCTTTCTAGTTGGTGGCATGTTTGGTACTGTTGTGATAGTACTTGCATCTGTTGAGTATAATCTTTGTTTTTATTCCTTTGAATATCTCTCCACTGATTTTCAGTAGTCTTACTGTATCATGGGATTTCTTTGAATTTTGTTACTCAATTTTGCTTGTTTTTATAGTATATTTACAAATTCAATTTAGTGCTTTTTGTTTGGACAAAATCGAAATTTTTTGCACTATTTTTAGTCTTTTGGTTAGCATTCTTATTCAGTGAAATTGTGCTGCATGTACATATTTTTGTTTACCAGAATTTCATAAGAGCATTGCTTTTTACCATAAATGGTACATCTTATGTTTGTGTTGTGATTTATCTCTTTTCGTGTTCTTGTGCTGGGTTTTCTAGGGAAATAAATGTAATTTAATCAAGCCACAACATACTTGTGTCGGCTCATTGGTCAAATCCTGTAACTCCTTCGTGTTGTCCTGTGATAAGAACATGCTCTTGAAGTGCCGTTTGTGGAAGGGCCAGACTGGTTCACCTCAGAAGACTTATTCATTGTGGTTCTTCTATGCTCATAGATGAGTGTAAGAACTTGATGCATCACAAGCTGCAGGTGTTGATTCCCCTACTCTTCCCATTCCCCTACTCTTCCCTTTTCTTTTTATGTTTGCCCACTACTGTCAAGCCTGGTTATTCATTAGACGAGTTTTCAACTGACTTGATGATGCCTCTTCGCTTCAGCCTACCTTCTGTAATTGCATTGCACCCCCTGGCTTGCCTCAAGAAGAAGTCTATCTGGATTTCAGGACCAGTTCCCGCCTGTTGTTGATTTGTCCATGGATGAGTCAATTGCAGGTTTTCTGTCCTTCATTTCATCACTTGCCCTGTTGTGACACCAGTTTTAATAGACATAAATCAAATCATCACTTGCCGTCTACTGTCTTCCTGCCACTACCTGTGGATAAAAAAGCTGTGGCATTTTGTCAGGCTCCTCATCCCTGCCCTCTGTGGTTTTGATTTCCCCCATGTATTGAACTGTTCCTCTTTATGCAATTGCTGCTATGTACTTGACTGCTCATGTTCCCTTAACCTGTTCAATTTGAACCTTGCCTCCATTATACCTATGATTCCAGCAGTGCATGGTTCTGCTGTGCTTTGTCTTTTGATTACTATCATTTAGAAGACATTCAGCTACCAATTTGTCTGGGCCCTGCTGTTCCTAGATATTGGCCTTGGCTGTAATGCCCCCTCTTCTTAAAATTATTTAGAAGTACCATTGGTCTTTTACTCCCAATCCAGAAAGTATGAAGGACCATACAGAACCTTCATTTAGTGCTATCAGGTCAATCTCTCAGGGTGAGTGCTCTCTAGGTCATATCAGTAAGTGGAGCTCTCCCAAGTCATCTACTTAATGACAATAACTCGTGCTACTTATTTCCTCGGCCTTACAAATTTAGTTACTTTGCTTCAGGTCACTGTACTTTGGGTTCTTAACTCGTTCCACTACTAGTTCTCCCTTTGGTACTTGCAACTGCAGGTTGCACTGGTGTCTGATTATATTTTTTTCAGCTTTGTCTTCAAGGGGTACGTTGTGTTTTTATTTTCATTTTGCTTCCTCTTCTGCTTGTCCTCTGATTACCTCCTCAGCCATCAACAGATGCAGCCTCTTCATGGGCCCTCCCTCTTGAAGCTTGTGGACATGGCACACTGTCATTCCTGAGGCACTCTTAGGACCTTTAAGAGAGTCAGATGTGATTCACCCAGTAGTGTTTTATGCAGTGAGGACACTACAGAGGATTTGCAAGCACTCGCCTCCTGACGTCTGCATAATACTTTGGTTGCTTCTTTTCGGTAATATAGTGGAATATTAGGTAAAGACTTTGACTCCATCCATGAGGATATCTTGTTATAAGTTCAGGGCTGCATTTTTCTGGCATGGCTACCTCCATTTGCCATGGATTTAACCTGCAGCTTCGAGTTGTAGTGCAGTATAATAAATAAGAGCTAAACTATCATTAATAAAAACGAATCCTTCTGGCTAGCCCAATGAGCACTAAGTAAACTAACTCAGTGGTCTGGTTAAACTGCTTAATCCTAATAATTTGACCCATTGAACATTTACAAGAGATTCTGCAGGTAGTGTTGCTGTTAAATTGTCAAGAGTTGATTCTTGATGGATTTACCCATTATTCACATTACAGTAACCCCAAAGTGCTGGTACTCCCATTGCTATTAAATAAACAAAAATTTTATTCTGTTGAACACTCAGCTTTTTATAAGAAGATGATTAGCTTATGTGTGGGAATATATAAACATTTTTTATGAAATCCCTTTGAATCTCCATTCTTTTTTTTCATATTTCATGTGACTTAAAAATACTAAAGCTAAATAACCTGATATGCAAATTAGTTGTGTGCTGTTACAAAATGCAAGTGTGGCTCGAGTAAATGAGTTGAGGAGTGACAGTTGAGCTGCCTTTGCATACACAGGAACACTCCTTTGTGAAGAATAAGTTAATTTTTTATCTTGAAGTTTTTAATTGATGTGCAGGTATTTGTTAGTTTTTTCTTATTACATGCTGAAAAATCATTCAGATGGTTTCTTTTTTGCAGCACAGTATAACCATACTTTATTATATTTAAAATTTTCTTTCAATTATAAATGTAATTATTGTTTTCAGTTTGAAGCTGCTTGGGCATTAACCAATATAGCATCTGGTACTAGTACGCAGACCCGGATTGTAATAGAAGCTGGTGCTGTACCCATTTTTATCCGTCTTTTGAGCTCAGATTTTGAGGATGTTCAAGAACAAGCAGTTTGGGCCTTAGGAAATATTGCTGGAGATTCACCAGACTGCAGGGATTATGTTTTGTCAGAAAATATTCTTATGCCTCTTTTACAGTAAGTACAGTAATGCACGTTTACTTTACTATAGGGAGATTCCTTTAGAATTTGTCACAAAACTCAGGGATTTTGGTAATTAGTCTGCATTGAATGCCATACTATGGTATATACAATTATTATTCCTGCACGAATACAAACCATTGATCTTTACATAGGAATTATCTTCAGCGCAAGCTGGAGCAGGCTATTATACACAAGGTTGTTTGGTAGTTGCACTACCGGTGGGAGGGGCGAGGGGTACCTTTACCACCTCTCGTTGCTGAGGTATGCATCCACTTGCCTTATACCCTTCATCCAGAGCGGATGTATCTCTACGCCTTCCTCTGCCTGAATTTTTGTCGGCTGTTCTCTCCTGCACTTCATCCTGTTTTTCCTTCCTTTTTGTTGTGCTTTGCAGATTTTGTGATATGTGTACTTATATTATTGGTTTATCATGCAAACCCAAGAATCTTCTAAGCCTAGACCCTGCTTTTGCCCAGGTGTTGGAAAGCGGCAATGCAACTGCTTCTTCTCACCCTTTGAAGTACACCTGCACACCATTTGCACGAAATGTCATAAACGTGTTTGCTCTATGACTAATCCTTCTGCCGAGTGTTACATTTGGTCCCCCGAATAGTGAATGAGGTTCACTGGAAAGAGAAAAAATAAGAAGGCTGCCTGCCCATCCTCGGAGGGGTGCTCTCCTCTGAGGACGCCAGGTAGCTACTCGTCTCTTCCCGTGTGGCTCCCTTTGGCTGCTACCTCTTCTAGGGGAGAGGTCACCCCTCCACGTTCCCCTGTTGCTTTGACAATGGGTGGTTTGTGTGGAGGGGTGAGGGCCGATCACGATCTCACGAGGACTAAAGAAGTCGGGCATTGCCCTGTCCCTTGCATTCAGGAAGAACCAGTTGGTGCATCAGGTGCTGAGAGCAGGAGTGTGGTCGCATCAGACAATGTTCACCTCCTTTTACCTGAGGGACATTGTCCATAGGTCCTTGGACACCTTTTCCTTGGGTCCTGTGGTGGCCGCTCAACAAGTTATGTAGCTCCTCCAGTTCCCCTAGCGGGACAGGTAGCATCTGGTCTAAGATGTACGGTTATATAAATGAGAGTGAGTGTGTGTGTTAAGTATATCTTAGTTTAACCAGACCACTGAGCTGATTAACAGCTCTCCTAGGGCTGGCCCGAAGGATTAGATTTATTTTTACGTGGCTAAGAACCAATTGGTTACCTAGCAACGGGACCTACAGCTTATTCTGGAATCCGAACCACATTATAGCGGGAAATGAATTTCTATCACCAGAAACAAATTCCTCTTGTTCTTCACTGGCCGGTCGGAGATTCGAACTCGCGACCAACAGAGTGGTAGCTGAGAACGGAACCCGCTCACCCAGCGAGGAACTGTGAGTATGTGTGACTGGCATCCCTCCTTTCCCCTTCCCGTACCTCTCCTCTTACAGCAGGCAGAGGATAGGTGTTCAAAGCATTGTGCTGGACAGGCACAGGTGCAAGTGAGTGATCAGCCACTCTATTTTTTCCATTCTTATAATCTAATAGAAGCAAGTCCTGCCCACTCTCTAGCAAGGGGAGAGGGGGTTGGCAATAAAATTAACCTGTTGCTTACCTTAGCTTCATTGTCTCCGACATAGTGTTATCCCAAGCCTTTTTTGAAGTAATGCTTCTTTCACACCCATTACTTTGAAAAGCTGGGAAGTCTGACAGTCAAGCACACATTTGTTCCCCTGATCAGAGGCATGGGACTGATTCCTTTGCTCGACATTACATGACCAGAAAAGAGTTCTAGGTGAGGCAAACCCCCAGTTGGTTAGGAAGTCTACTCAATTCCTCCCACCAAACAGTAAGTCTTCCTATTTAAAGACCAATGGTTTGTATTCATATAGGAATAAATGACAAATTTTGGAAGTAATTTGTATTTTTTCAAACATACAAACCTGAGGTCTTTACATGCACTGCCCACCTCTAGCCACCCCACATTCTGATACCTGGGCTATTATCAGCAACAGGTGGTGGTGAGGGTACCCCTCGTCCCTCCCACCGGTGGTGCAACTACCGAACAACCTTGTTGTGTAGAATAGCCTGCTCCAGCTTGCTCTGAAGGTAATTCCTATGGAAAGACCTCAGGTTTGTATGTTAGGAAAAATATAAATTACTTCCAAAATTTTTCATTTTTGGATGAATCTTACACACTGTTAAAGTTAGCCTTATACTCCGCTCCTATAGGCAAGTCAGCATTCAAACAAAAAGTAGAAAATTGCTTGACTGACCTGGAAGACTTTCTAGTTCACCTGTTCTCTGCCAGGTGTGTTAGAATGTTTTAACTTTAGTTGGAATTCTCCTTGCTGCCATTGGGTATAGGTCGACTGTTGGTATTCTATGAGCTTTGGCTGTTGGCTCCTGATCACAGTACTGTAATTTTTATCTTCTTAGGATGTCTTCCACCAGAAGCAAAACAAATAACACCAGGTTATGTAGGAATGATTACTGTGTAAGTATGCCAAAATTTGAGGTAGATCAACATACTGTTTGTACCAGCTACTGGGGTTCAGTTTGTGATCTAGACATTACCTGTTTGTACAAGCTACAGGGGTTCAGTGTGTGATCTAGACATTAGACGTGAGAAATGCAGGGATAGGTCTAAGGACTGTATGCTTAAAAGTGTCAGATTTAAGAAAAGAAGGGAAGCAATTAGTTAGGTGAGGTCATAAACTCTTTTCTTCCCTTGCTAGTGACCCTTCGTCTGTACAGCTGCAGACTACTTTTCCTTCAGTCTCCCCTCCTGTTGAGTCAGAATTTCGTTGCAAGGAGGCGGCTGCTGTTGCCCTGACTCCGCAGCTGGCGGAAGAAGAGTTTGAGTTGGAAGAGTCTCCTTCAGTCTTTCGCTGTTTGCTAGAATATTGCTCTTCCCTTAATCCTCATTTAGAGGAGGAAAGTTTTGTAGTGACTAGGTCTCTGTTTTCTTTTTGTATTTTGGCACCTGTTAAGTCTTTGAAGAAGCCTAAGCTTTCTCCTTCAATTAGAGTGCATTTTGACGAAATAGCTCGTATTCTGGTGCACAAAGCTTCCTCCAAGTCTGCCAGCTGTTTTTATGAAGTTGTGGAGAGCCGCTTCTTACGACACAGGCTCGTTACCAGCTCTTAAACCGTCATCGGTTGACAGTTCTGATTTCCTTGCTTGTCTTGATCCTATGAAGAGACGCGTTCTTGAGACTGCTAAGGTGCTTTGGTCTAATGCAGAGGCAAAGACTTTGTCCAAGTCTTTGTTAGAATTATTTGGGAGGAGCCTTTAGATTTTTTGACTTGCCTGGACTAGGCTATCTCAGACGTGACACGTGAATGTTCTTATGCTTTTTCTAACCCGGTCTTGAAGAAGAGGGAACAATTGTGAATCGCTTTCTTAATCCGTCGCTGTTTAAGGCAGTAAGGGAGGATATTCCATACAGGAAAATAGGTTGGCTATCAGACAATCTTTGAAGGCAGGCAATAAAAGACCTGGTCCTTTTCCTTCTGGCCCTCCAGTCAAGATTCGTCCCTCATCTCATGGCTCGTCTCCAGCAGCTAAGACCTTTCATAGGTCCATATCAGGCTTCAATAAGAGCAAAGCTTCTAAGGTTTTTAGAAAGAAAGGAAGCTTTATACCCTCAGGTTCCGGTAGGAGGCTGACTTCAGGCCTTCTGGCATGTTTGGAGAAACTTAGAAGTAGAACTTTGGGTGGGGGAGGTAGTAAAGGAAGCCTATGTAATTCCTTTTCTGTCTCCTCCCCCTCTGTCGTCATCTCCAATTGATTTCCATCTTATCTTCATAGCTGAAAAAGCTTCTTATACTTCAGAAAGAGGCGGTATCATTCCTAGAGAAGAAGGCGATAGCGCAAGTGCCAGAAAACTCGCCAGGGTTTCACAGCCGACTTATTCTGGCGCCCAGCACTGGATGTGTCCAAACTCAACACATTCATATGCCTGTCCCCATTCTCCATGGAATCATCCACCACAGGGCTAGCGGCAATTCAGGAGAATGACTGATGATATTGGTGGACAAGCAAGATGCTTATTTCCACATCCGGATAAATCCTCAGTCAAGCAAGTTCCTGTGATCTGTGTTTGCAGGGAGGGTGTTTCAATTCAGGGCTCTTTGCTTCAGCCTGTGTACAGCACCTCGGGTATTCATGAGGATTTTAGTGCCAGTAGGGGGATGGTGTCACCTTTCAGGAGTGAGAATTCTGCTCTGTTTAGACGACTGGCTAGTGTTGGCCAGCTCTTTCAATGGAATTCTGAGGGCCAAGGATCTGTTACTTTGCCTTGCTTGATGCCTGGGCATCCTGATCAATTTTCAGAAGTCTGCCCTGATTCCAACTCAATCCATTCTCTATCTAGGGGATGAGGATAGACTCAGTTTTCAGGCGTTTCCATCAGAAAAATGAATAGACACTTTCTTATCGCTTCTAGGAAAATTTCAGCCCTTGAAGCAACTTCCAACAAGACAATGGCTGTCTCTGTTGGGATACATGGCATCTCTGGAAAAATTTGTCAGGGTAGCAAGGCTCAGGATGTGGCCAATTCAGCTCTATCTGAAACTTGGGACAGGAAGGACAGGAAGTCTCTGCCAGACTCCCATTTAGTTTTGGTCCCAGCAAGTTTTCGGGAGACTTTAGCATGGTGGAAGGATTGCCAGAGACTGGGGACTGGGTCATCCCTAGAGGTAATGAGCCCAGACCTTACCTTGTTTTCAGATTTCAATGACAGGCTTGGGAGCATGCCTGGGAGGCCTTCAGATGTCTGGGATATGGTCTCCACAAGAGATGGAGTTGCACATAACCTAGAACTGTTGGCTGTATGGAAATCCCTCCTTCAGTGTGAACACGTTGCCAGACGGAAGGTAATAGCAGTGTTTTCAGACAATACCACCTCTTTGGCATACATCAGAAACCAGGGTGGCACGAGATCGAAGTCAGTGTTTCTGATAGCGGAGAAGTTGCTTCTGTGGGCAGAAGCCAGGAACTAACTATTTGGATTAGTAGATGCAAATCCTTCCTTCTCTCTATGGGCAGACCAGTTGGTTATTCTTAGCTTTATAGTCTCCAACACTGTGGGTTCATCCAAACCTTTTCGATTCAAGGATATTACATTCCTTTAATTCAAAATGCCCAGAAGTTTGATGATTGAACATCTCTCCTGTTCAGTAGATCAGAGGTATGGTCTCCTTCCTTTGCTCTTTCATGACCAAGGAGAGAGTACCCAGGTGAGCTGAACTACCAGTCAGTTAAGAGAGTTGCTTGGAATCCTCCCTTCAAAAGTAACTCTCCCGTATGTAAAGAACAAGGGATTGTATTCGTGCAGGAATAAATGACATTTTTAAAGTAATTTGTATTTTTCCTGACATACAAACCTGAGGTCTTTACATCAAGGGCCCACCTCTTACCACCCCTCATTCTCTTACCTGGGCCAAAAGATAAACTCTGTAGAACTGAATGTATACCAACTGGGTGGGAGGTGCTTCCTCCCCTACCATCAGTAACTGTTATCGTAACCAACCTTGCAGAGGTTTAACGGCCGGATTTCCAGCTTGCTGAAAGTTAATCCCATATGTAAAGACCTCAGGTTTGCCTGTTAGGAAAAATACAAATTACTTAAAAAATGTGTTATTTTGGTTCCACAGTTCATTCCAGGGAAACACAATGTTATGGCAGATCAATTGAGCAGGAAAGGACAAGTCCTACCCACAGAATGGTCGTTAATCCACAGGTCTGCCAGTCTCTGTGGAGTCTGTGGGAAGCACCAAATGTGTACTTATTCGCCACATCATTGAACAACAAACTTCCAGTGTATTGTTCTCCATGCCAGGACTGTCAGGCTTGGGCAGTAGATACATTTCTTCGAGATTGGTTCAACCTAGATGGTTACACTTTTCCTCCTTTTGCAGTAATAAGGAAAATGCTGAACAAGTTTCAGGAGTCAAGCCATTGCAGAATGACTCTAGTAGCACCATGGTGGCCTCACAGAGAATGGTTTCCTGTCCTTCTACCTCTTTTGGTGGATCTCCCGCATATTCTTCCTTTAAGGAAGGATCTACTCAGGCAACCGAGTTCCATGCGGTTCCACCAAAGCATCAACATACAATACTTAACCACTTGGAGACTCGACTGTCTCCCCCGAGTGAGGGGATTTTTTAAAGTATCTTGAAAATCTATGCTTAAATCAAGATGAGCAACAACCTTGGTTTTGTATCAGAGGCAGTGTTCAATCTCTTTCATGGAACTTGGACTTAGTTTAAAAATTTTTATCTGCAGATCCGTTTGAGCCTTTGAAACCTGCTTCTTTGAAGTTTCTGACCATGAAGACTTTTTTTTGGTAGCGCTAGCAACAGCGAAAAGAGTGAGCAAGTTACTGTACAAGCATTCTCCAATAAGGTAGGCTTTTGTAAAGATGCCATATTATGATTTGTGCCTTTATTCAGGGCTACGAATGATGTTAAGGCCAAGCTACTACTGAGAATGGTAAGGATTCCAAATTTAACCTCTTTGGCAGGGAATGAAGAAGAGGCTTTGCTCTGTCCAGTTAGAGCAGTTAACATTTATTTAGATAGGCTAAAGCCTGTTAGGGGCAGAGTTGACCATTTATTTTGTAGGGTTAGAAAACCCAACACCCCATTATCTAAGAATGTGATGTGTTTTTTGTTAAGCATTTAATAAGACTAGTGCATGAAAAGCAAAATCCAGATATCTTACCTTTAATGAAGGTAATATCCATATCGTAAGAGTGGTTGCTTTGTCTTTTAGTTTTTTTTGAAGAATTTGTCTCATGAGGACGTAATTAATGCAGCACAGTAGAAGTGCAATTCAGTTTTTGCTGTTCATTATCTTAAAGATGTAGAAATTGTGTTTGAAAATAGATGTAGCAGGTAAAATCTTTTCCTGAACCGAAAGAAAGAGCAATCTTTTAGGCTGCTTATTTTAATCCTGGGTGTTGGTTTACTGGGGAGCATGAAGGTACATTTGTTGTACAGGAGCGTACCTTAATGTCATAGGTATGTATTTGTAGTTGACTGTTGTTTTTTGGGCTTTCGGACCCAGGCGTCCCACCACACTTCTTCTATTCATTCTGGCTGAAGACAAAGTAGTTTTCTCTGCAAGGCTACTCTTGGCTGCACGCACATGAGAGCCTTGCACCTTGAATGGAATCCACCTTCTGGTGGCAGTATTTTCCAGGAGAGATTGTAGATCAGGTAAGAATGTTTTGGGTTTCATGCAAGAAGTTCTTAGCTCGCTCAGCTGAGCAGAATTTATCTAGCTGCATTACCCACCATCCTTTTTTATCAGTGAGGGAATCAGCTAACTTTAAACAGTAGGTAAGATTCACCCCAAATATAAATTTTCATAATAAAATTTAGTATTTGGATACTTACCTACTGTTAAAGTAGACCCCACCCAGATTCCCCACACTTAGTGGGCTGTCAAGGAGAATTCTGACTAGAACTGAAACATTCGAACACACCTGGTGGAAAACAGGTGAACAAGACAGTCTTCTGGGTCAGCCAAGCGATTTTATTCTCTTTGTTTGAATGCCCACTCGCCTATCGATGCACAATATAAGGCTAACTTTAACTGTAGGTAAGTATCCAAATAATAAATTTTATTATGAAAATTTATATTTTAAGACCTTGCCAAGGCAAATATTTTTAGATTTTTTATATTTTTATGGGGACTTTGAGGGGTGCAGAGCTGCCATAAGGCCTTATTAACTAAAGTAGGTGAGCATTGCTACTTATGATGGAAGGGATTTGCTTCAAATTTTTACTAATTAAACAACTAATACTGAAAATACTTGCATTAGGAAGTAAAAAAAAATTTGAACTCTAAGTTTATGAATTTTGCAGTTGAAAAAAATGTAATTTACGCTAAATTAAAGATATATAGTTATACTACATGCTGTGAACCTTCCATTGAATTTGGTTCAGTCTTCTTCGAGGTATGCTCCTTTACTTTTTAAAATAGTAAGTTTTGAGATCATTGCAAAAGGAAAAACTACTGCTTATTTTGTTATAACTATGAAACTATGATATTTAGAAAGCTGAGTAAGAAATATCCCCTGAACTTTACAAAATAATCTGATGAAAATGTGTGGTTTCTTCATGGGTGATTGACGTTTGTGACATTTCTCCAATGGAGTCACTTGTCTTATGTTCCGATTTCTTTTGTTTTTTTCATTTCTCTGGTGCGTATAGTTTTATATAGTTCTCTTATACATTTCTTCTTTGCTGCTATTTTGGCAGAAAAAATTGTACTTGGAAATGCACGAAGTACACTGGCACTATGTGACACACCCGAAGGATATGTTGCCATATACTTACATTTTTTTTTATTTGTGAATAGACACCTGTAAAGATATCCTGAGGAAATAAAACATCTTAATTCTGCTTTCACCATTTATAAAAAAAAATGAATTGTAAATGATTTCACTTATCCCTTAAACGCCGAGCCTCTATTTACAAAAACGTCTCCCGTATGCCGGCGGCGTTCGGTGAGTTAGCGCCGAAGCGGAAAAAAAAGTTTTTTTCAAAAATCACAGGACGCTTAGTTTTTAAGATTTAGAGTTCATTTTTGGCTCCTTTTTTTGTCATTGCCTGAAGTTTAGTATGCAACCATCAGAAATGAAAAAAAAATATCATATATAAATATTGGAATATATGACAGCGAAAAAAAAAACATATAATTGTATACAAATCGTGCTGTAAGCACAATGGTTAAAGCTAATGAGTTAATATTTTTTAGTTGTATTGTACACAAAATTGCGATGATTTTGGTATATAACAAATTGTAAAACGATCAAAGCAACACAGAGAAAATATTATCACAAAATGATGCATGAATTTGTAACGAGCGGACGTAAAAAAATGTTTTTTTCAAAAATTCACCATAAATCGAAATATTGTGCTAAAGACTTCCCGTTTGTTGAAAAATGAAGCTAATTGATTGAATATTACTAGACTGTAAGTGTTTTAGCTTACAATTGCAGTTTTCGACCATTTCAGTCGCGTTAAAGTTGACCAAAAGTCGAATTTTTTCTATTTATCGTGATTTATATGAAAATATTTCAAAACTGATAAAAGCTATAACCATGAGTTATTTTCTGTTGTATTCTACATGAAATTGCGCACATTTCCATATATAAAACTTTATGTAACGACTAATATAAAACAGTGCAAACATTACGACAACGTGATTTAAAGAATTTCTGGCGCGGACATAAGGAAAAAGTTTTTCAAAAATTCACCATAAATCGAAATATTGTGCTAGAGACTTCCAATTGGTTGCAAAATGAAGGTAAATGATTGAATATTACTAGAATGTAAGAGTTTTAGCTTACAATTGCATTTTTTACCATTTCGGTCGAAATCAAAGTTGACCAAGGTTGAAATTTTGGCAGTTATTGTGATTTATATGAAAATATTTCAAAACTGATAAAAGCTACAACCATGAGTTATTTTCTGTTGTAATGTACATGAAATTGCACACATTTTCATATATAAAACTTTATGTAACGGCTAATATAGAACAGTGCAAAAATTATGACAAAATGATGAAAGAATTTCTGAAATTTTTGGCCGAGTTACCGAGTGGGTGTAAGAAAAAAGTTTTTTTCAAAAATTCACCATAAATCGAAATATTGTGCTAGAGACTTCCAATTTATTGCAAAATGAAGGTGCATGATTGAATATTACTAGAATGTAAGAGTTTTAGCTTACAATTGCGTTTTTCGACCATTTCGGTCGAGTCAAATTTGACCGAAGGTTGAAATTTTTTGTAGTCGACGTACGGTACGTCCACTTGGCACCCAACAGACAATTTTAGTCGACGTATGATATGTCCAGTAGGCGTTTAAGGGTTATGATGATAAATTTTGTATACGAAAATGGTGATGACTGGAAGATTGCTATTCATTTGCATATGTCTGCATATTTGTATATAGCATGTTGATTTACATATTGTGGTTATTTTGCTGTAAAAATAAGTCAAGAAATACAAAATATTATACAGTATGTAAATTCTATGGTACGGTACATGCCTGGTGCCACTTTGATGAGTGCCAAGAGGACTGGGGAATTTGGGCGAGTTGCTCTGATCTCACGTTTTCCAAGATGCTATTGCTAGAGACAACGGAGACGTTTTAGTGGTTATCACAAGTATGTCAATTATTTCAAACTAAATGGGATTAGAAAAAGTGTTGCAAGTTTTGTGACAATTTTGTCACTCACAGTGCCATACAAGTGATGAACAAAATTGTCAATAAACCTATTTAAAATTTTTTTTTTTTAACAATAACACTTCAGGATGTGTTTATTTAGACTTTAAACAGTCCAAAACTGTTATTAACTCAGTTTTGATCAATCCTTCAAATTTGAAGATTGGCACACTCCTAAGTACTGTACCTTTGTCAGATGCAAAATAATGCTCTCACTATGTAACATAATCATCCTTGTTGTTGTTACAAGCTCACCCGATTCTTAGCCTAAACTTTTGCAGTACAGAAGATTGAAAGAAGTCTATTCTTTAGTACAAAATTGAAAGTGTATACATGTGCATTGACATACAGTACCATATGAAAATTGTATGTACAGCGAGTGAGAGAGAATTGATCGTCACTCACATTTTTGTCTTTCATGCAGTATAGCTGATGATGATAGTGATTTCTTCTGTATAACAACATTTATTATTTGGGATTATCTTACCTATTGTTAAAGATAGCTTATATCTCCACACTGATAGGAATTTTCCGTGTTCGAAGATATAGTAAGAGTTTTTTGCTGTCTACTTTCAAGGGTAAAGTTCCATGCCTTTGTTGGCATTGTGCCATGTGCAGTTGGATCTGGCTAAGGATCAGCACCTTAAGATATTCAAATCAGTTGAGATTGAACCCCTAGAACTCAGTTGCAATCTCTCTGGAATTTAGAAGTACTGTACAGTAAATCCCCCATATTTGTATTCTCACGATTCGCAGATTCACTCATTCGCGGGTTTCTCTGTGGAACATATCTACCCATTATTCACGGAAAATTCCCCCATTCGCAGTATTTTTCACTGAGAAATATTCACTAATTACTGTATTTTGATATAATTTTCGTGAATAAATGCACTTACTCAGGTATAAGCATTTTTACAGGGTTTTCCTTGTGTTTAAACTATCAAAATGGGCAGTTCTAAGTGTTTTTAGAGGGGTTTTAAGTACTCGTGGATTTTTGCTATTCGTCTGGGGCTGCGGTATGCATCCCCCGCAAAATTTATCTGCAGATCCTTTTGAGCCTCTGGAATGACTTTTATTGAAGTATTTAATATGAAACATTTCTTTTGAGGATGTGACTTATGTGGTGCAGTAGAAGTGGAATTTGGTTTTGCTGCTCACTGCCTTAACTATGCAGAATCACATCCAAAAACTGTAAAGCCCTTAGTCCACCGCTAGCAGCGCGTAAAGTCTTTTCCCGAACTGAATAAAGAGCAGTCTTTTAGGCTTTATTTTGAATCCTGGGGTTGAATATTTTGGGGAGCATGAAGGCATGTATATTGTATAGCAGCATATCTGTTTATCATAAAGGTTTTTAATTTTAGTTGACTGTCATTTTTGGGGCTTTTGAACTCAGGCACAGTTCCCTTCATGCTGCTTCTGTTTCACTCTGGCTGAACTGAAGCGGTTTTCTCTGCAAGGCTGCTCATCGCTGCACACATGAGAGCCTTGCTCCCTGAATGGAATTCAACTTCTGGTGGTAGTAAGATAAAGAAAGGATTCCAGATTAGGTAATGTTTTTGATTTCATGCAAGAAACTTTTAGCTTGATTGGCTGAGCACTACCCACCGTCCTGTTCTTAATGTGGGAATCAATAGGTAAGATTCATCCCAAAAACAAATTTTCTTAATAAATTTTATTATTAACCTGCTGTTAAAGGAGACCTCACCCAGCCTCCCCACAACTTGGTAGGCTGTCAAGGAGAATTCTGATGAGCTAAAACATTTGAAACACACTTGGTGGAGAACAGGTGTACTAGACAATCATCCAGGGTCAGGCATTCGATCGTCTTTTGTTTGAATGTTGACTCGCCTATCGGCGTGGAGATATAAACTATCTTTTAACAGTAGATAAGTATCCAAATCATGAATTTTATTATGAAAATTTATATGAATACTGTACATGTACAGATGAGATATAGTATAGATGCTATTATTTTACTGTGTACATAACAAAAAAGGAGTAGTACAGCACTGTAATTGCAGTTAGTAAGTAAATATTGATATATGCAGGATTGTGCAGTTTTTTATTTTCATTGCCTCAATATACAGGATTTGCAGTTTTTTATTTTCATTGCCTCAATATACAGCTCAAAAAGTTATATAGTACAAAGTTTATATATTAAAACTTTTATGAGGCTTGCTATCATACTCAATTTTACACACCATTTTGAATTAGTTTGGGAAAGCTACTTAAATATTGAATGATAATTTAATATTTGATTTCTCATTAGATGCTGCTATGTTAGACCCTTAAATTCTACCTTATTATGTTTCTGTACTTTAATATTTCTTTTTTTTTTTTTTCTCTCTCAGGTTACTCAGCAAGTCTACAAGGCTTTCTATGACTAGGAATGCTGTTTGGGCTCTC
>NC_089744.1:28672500-28787500 GCF_040412425.1 Macrobrachium rosenbergii | reverse complement strand
TTTGTTGAACTTTTGAACTGTTTAGAACTAGCTCCTTGTAAAGAAGTTTCTATGGAAACATCACAGGAGCCTTAGACACAGCTAGAGAGTTAGAGAGCAACACTCTTAGTTAGATAAGACAGGCCTTGCTAAAGGCAAGACAATTATCCTTGCCTTATTGTGAACTAAGGATAGTTTTGGGCTAGGTCCTTTTACAACAGTATCTTTACCAAGCCTGGAGTTACCAGGCCTTGAGGAACTTGACCCTTATGGGGTCCAGAACTGTCTGTAAGGATTGTTGGAATTGCGCTAACAGAATTAAACCTGATGTGAAGGTTCTGTTTTGAGTGATGTGGAAACCGGAGTTTCCAGTGTCCTTTTCATTAGGTCTTTGGTTAAGTATTTGGTTAAGGACTGTCATGCTAATTTCTATCCTTAATGGAAGGTAAGCAACTGGACATGTGAGCAATGGCTACAACTTTTAAATTTGAGAACTTATCCTTGGATAAGATATTGAAGTCACTTGGTGGCAATTTAATCTTGTACTTGCTTTGGCAAGTCTTCATGGTACGGAGTTTAAATACGATAATTGCAGAGCATTAACTCCTCTGGTTTGTGCAGGGGAAATTATGTCCTGAATCAATAGGTAGACTTTTTTGGTGTATTGCCTTTTAAACCTGGTTGTGGTTTTTGGTATATTAGAAATATACCTATTTTGTGCATATGTACTTGTTAGTTATCCATCATTGGGTCTGCAGGGTTTTGGCACAATATCCCTACCCTTCCTTCTGCTGAAGGGGGCATCCTCCAAAAGACCTCAGCTATCTCATGATGAGGATCTTGTACCTGAGTGACAATCCATAGGCTATTAATGTCGCCTATGGATTGAATTCACTGGGTAAAACAAACAGATTTGTACAAATATTTTGTTACTAAGTAGCTTTTAAAGGTTTGCTGATTTTCACTTTGCCCACCTGTTTCAAATGTGGGAATCAGCTATGTGATGGTGAGGTAAGGTTCATTTCAAAAATATAAATACTTAATTTAAGATTTACAAACTTTTGTACAAATATTTTCTTACTAAGTAGTTTTTAAGGGTTTGCTGATTTTTACTTTGCCCATTTCCTGTTTCAAATGTGGGAATCAGCTATGTAATGGTGAGGTAAGGTTCATTTCAAAAATATAAATACTTAGGATTTACAAACTTTTGTACAAATATTTTGTTACTAAGTAGTTTTTAAGGGTTTGCTGATTTTTACTTTGCCCACTTCCTGTTTCAAATGTGGGAATCAGCTACATAATGGAGAGGTAAGGTTCATTTAAAAAATATAAATACTTAATTTAAGATTTATTTTTTAAATACTTACCTCTCATTATATAAATTGCCCTCCCTACCTCCCCACATTCAAAGTTGATAGAAGTAGACTGAAGGCTATTGCTGTTTATACCTATGTGTCTCCTGGTGGGGGGTGGGGAAGTAGATGTATAGAATGATATTCGTAGAAAACCTAGTTTTTTTTTTTTTTTATTAATCTGTCAAACTTTTGCTGGTGCAAAAGTAAAAGATATATATTGGGTTGGGTATCTGTTAGTAAAATGTAATGAAAGGGTTTAATTATGTGATAGTGAAATGAGTGGGTTTAGTTATCCGACAGTAGAATGAAAGTTTTGAGTATTGTAGTTATCTGACTGGAATGAAAGTTTTGAGTGCTACTCATAGTATTTCAGTGTTTCACTCCGTTGTTTTAATATTTGTGGATTAAATGCTATGCAAGTTTGCAGCCTATATTGAAGGCTTTAGTCATTAGGATAAAAGTAATGTAGCAAATAGGAGCAGAATGCATAAACATTAGGCCATTGGTGGTAATGTTTGTCAGGTCAGTCTGTATTTTGGAATTCAATTTTAGTAAGTGGTAAAGTGTGTTCAGTGCTGCCCTAGTAAAGCGTGCTCAGTACAATTGAAATATACTAGTGAATGGTTATGGACTCATTGGTGGGAGAAAATGACCCCTAATTAACAGATTAGTCCCATGGCGGTTGTGTTGTCAGTGCACCTTGTGAGGTGTACTTTAGTCATTACTGAATGGTGTTTTGCAGTGTCTCATCAGCCCTAGCTGCGCACACTTTTTAGCCTATTATTTAACGTCCATTTCTGCTTCCTTTTCCCTTTTTGTTTTGAAGGCTTCTGTTACTTATTGGCGCAACTGTGGGGTTTTCACCCAGTTCCACCTTGAGCTTCGTGTACTTTATCCCATTTATTTTCTGGATGTCTTTATCCTACAGTCCAACCATTCCAGATATTCACTTACATCATTGCTGAATGGCAGAGAGTGCCCCAGTGTTTGGCTTTATAGCCCAAATTTGTACTTTGGTGTGACACAGGGTATACTGTGAGAGAGTGTGACACAGGGTACACAGAGAAGAGAGAGAGAGAGAGAGAGAGAGAGAGAGAGAGAGAGAGAGAGAGAGAGAGAGAGAGAGAGAGAGAGAGAGTGGGCAGACACTCTTGGGGAAGTATATTTGTAAAGGGGTTTGATTCTTGGTTTCCAAACACATAAACACTTGGCGAATGGTTGTGAAAATTAATAGCTTGCCATCCATGGTAGGTAACTGTTCAAAGATTCGATGCTGGTGCATTTCCAGTGACACTGTAAGAGCAGTAGCATCCAATAGATGGCTACTTTAGGATGTTTTCTAGTAAATCTAGCATAACTTGCAGTAATGTACTTTTAATTATCCAAATTTTTTTGTAATGATCAAATTTTAAAGAATTAATGGTAAAGTAATTAAAAATATATATTTTTTTACAGGTTCAATCAACACAGTGTAGTAGCAGCTGCATTGAGGGCAGTAGGAAACATTGTCACAGGAGATGATGTTCAAACACAGGTAAGTGTCTTATATATTATTTGTTTGAAAATGTTTCATTGTCCAGCCACTTGTAATGTCTATGATCAGTATTCCAGTTGCAGGAATTGCAATAGGAACTTGAGCACAGTATTCCAGTTGTAGGAATTGCAATAGGAACTTGAGCATCATAGTTTAATGCATCTACAAATAAATAACTGAAATGCAATGGTGTTTACAATACATACATGCAAATATATGTGTGTGTGTGTTACATTAGTGCATGCATATGTAGATATGTATGTATATGTATATATATATGTAGATACATATAAGAGGAAGATGATAATAGTTATATACATTAGTCCTGAGGAGGCAGAGTTTCATGATGATGCATCAGAGTTGTAACCTCTCCTTGATAGACCTGCTTCCGAGGCTAATGGGAGGAATGTCTTATTCCTTTTACAACTCAGTTGTAAAGTAATGGAAACAGTTGTATACAAATCATAGAAAGTTTCCCTGCTCAACCATTAGTAGCTGTTTTTGACAGTGTCCCATCATTGTCTCCTTAACCCTTATGTGCTTAAGGCCATCACCTAGGATGTCTTGAATCAGATTAGAAAATTCTTAGCACTACCTTTGAAGTCCTTCCTCAAGGATCTTGCCCCTACAACCTTTTTTGCATGTATTGCATGTAAGTTCCATTTAGAATTTCCCAACGCTCGAGTTTTGCTTCACTAGTGATCTGGCTCACGTAAGTGGAAACATATATGTAACCATAACTGATGTTTTGAACTTTCAGTTCAAGTAGGCTGTTCGGGTTCGGAAGGTCGTGTGCAGAGTTTCAGAAGTGTCTGGCAAAGTGTCAGGAAGAACCTTTGGTAGTGATGGTTCTCAGGGAAGGATACTTTGTACCCTTTGTTAAATTTTTACCCCTATCAACTTCTGATGTCCTTCTCCCTACACTCTTCACACAGAGAAGTTCAGAGTTGGGAGGGGTAGATTGGACAGTTGTTATGCAATGAGGCCATTGAGCCATGGGCATTTGCAGTCTCAACCAGTCTATTCATATTACGCCCTTTTCGATGAGTCAGTCAGTGTGGCCCTGGCTGCCTTTCGGAAGGGCAAAGGATGTTTTCTGTCAACATGTACTTCCGTATCCCAGTACACCTTCAGTCGAAAAAAAGTATTCTCCTGTGTGTTGGAGTTTTTAGCAGGATGGATTTATCTGCTCGTTATCATAGTTCTCTCATTTTTTGGACGACTGGTTTGTTCTCACCAATTTGTTTCTGATGATTTTCAGGGTGAAGAATTATGTTTTCTTTCTAACTTAGAGCTGGGCATTTGTTCAATATTGACTAATCTGTGCTTTTCCGATCCAGTCAGTTGTTTATCTGGGGATGAACATTAACACTTTTTTTGGGTGTTTTTCCAACAGACAGATGATAGACAATTTTCCACCACTTTTGAGAACTTTAATGGGTTGGCCCGTAGACCTCAAGATGTCTTGGATGTAGATTTGGGCAAGCCATTCTGAGAAACATTCGATGTCAGGGAATTCGAAGGTAAACACCTCATCCTCAGGTTTACCAGTTGTGGAACCTCTGGGGAGACTCTAAAATACCAATCTGTTCATGACTGCCCAAAACACTACTCTCCCAGTTTACTGCCCTCCATGCCAGGATCCTCAGGCATGGGCAGTTGATACCTTCCTGCAGAATGGTCGAATCTTGACCCTTACGCTTTTCCTCTGTTTGCTGTTTTGAGGAAATACTCAAGTAATGGGCATTGCAGCACACAAGGATGATTTTGATAGCTCGTTGGTGGCCCCAAAGGGAATGGTTCCCCTAACTTCCTTTCCTGGTGGTAAATGTTCCTTGTCTTCTTCCGTTCAAGAAAGACCTTTTCAGGCAGTCTTATTTGAGAAGATTCCATCAAACCTCCACATGCTTCATCTGACCGCGTGGGGATTGTCATTGTCTTTTACGAGCTAAGGGCATCTATTGCAATCCTTAAGTCTAGAAGGACCTCTACTGTTTGACTTTTGTATCAATAACAGTGGTCAATTTATTGATCTTGGTGCTTGTCCAGAGTGATATCCAGCACCCGTTCACTAGATAGCCTGATTTAAGTCCTGCCAACATCTTGGGTATGCAAAGCAGTTTTCTGCCACAGTGATCAAAGGATACCGCTTTACACTGCATTCAGTTCTGCATTATGCTGACTGGAATATTGCTCATGATTTAAAGTTTGAAGAGGCTTTCTATCATTTGTGCTGGAAATTTCAATCTCCCTATCATGGTTTACGATGAAATTTAGACATAGTCCTCCAGATTTTAACATAACTTCAGTTTGAACCTTTTGATAAAGCATCACTTAAGAATTTTGAAAACACCTTTCTTTTAGCTCTTGGTGTGGCAAAGTGTGTTAGTGAGCTTCAAGCCCTTTTTTGTATGTGGGCTTTGTTCTAGTGGCAACTTCTCTCTTTTCTTTCATTGCTTAGAAGAAGAGATATGGAAGTGAAAGCCCTTCTCAGATTTGAGACTGCCTAATTTAAGTGCTTTGGTAGGCAATGCTGAAGTGGCTGTCTTATGTCCAGTTAGAACTCTTAAGGGTTTATATTAGTGAGCTTCAAGCCCTTTCTTGTATGTGGACTTTGTTCAAGTGGCAACCTCTCTCTTTTCTTTCATTGCTTAGAGAAAAGATCAGAAGTGAAAGCCCTTCCCAGACTTATGACAGTGTTTAATTTAATTGCTTTGGTAGGCAAGGAAGAAGTAGCTGTCTTAATAAGTGTTGACCTGGACAGACATAAACCTTTCAGAGGAGGAGTTAAGTATTTATCAGTGGTGTTAGAAGACCAAACTCTCATTTGTCCAAGAATGCTTGTCAATGCACACAGAGTTGAGTGCAGAGCTTTTACCATTTTTTAAATAATCCCCGTGTCTTCTGTACCATAAGCATGTCTTTATTTCCTTTAAAACCTTTCACTAAAGAAGTTGTCATGCAGCTCAGGGGAGATGTAACTGTTGTTAACTCATGTTATTTGCGAAATGCGACAGGACGCTTTCTCCTGAACCAAATGTGATGGTAACCTTGCTTTCTATCTCATCATTAGCTGTTAGGAAATCCTGCTATTGAATTTTGGGAGCATGAAGGTACACATTGGTGTATAGGAGAGCACCTTCATTTATGAAAGTGGTAGTTGTCTTTAGTTTTGGACTGTTGGTTATGGGTTTTCGACTAGGGCACAGGATTCAATAGTACTCCAAGAGATAGAGTCCTTTTTTCCCTGTAAGGATCCTCTGACAAGTCTCGCTAGGAGGCCCTTACACCCTGTTGTGGTTCCAACGTTTGGCGACAGTACTTGCCAGTAAGGATCACACAACCGACATGAATTTTGAGAAGCTTTTTTTCCTCTCATTAAAAAATTTTTAGTTTGCTTGGCTGAACATTGTTTTTCTGGCTGCACTAACCCACCATCCTCATCCAATGTGGTAGTCAGCTAACTTTAACAGTAGGTAAGATTCATTCCAAATAATGATAATTTTCATGATAAAATTAATTATTTTGATACTTATCTACTGTTAAAGTGGAAACCCACCCAGCCTCCCCACATCTTAGTGGGTGATCATGAAGAATTCTGACAAGAATGTAAACATTCCAGCACCACCTGGTGGGAAACAGGTGATTACAGAGACAGTCCTAGTGGGTTAGCCAAGCTATATTTTTTTTATTTTGTATGCTGATCCCACCTAATGGCACAAAGATATAAGCTAATTTTAACTGTAGCTAAGTATCCAAATAATTAATTTTATCATGAAAATTATAATTTTTAAGCCACTATATAAGTATGTGGAATCTAAAGGATTTTAGCTGATAGTCCATATGCACATAGGAAGCTGTTAGGTACTTGCGATGCTCTTTTAGACTAGATATGCCATTTGCAAGAGAACCTTGTTAAGAATTTTGAGTGCAGAGTAATTCAAATGGATTTTAGTGCTGCTTTCGATGTAGTAAATCACAAGGCACTAATTTATAAACTTCAGAATCTTGGAGTGGGTGGATATGTTTTGGTATTACTTCTAGATTTCCTTACAGGTAGGCAGCAGCAAGTTGCTGTTGATGGGATCTTTAGTGGACCAAGACCTATTGTATCTGGGGTTCTACAGGGTAGTGTTCTTGGTTCACTGTTATTTTTAGTGTATACAAGTGATATGGTGGTTTGGTGGGAAAACAAGATTGTTCAGTATGCTGATGATGCAACAGTTGTGGGTTTATAAGAAATAAAGCTTCTCTCAGCCTCAATCAGGACGTGACCGGATTAATGAATGTTGTTGTCGTGGGATATGAGGCTGAACTCTAGCGAAATGAAAACACTAATGATTAGCAGATCATGTATAGATTTTCCACCCATCCTCCCCTTCAGGTGGATGGGACTCTGCTGAATGATTCGGAAGCTTAAACTATTCTAGGTGTAACTCTTGAATTACATCTTACTTTTGAGAACCATCTATGAAAGTGTCAGCAAATGCTGCAGAGAAGTTAGGCATTGTATGTAAGGCCTCATATATTTATAAGTGAATAAAATCAGTGCAACCTGTTTAAGGTCATTTGTCCTTCCTTTACTAGATTAATGTTCTCCAGTGTGGATGTCTGCTTCTGCCAGAGATTTATCTCTGTTAGATAGAGTGGTTTGTGATGGTAGGTTTCTGTTTTCTAATATTAGCAGTTATGATTTTTTTTTTTTTTTTTTTTTTTTTGCTGAGAACAACCAGATTTACTGAACAGCAGCACCAATGTGCAGTAAATGTGCCTCACTGTCGAACTTCTCAGTTCCAGTGGTCCTTTATTCCTCACACCATTGGATTGTGGAGCAGCCTCCCAGAGGATGTTGAGCAATTGGATTGTCAGAAGTTCAAGCGAAGATGCAATGTATTATTACCTTAATACAATTCTTCTTATATTTTAATAATTTACTCATGTTTATTCATTAATTTGTTAATTTATTTGGTTTTCTGATAAATGATCATCTCTCTATGTATATCCCATGACTTTCTGTTACTTCTTTCGAATGAACACCATATTCTTTGAAAGCTTGAATTTCAAGCTAATGTCCCTTGTAGGCTTGTTCTACATGAATAGGGTTCATCTTCTGAATAATAATAATTGGGAAAAATATGTTAACACCATACTTAGAACTATGTACAGTAATGTTTCAATTTAATGTTTTTTTGTGGTTTGGGAAAACTAGTTAATTTCAAGTATACTGTCAATTATGGTATATAGTGATGAGTACGAGTTTGTAGTCCACAGGCCCTTGGCAGTAGTTAGTGTTGTTATTTATTTTGATATTGAAGGTACATGTAATGACCATGGTGAGAATGTGTAGAAATGGTGCTCTTGTTCTGTGTTACAACTTTGATTTAACCTCAGGCCTGTACCGAGGGGGGTGTCGAACAACCCCCCAAAATTTCTGGAAGTCCATATTTTCTGTGACTATCCTTTTCATTGAACTGTACTTATAAAGTAATAAATGATAATCTTTCAACTTTCAACATTATAAGTAAAATTCTGTTAACCAAAGTCAGTACTTTGAATGATCTTATCGGGTAGAAGGGCATAGACTGCATGCCCAGTTTTTCTTCTTAATATAACTAAAATAACATTTTCAGGTATTTCATCTTGTTTATACCTATATATGCAATGACATATATGGAAGAAAAGGTCCAGTTTTGGGAAAAAACACCACCCCACTCCATAAAAAACTCTGGGTACGGGCCTGAACCTTGCCCCAAGTTGCTGTTCATCTATGATAAACATAGAATGAGATTTACAGACAGAGTTGATATAGACTAATGCTGTCGTACAATGTATACACCCAGTATTATTATCTGCATATCAAGCTGGACAGTATGTTGAAAAGATTGCTCCATCACTAATGTAAAGGAACTGTAATGTTACTGTATTATGTAGTAGTTTTAGACCAGCAAATCACATTGCTAGGTACTCAGAGGACTTACCACAAGGGCTAAATAATAAATATTGAAAGTGGAACAAGGTAAAGTTGACATTAGTTAAATGAAGGAACAGCTCAAAAGTAAAAGGTTGAAGGCAACGCAGCAGGCCATATGAAAGCTGTAGAGAAACATAAGTGCCATCTACAGTGTGTTTAGTAGGACATTTTGAGGATAAGACCATTGGGTGGGGCTTTATCCTTTTTCCAGTTATCCTCAAACATGTTTAAATTGTGGTAACCTTATAGTAATGGTACTACTTCATGTACTCGTGTAAAGTAGAAGGAACAGGTGATGATAGATTCTGGGATGAGTTTTTGTTGCAATTATTGTGAAAGCTTGTCAGGCATATAGGGAATTTTAGGAAAAATATAAAGCTTCTTTTGTTTTGAGACTGTTACTGACTTAGTTTTTTTCATATAGGTCATACTAAATTGTTCAGCATTACCATGTTTGCTGCATCTCCTCTCGTCCCCGAAAGAGTCCATACGTAAGGAAGCTTGCTGGACAATTTCCAACATAACTGCAGGGAACCGATCACAGGTAGGTATAGATGAGGCCTTTTTTTATCACTTCAGGATTATATCCGATTGTACCATAAGTACAGTAAATGGTAAAATTATAAGTACAGTAAATGGTAAAATTATGTACCATAAGTACAGTAAATGGTAAAATTATGGAAAATGTAATGTCACCCTTACCATTTAGTGATAGAATTAGCACTTATCATTTGGTTATTTTTCACTTGAAAATTTATGCATTTTTAAAAAATACTAAAGTTTCATGTTTGTGTAAGATTTTTATGCATTTCTTTGAGTTTGCAGAATATGTTAGAGTATTCGGACTTACAGTTCATGGGGTCATTGTGACTGCTAATGTAATGTTACATAATTGTTTAGAATAGTAGATAAAATGGTTTTTGATTAAAAGATCTCTCATAGTTGATTTTCAGAAATTTAATGTTTTTACAGTACTAGGCTAACATAAAGTTATTTTCTTTGGAAAGATTTAAAATTGTGTGTGTGTGTGTATATTAATCCATTACCATAAAGTAGTAAGAGGAAGTTTCATCCTATTGTTCGTGCAGTAGTCATGAATTGTAACTTTTAAGTCACGTTGCTTATTCCAACTTCCAAGAACTGCTCACTGTTCCTATGCATATTGTGCAAGAATTGTTTTGAGAAGTAGGTAAAACAAAAAATTGTTTTTTCGTTAACATTACTTTTCATCCTTTCAGATCCAAGCTGTTATAGATGCCAACATTTTCCCAGTCCTCATAGAAATTTTAGGTAAAGCTGAATTCAAGACAAGGAAAGAAGCTGCTTGGGCCATTACGAATGCCACTTCTGGAGGGACACCAGCACAAATTAGATATCTAGTTGAACAGGTATGTTTATTGGTTCCAGGAAATTCATCATCATTATTAACATGTAATGGCATGATTTCCTTTATTGGGATTAGATTTCTGAGTTTTCTTCAATTTCTGCTGGGATTCTCATGTGATCCAGGATGTCAAATATGTCCATTCTCCTTGATGTGGACTGTGCTGTTGGTTGTCTACAGCTGTGTTAAATGTGTATATTTACTAATTGATATTTTTGTGGATTCCAATAAATATGTTGTCATTAGCAAATATTTGTGAAGAATTTTATATAATTTTTTGGTGGTATGAAATTTTAATGAGGAATCATAAATTTCAGGGATGCATTCCTCCTCTTTGTGATCTCTTGACTGTCATGGATGCCAAAATTGTGCAAGTGGCTCTCAATGGTATACAGAACATACTCCAGCTTGGTGAACAGGAAGCAAAGACAACATTTAATGTCAACCCATATGCTGTATTAGTGGAAGAATGTTATGGTATGTATCAGCCAAGTAAAATTTTTCTAATTTTATTAGACGTTGGTTATTCATACTGACTGTGATCTTGAGTAACATTGATCATTTTCACATATCCTATTCATTTGACTTAGCTTAAGTAATTAGAAAATTTTTATCTGTTTACAGGTTTGGACAAGATTGAGTTCCTTCAGAGCCATGAGAATTTGGAAATTTACCAGAAGGCATTTGAGATTATTGAGCACTACTTTGGTGGAGAAGAGGAGGATTCTAAAGTGGCTCCCTCGGTGGATGAATCTGGCCAACAGTTCCAGTTCAATGAAGCAGGAAATCCGCCTCAAGGTGGCTTCAATTTTTAACAGGAACTTTTTTCCCCTGTTGGAAATCATTCTCTCGAAGCAAGAAACTTGTAATTGTGTATGAACCCCAGTGAAAATCATAGGCAATATTTGATTTACTTTTGGAGTGTTAAAAGGTTGCACTAATTATCGTCCTGCTTGGGTGATCCAGAAGACAAAATAAAAAAAAAAAGCCTTGGAAGGGATTGTACACTTTTGTACAGTAAGACTTCTCAGTATCCAGCAGAATTCATTTTGTTTTTCATGTTTCATTTTTGGGTTTAAATAATTTCTTTAGCAATACTTATTACATTTGAAATCTTAAGAAAATGCAGCAATGCATTGGTTTGCACAAGTAGTATCTTGCATTGAAAGTGATAGACACCCTTCTCACTGGTGTGTCAAGATCTTGGTATTGAGAGATTTTATTGTGCCATCTAACATCCTTGTAGGTGTTGGTAACATCGGCGTATTTCTCTTTGTAGGGCGTCTCTGGTTTTCATGTCTAGAGGGGTTGGAATGCTAATATATTGAAAGATGCAAGTGTGCTGTAGTACATGATTTTTCATTATGGTTATATATTTTGCCTAACAAAGAGGGAGCAGTTCCCGTGGTCAAAATTCATCCATGATCTGTACTTTAGGTTTGCTAATGGCTGGATAGGCTTGATGGGAACTGCAATAATATTTTGTATATCAGAGTAATGTTAATATCATTTGTGAACAACTTTTAAGTACAGTACATGACAGAAATGTTAGCGACATGAATTGCAAGCATATTCATTGAAGAGATAGGTAGTTTAGGTTCATTTTCCTATCTTAGTGTTGTTAATATTCTTTAGAAACATAGCTGAGTTGAAGAATCAGTTAATAAAACAAGTGAATTCTAAATTCACTATGCTGTAAATATCAAGTCATAATAACCACATGACTACAATATTATGAAAATTTGTAAACTTCATTAATTTTGATGGTACACTGATTCTGGAAGATCACTATTTCAAAGATACTTTTCAAGGAATTTGATCTATTGAAGAGGTATACTTATTCCATTGTCTCTGTTTTTCACCTTTACAAGGGCCAGCTCTATGCTAATAGGGTTGACTCAGCAGTCTGGTTAAACTACCTTATAATCAGTTAATCTGGCCCCCTTACTGGAGATCAAGATAAGTAACCCCCCCTCCCCCTTTTGTCTCTCTCTCTCTCGTACACTTTACTGGAGAAAATGACAAGTAACCTCTGTAATAACTGTCTGTTGACAGTTTTGTTTCCAGCCATTAAAAGTTGCTGTATAATCACCCGTTTTGAACATGGGTTCCTAGTCTCTTAATTGGTCTTGGAGTAAAAAGAAAAAAAAAGGTCTTTTATCTATATTTCTTGTATAAGATGTATTTGTTTTCCTTCTTTAAGGTACTTCAAGAGGAAACTTGTGATTTTAAAGTTAACTTTTGTTTGTAGATTTTACTTAAAAAATATTTCAAATTTCAAGGAGCCAATGATTATATAACTTTAGTTACATGTTGAAAAGGAAATCTACTTGATGGTGGCAGGGTTTTGTTTAGTTTTGAGATTGTGCATTTAAAAATGGAAAACAGGATTGGGAAGCAGATACTTGTTTGTGATGTTCTTTTTGACACCTTGTATTATATTCCAGATTATTTCTTTTGTTATAAAGGAAACTTCCTACTTTTTGCTTCAAGATGTGAAATACGTGTAGCCAAATACTGTATTATAGTGATAATATGAAGTGCTGCTTTTTTGTCTAAAGTAATTATTAGTCAGGATGTGGTAAGAATGCGAATATGCTTGCTAGAGATTGTTTTTTTTTTTAATGAGACTGATAGACATCTGTGATTACCTGCTAGTTGATGCCCATCAGAAGGGCAGTGAGTCACAGAGTAATGACTTTTGTGAGGTAAAGATAACTGTAATCCTGACTTCGGGGGAGAATACAGGCCTTTGTGAGAGCTAGATGTCTGATCTTGTATGCAGACGATTCATGAAATTTAACATGTTCCCTAGTGAAAACTTGAAATTGCAAGTGACATGAAAGATTTCTTTGGTCCATTTGGTCAACTTTTTTCTTTAATTATACAAAAAGGTTTGAAGGAATCTTTGTGATGATAGATTGAATATTTTAAGTTCTTTTGGACATCTCTGTAACAGATGTGTATTTTTTACTGAGTTAAATTTCTGTCATTGTAGTATATGGTTTTCAGTGAGAGAGTTTCTTTTCACCGTATGAGGTTTGTTGACTTTATCTTGATCTAGGAATAGTAATGACCTTATTGGATTTATCAAGAAAGGACACTGTGTATTTAATGAAGCTAAATATTGTCCTGCTTGGTAAGGCCATATTGGTTATATGCTCTAATGGGAAAATAAATGAAACTTAGATTTTTGTGCTAAATATATGGGTGTGTGGTTAAATGCTGAGCTAACTTCATCTGAGTTTGTTTTAAAAGTGTCAAGAATATTCAAAGCAGTGTGAATACTATTACTTCTAGATCTTTGATAGGTCAATTTGTATGCCATCATTATTTTTCAAGAATTTTTTTCCCAAAACGTTTGTTGGCCATTTAGTTTTTTGTTATATGAAAGGCTGTGGTGGCGCTAGATTGGCCATATAGTGTGCTCGTTGTAGAGTGCATTTGCATGATTGTGAGAGTGTCTTCTGAGAACTGTGTAAATGTGTGTAAAAGTGTAATTATTTTGTATTAAACTGTTAAAATGACTTATGCAGTGGCAACCCTGTAGTTCATATAACCTGCTTAATGTCCTATTGCAGGTTTAGGTATATATATATATATACAGTATATAAATTTTTTTGTTGACATATGTATCATGTCTGCTTTAAAAACTGTTTATGTTCACAAAGTTTTGTGCCCAACAATTTCATTATTATATTCTGTCGATATTATTTAATGCTGTTATTTTGTAAGTTTTTAGTTTTTTGTTTTGAAAATATTTGATGATACCTCCCCACAGTATTGAGCACAATGTTTGTGAACATGATGCAAGTATATTGAGAGGCTCAAAACAATAGCAATGTTGAGCTGTTATATGTGTTGGTGATTAATTTTGAATTGTAGTGTGGGCTGTGCTTCCTTTTAAGACTGATGAAACATTTTTTTCCCATTTTTTTTTGTGATAACTGGAAGTTTATCCTAAGTATAATCTATACAAGCAGTAAAAAGTGGACAGTGTATGAACGTAGACACTAGTGACATTTCAAAACTTCAGTGAACCAATGACACCAGTGGACACTGGTGACCATAAGAAGTGGAAAGTGGTGATAGTGTAGAAAGTGTTGACATCAGTGACAAAGTGACTAGTACCGTTATGTGTATAAGTGATGTTCTGGTACGACAGTGTACGAGCAGTCACTTGTGATATTATTTAGTCCGCATGAAACAAATCTTGATGAACCCCTCATTGAGCAATTGTGAACCTATGTGATAATGCATTCTGATGTCCAAGTGATTCTAAAATGTGTGAGTGACTTCTCTTACTACTTATTTCTCTTCTTTTTCATTTCTCCCAATGATAATTTTGATAGTGAATCTGATATATCAGGAGAGATTCCTTTGTAACTACTTAGTGTGATAAGTATTTTTCCCATGCTTTTTCTTATAAATCTTATTGCTCTGTGTTAGAAAAGTGGGATAATTTTGTATTTAGGATGTGTCAAATGTTGAATTGTGAGTGTATGTCAAACTGGAAAGAGTAAATGACCAAGTGCTTTCTTTTGTAAGTCATGGAAACCACTGGTGATTCGTCATATGAGCCACTGAGTGGTTTGTGTACCTGCATGTCGTTGGAACCATAAGCTTTTGTAGGCACATGACATCATTTCAATTTGAATTTTGAAATTTTTTTTGAAGTTTACTAAGAATTGGGTATAGGTTTATACCTCTCATATCTTAGTCAGTGTTTTGAGGATTTTCACTTCTTTTTCTCATTTCACATGACCTGGTTTTTCTAATGTAAAGTAAAGATTATTTACACATTTTTTGTCTCGATGCATTAACTTTTATTACTTTCCTATTTGGTCCTGTACCTGGCTCATGTTCCCAACTACACTCAGGAAGGTGCAAGCATTGCAGTCTTAAGCAATGCATGGTACCACATGTGATAGTGGAGGTAGTGATAGTGACTGATAGCAAGGGTAGTGATAGTGTCATTGCAGGTTTTGCTGTATTGCTCTGGATGAATGTGACCACGAGTACACGTGAACTTGAGTAAATGTTGCTCCTGACCCACCGTGACTTTTCCTTGCGACGCCTTACAATCATTACTCCCTCCAGTTGGTGACAGAAGGTAGGCTAGATGGAGACTCCTTTCCTTGAACACAACTCGAGTTAAATTTCTCTTATTTTTAATGTTGTAATGAGTTTCAACATTTAAATACCACATCGTGTTCAGTAATGGAGATACACATTCCTTCCTTAAGTTACCAGACAATTGATGGTGCAGAAAGTAATTCTTCTCTACTCCTTTGATCCTTCTGCTGTCATGTGATACTTACCATTTCGTGAGAGCCGTTGGAGCAGTATAGGAAGAGGAGGTTTTGCTCTTTTGTGCCCACACATGCGCTTCCCTGGCTGCTGCTGAAAAGCAGTAGTGTAGCCCATGGCTATGTTAAGCCTTGTTAAAAATTGGATTGACCTCAGTCATTATACTGTGCTGGTACTATACACTCAAAAGTGTCATGATTATGATCTTGATCTTCCAGGCAGATTGATACTTCTTAAGAGGACATGTGTGTTGGAAAGATGATAAGAATAAATAGGTAAGTGTAATTTTTTTTTTTGGTAAACTAATTTGCATAAGGTTGTGGGATGTAATTTGAACCTGCCCACATTTTAAAACATTCCGAAGGACCGTCTCTTTGCAGCAGTGGCCAAGGATGCGTCTTCTGTAGACTAGTCAGACTAAGACATGTGATAAGGTTTATCCTGAAAAAATGATTTTTTAAGAACAAGTCGTAAGTATTGAACATTGTGCAAGTGATAAAGGGCAAATGAGATGAAAATGCTTTAAGTGAAAATTTGAAAGACTAAGCCCGTGAAGTTCTTCTTGAAAGTTCGAGTGAATTGAGTGGATCTTTTAAAAATTAGAATTTTTCTTTTAATTCTTTATGTGAAAGATAACTAAAAAAAATTCAAAGGCAACTGTTTATGCAGTTGGTTTTTCACAAGTTAGAAAGTGCATTATTTCAAAAATTATAATTTTTTTGATTCTTAAAATAAATTCAGTAAGAACACAATACCAGTCAATCTTTTTAATTTTTATCACTATTCATATTATATAAAAAAGAGCATAAAACTATGAAATTTGTATAGTCAAGCAAGCTAAATTTTTATTGAAATGATCTACATTTATTGTAACAATGACTTCATTCGTTCATTTTTCTAATGAAATTAGTACCTGTGTTCACATCCTTACTAATGTTCTCCCTAGACTCCAAGCACCTTATAATTGGAGGATTCAGAGAACAGCTATTTACAATCCAGTATTATTTTACCCGTTTAATTTTCCTCCGTCCACTGTTGTGATTTGTTTTTGTTTTTGATTGCTCTTAGAACAACGGAGGTGAGGTTGGACAGCATGCCCCCTCGCCAGTAAATTTTGAGTAGCCGACTTGATCGAGTTCAGTGAAGTCTGATGTCGACAGAGAGACTTTAAAGGCGCTAAGAGTATTGTGAACATATACCTATTAGTTTTAGGATGGACATAAGAGAGGGGATTGTCTATCCCTGCACTGCTGCTTTCATTTAGGCATGGGAGAATAATTTAGTGAAACTAGTTTTATTTTAATAAGTAATATTTCATCTGTACCAGGTGATGGCCAATGTGTGAACATAGGTACTGTTTTCAGACTTCTTTCCCTTAAAATAATTAAAAGCAAAATCGTATATACACATGATCCATATGAGAAAAAAAGATCTAAGAAGTTCTGACTGCGCCCAACCTTCATAAATTTTTTCTCCCCCTTTGGGAGTAATAATTTTGTCTTTAAATCTTGAGCAGAAACCCGAGAAATCTTCCAAGGGAAATCACTTTGCAAAAATAAGAGACATTAAAGGAAAATGTGATAAATATGAGGGAATGGAAAATAAAATGGATTCACCTGGATTCAGGAGACGACAACAGAAGCAGGAAAGAATTTAATTCCTTGCTGAGACATCTGGAAATAAGAAGACTCCACAACTGCACTAGGCAAACTATTCCTCATTTTAGTGTTAGCCAAAATGAATCACCTAGAAAACAGTTGAATTAAACCTGATACCATATATAAAATGGACAGTTTTTGCAGCAGCAGCAGAAGCCTGCTTATCAAAAATTGGTCAGGGTTTTTAATATGGAAAACACGACTCCAAGGTAACATATCAAAGACTAGAAAAAAACTATTTTTTTTATAAGAATTTCTTCAAAATGTGCATCCTTCAGACAAATAAGAGAATAAATGGAAGGTTGAAATGTCCACAAAAACCTGTTGGAAAGGTATCTGGCCTAACACCATGAATGGGACATAGATTGGTGGTGCCACCAAAAGATGAAGACTCTAATAAAAAGAATGATATGCTACGTCGAAAATGTAGAAGTTTATGGTTTTATAAGAGAACCAAAAATGTACCTCACTTTAGTTTGGTTTAGCAAAGATAAATTTCTGTTGGCAAAACCTACCTTAAAAAATCTGTAAGTACTGTGTTAGAACGAAATTGTGAAATCAGACAAAATTTCCTAAACCCTTTATTGTAAAATCTGCAATTATGGTGTTGCCATCAGTGCAATATGTGGATTCAAACTCTGCCTTTGCTTAAGTGTATTCTGCTTCAACATCAAAACTAAACAAACTGAATGTGGATTCAACGAAGATACTCTCGGCCCAGTCATCTTTTGAAGGCCTCTCTGTAGATTCTTGAATTACAGTATATTAAAGAGGGGGGGGGAGCGGCAAATTTGGCCATTCAGAGCTTGAGACAGTGAAGAGGGAGTTGGAGTGGTTGAACAGCAAGATAAGAGCTCCAAAAAAAAATTTAAGATGATGATGCACAAAGATGTACAGGTGGAACTGGGGGCAAACCCCACAGTTGCACTTATAAGTAATAGTTAAAGGGGTTTAACAACATTACTGAAGAAGTGAAACAAGAGTGGAGGTAAAGTAAAAGGCTGAAGAGTGGTTGCAGCTAGGGGCCGAAGGGCACTGCAAACACCCTACAGTGCACTACGTGAAGTGCACTGATGGCACTAAACCCCTATGAGGGAAGCTAATTTAAGGTCTCGAAAGAATATATGTGGTTCATGAAGGTGTAAAGCAAGACATGGTAAATTTTTAGAACGTGATAAAAATAAAAAAAAAAAATCACACTGACAGATCAAAATCCCAAGATTAAGATGTGCCGTAGTATGTGGCGATGAATCGATGTTCCTAAACTACCACACTTCTTTTTTCACTGCTTTGAAACTGCCATTACGTACAGTGTCTTGGAAGTACTTAGAACTTTTTCTCTCTCTATAAATCTTCAGCTGAAAACCCTTTTCGATAGAGTCAGCACACTATAAACCCAAGAAGGCTACAAAAGGGAAATCAGCCTGAAAAGCGAGAAGTCGCAGGAAAATGTGATGCATAAATAAGTAAGAGTGAATAGAAGATAAGACCGATACACCTGAATTCAGGAAACGTCAGTATAAAGCAGGAATAAATCTGCTCCTCGTTTAAACATTTGGAGGTCAGAAATGTGAACTGTTCCACATTTTAGTTGTAGCCAAAATAAAAACCCCAGCAAAATGAGTAGTATTAAAGCTATTTATTTAGAAAAGTCAGAAGTGGCTCTCTTCCATCACTCCGTCAGGCACGAATTTGTTCAGTTTTGTTAGGTTCCTTCTCATTCAAGAAAATGAATTAGACGACATCCAGGTGTCACTGCGAAATTTGAAGGGTGGTTATGATCCCCCCAAAAATGTAAGATTATTTGAGGAGGCAATTTCTTCTGTGGATCTGCCTATAATCTGATCAAAAGGTTTGAAATCAATGTGACCCACCTTGGAACTGGGCATACTGATTACCGTGATTTTATTTTGGAATGAGCCAATATCCCTTGTCAATTATGGCCTCGACTTCATAATCAGTCTGCAAAGGGTGATATCAAAACGTAAACCTATATATGTTTCAGTAACAATGGGCAATATGATAAATTAAAAGGAACCACTTAGCCAGTCAGGCTATAAAAACTAAAGTGATTTTGGAACGGTTGTGTGTGTCCACATTAGTCATATCTGATTAAGACTACAGTAATTCTGTCATAACATATTCTATGCAATAACCATTTGTAATGTCTGTATAACTAAAATTAACATGTGAGTTACAACATAAAATTATTACCGCATCATCACTGCTGCTTGGTGATTTCAGCGCGGATAATGCACAGGGAGATCTTTTCGATTCAAAGTTGGTATCACTTCAACAGAAAAGTGGCTTCATGCCCTTGCTCTATTATAGTTTATCAACTAAGATTCCTGGTGAAATCTCAAATGGACTGTACGTAAAAGGCTTGTCGATACCCTTTGCTGTTTTGTAAAAGCCTGTGGCAGCAAGAAAACTGCAACAAGTAGTTAACTAGAGTAAATTTGGCTGCGATGCACACTTCGAAATCTCTGCTTATTTAAGGGAAGGTATACACCCGATCCACTCTTTTTTTTACCTGTACGGTTATAGAATTCCGTATGTGGAGGAGGTGTTTTTTTAGGTTTATGAGACGGGAAACAATACTCCTCGAAGCTTTGTGTACTCAGAAAGTATTCTTTTGCAGTAACTGGGGAGATGACAGACATCTAACACTAAAACTCCATGAGTCGTGACCATTTCAAAGATTTCGCATGGCCGTGAAAACAGCCTATTCTTCAGCTACACTCAAGTGGCTCAAAAACACTTAGATTCGTCTTGCAACGCTAGGCCTAAGGTAGGATTAGCGTTTTATAACACTGCCATTTCGTCAGTCAGCTACTAGTTTTCCGTAGAAAAAAACTCACGTAAGCAGCTATGCTGAAAGACATCAGATGGAAAGAGCTAAAAATGAGAATCTCATACCTATCAAAATGTAAAATTCTTAAATTTTTACCTTATATACTATATAGTAACTAGAACTTGAACAGCACACATTGCATACATAAACCCCATAAAAAAAATTTATCGATACTTTACTGCACGGGACTGGTGTTATTTTAGGTTATGAAAGCAATTATATGAACAGAGAGGTAGGCTACTACAGAATCAGCACGGGAGTTTAAAGATTCTCCAGCTGCAAGTTGATCCACGAGATAATGCAATACAATCATTAGCAATCTTTCCGAATTAAAGACAAGAAAATTTCTATAACTGGTAAATGTCCATTTGCTCCAGTATCAGAACTTCCCCTCCTTTCATGTAAAGTGCTGTCTAACCCACATTATCGTCTCATGAAACAAGCCAGTTTTCTTCAGCCGAGAATCTTTTGATTTTTACAGTAGAGCTTACTTTTTGAAAAGTCAGCAGTTTAGTAAAAAGCATGCTACCAAACAAACTTCCAATTTTCTGTAACTAAAAGTGACAGCAACTCTTCAGTTGAAATGTGTTACATCTCTGCTGAAGTACGCATTCAAGGAAGTGAAGATGCTGACACCTGCCCAAGTGCGTCTATATGACCATCCAGATATATATATATATATATATATATATATATATATATATATATATATATATATATATATATATATATATATATATATATATATATATATATATTCCTGTAAGGTGCTGTTTTTGTTTTTCTATATCTAGTAATGATCAAATCCATCGGACAAAATATGCAAAAGAAAATAGAAAGAAAAACTTTCCTACAATAATGAAGTGCGTCTATTTGAACCAAAGCTGTTATGCTTCTAATCTAGCAATACATTCATGTTATGCTGTGGGGTATTGTCAGTGCATCTCACGTGGTGCACTGTATGTATTACTTAAGGTTCTTTGCAGCGTCAATTCGGCCACTAGCTGCAACCTCTTTCATTCCTTTTACTGTACCTCCGTTCATATTCTTTTCCATCTTACTTTCCACCCTCTCCTAACAACTGATTCGTAGTGCAACTACGAGGGTTTCCTCCTGTTACACCTTTACAACCTTTTTACTGTCAATTTCCCTTTCAGCGTTGAGTAGCCCCATATCCCTAGCGCTTGGCCTTTGTAATCCAATCCATGTTATGCTATAGTTAGGAGCTATGCACAGTTTGGGTCTGAAAATCATGCCACAAACAGGACCTGCCCCATCACAAAAATCATCAATATGAACCTGAACAATATGCAAGGTCAGAACAATACTCATTCCACCTGATACAACATTGAACTGAAAGCTACTAAGGTTTAGAATAGAAATTTCAGCAGAAGCAGCCCTACTTCGATTTACAGGGTTAAGGATAAAAATGCAACCACACCCGGAGACAACCAGTAAATAAAAAATAGTGTCGCTAAAACAGGAGAATCCGAAGTAAACAGTCACAGCAATTTAATAATGAAGAGGAAGAAGCATTAGAATAACAGATAAATGTTAGTTTCTTCCGTTTTCCATTTATTATCTGAATTTTCTTCCCATTTCAGACTGCTATTCTTCCCCATGCATACCTTGCAACTATCTCTCTCCTTGTATTCTGTGCATCTCTCTCTTATTCTCTCAATGTTCTCGATTCCCACTCCTTCAGCTGCGTTTTTCTACTTCAAACCTGCTTTCTCTCTCTCTCTCTCTCTCTCTCTCTCTCTCTCTCTCTCTCTCTCTCTCTCTTTAAGGGAATGGTAACTTTCTGAAGTGACCTCAAGGGGCGGGCACGAAAAGCCGGGTTTCGAGGGTGACCTAAGGGTAGAAAAGGTGCACTCTCTGGATCTACTCTTTACAAGCCAAGTCTGAGTTTACGAAATGAAATTTGTTTCCGCGCTAATGAGATCAAGAAAGCTTCCTCCGGACTCCATTTTCTTCTCTTTCCGTTTGGTTTCTGATTTTTTTTTTTTTATTTCTGTTCTTATCACTACTACTAACATTAGTGCTTTTGGAAGCGATGACACGTCGTGATTGTCAAAGAACATGATAGATAGGAATACTTCATTCCTCAGCTCCTTGACATTCACGAGGAAGGTTACTGCACTACAATTCGGTTTAATTTGAGAGAGAGAGAGAGACTAAGTAACTAAACATCGCAAACAGAATCATACTACTAATGTTAGCTGACGCAGAGCTGTAGCCACGAGGCACTTAGCTCTACAGTAAGTGTATCAAAGTGGAATCTGAAATGAACTACGACCCAGCTAAGCTGATCAACCTGAATTTAGCGTTCCACATGATTGACAACCACCTGGTTATAGACAAAATTAACGTACTAATCACACGGAGACGCCCATGTAAGAGAGATTTATAAGATTCAAGGCACTCTCGCAATGCTTTGGCTCTGAAGCACAAATAATTGTTCACAATAAATACTCTTTTTATCGAAGTCCTTTAAACCACACTTTTTTTTTTTGTCTTAATCATTAGAGCAAGCTTCCTTAATAAGTTTATACAGCTGCAATGGTCAAAACGTCACAGTCCTTCGCTCTTATATTTAAATAAAGCTGAATATGCATCAGGAGTTTTAACCTCCACAACTAAAAACTCCTGATGATTATACAATTATAGACCAATTATAACCTTCAGCTATTTCCTCGAAATTTTTCCAAAAATCTTGAAGCCTTCCAAATTATTAACGGCTTTGCAAATCTGGCCAAATTATAACCTTATTCTCCTTTAAAAACTCAGTCAAGAGACTAAAACATTTTATAACATTCGAAACAAATATTTCATTTTCTTTTATCTCATGCTGTATTTTCAATAAAATATATACATATTGGTTAGTTTTCATTTTTTCTATTATTAACTGTACCTGTTTACGTACAGTATATACTACAGTTAAAATACGTACACACACAAATACTTTATATATATATATATATATATATATATATATATATATATATATATATATATATATATATATATAATATATATAAATATATTTATAATGTACAAAATTTACACACACACACACACACACACACATATATATATATATATATATATATATATATATATATATATATATATATAAATATATACATACTGTACATAAAACCAGAGCAAAATGAAAAGGCGTTGTAAATCCTGACCTATGTCGCCTTTATTGCTGAGTCATTATATATCATATATATATATATATATATATATATATATATATATATATATATATATATATATATATATATATATATATATATATATATATATATATATATATATATATATATTAGCGTGTCATTAAAACGCAAAATATATATCTTGGTAATAATTTTTCTGTAACTATTTCCGAGTATGCACAGAAATATGGGAGATAAAAAGAGCGATAACTAACGGAAATGAACTCTACAGGTAATGGTTTCTATAACCTTGGTTCAACAGAAGTCAACTTTTTTTTTTTTTTTTTGGTAACAAATGCTCTCGCTTGGGGAAATTGGAACAGCTACAAATAACTAATCCTCCTCGTAACGTCTGTCAATAATTACGCCTCTGCTTTAATCTATGATGACAAAACAGTTGATTTAAGGTTTGTTTACTTTCCTCCGAGGTCATCAAGGGGTCTGATATTACCCTACGTTGGACGTCATGCGCAGGAAAAAAAATAAAATTACAGTGAGGAATGGGATGGGATGATCCTTCAACGTTGTGGGGAGAGGAAAAAAAAAAAAAAAGAAACGTTCCCCAACGTCTCCCGCAGGAGCACCCCTGCAAATATTTGATTTGCTTGGAGGGATTCCAATTCCGTGTCATGCTCCTAAGGTTCTCGGACAAGAAGGAGAAGAAGAAGAAAAAGAGGGTGCAAAAAAGATGCAATAGGAAACGTATAGAGAAAATGCAACTAATGATGCTCATTGTTATATAGATTTCCTAATTCTTTCTGGACGATTTAGGATGCAATATCTGAAGCGCATTATAATAAAGGCAAATCTTTTCATTTTCAAAGGTACTGACTCCTGCCATTGCGCAGACCTTTCTGTTGCTGTTGCGTTGGAAGTGGGTAGGGGTCCGACTATGCCAATGGAAGATGGCTGAATCGTAATCTGTGGCATAACAATTTACGAGTTCTGGACTCTGTTTGATAGGTTATTTTGCTCATTTGGCATTTGATGCACTTTTGGACCACGATTTTACATCTCTCTTCACTCCATGTCAGATGAACTTGTGACAATAGTCTGGCTGTTGTTTTGTCAGAAAGACAGGAAAGTCCTGGCTGTTATTCTGTCAGACAGATAGGAAAGTCCTGGATAAGAATGAAATTTTTTTTGAAGGGTTGTGGGCAGCCTCTGCTGGTGTTGCAGAGGATGGTCCATCCCTTATTGCCAAAAGGGATATCTTCCCATCGTAGGCTTGTTAAAGGGGTACGACAGCCTCTTGTTTCGGTTTCTTGGGCTGGGCATCAATGAATCCACTGTAATTCATCTCCAGTTGTAATCTGTTGATTTCTACCCTTGATACTGCATCTGCGACAGTGGTTTTATTTGCCAGGTATATGTTGCATGTATAACCAGTATTCAGGATGGCTGGAAGTTGTTATTGTTGGTGGGAGAAGTATGCCTCCTGTTTTTTTGGTTAAGTCGTGGACAAGTGGATGGTGATCAGTCAGGATGGTGAAAGGGTACCTTGCAAGTCTGGTCCATGGGTCTGCAAGTGTGTCCTTTGTTGCTTTGAAGACATTGCCCACCTTGAGTCTTGATGTTCTTGCTGAGGACACTGTAGAGAGGTGCCATGGTATGAGTGATATTATGCAGGAATATTATGGTAATAATTTCCCATTTCTGTGAATTCTTGTAGTTCTTTTATGGTGGTTGGAATCAGATATTTCCTCACTTTGTAGGCAGAGGGCATACACCACTTTCAGACTTGATGATATATGAATTTGACGGAGAATGCATTTTTTGGGACAGATGGCTGGACCATTGTCAGTAGTAAGGATAATACAGCTCTGATGTGTTTTTGGTGTTCCTCATGATTTTTGAGGAGATAAGTATGTTGCTGATGTTACAGATAGAAGGGAAAGTCCCTAGGAATGTTGTTCATTAGCCTCTGAAATGTGGCCCCTGAGATCTAGAGGCTGAATGTAGAATACTTGATGGTGTAGGTTCCAAAAGGTGTGACGAGTGCCATCTTTGGGATATTTTTCCAGTGGACCAGGACTTGGAAGTAGCCTTTTACCAGGTCGAATTTGGAGAAGGTTCTTGACCTGTGGAGGTGGAGGTGATATCCCCCATGCTGGGAATGGGTAGTGGGTCTCTGTCTGCAGGCTGAAGTTCCTATACTCTTTGCAGGGGTATCACCAGCTGTTTAGTTTCTTTACCATGTGTAGTGGTGAGGCCCAGAGGCTGGAAGTCTTCTAGCAAAGGCCCATCCATTCCATCTCCTTTAAGGCCTTGCAGTAAGCAGTTTCTCTCGGGGCAGGTGGCAAACTTGGAGCAAACCATGGGGCCCATCATCATGATGTGGTGGTGTATACCATACTTTTCAGGGATCCCGGGAGTTTGTCTGAATACATCAAGAAACTTATGCAGGAGCGGGTATAGACCCATGGGACCTACTGGCAAGATGGGTGGCTGCTTTGGGCCTGTGAAGAGTGGAGCCGTATGGGAAGTCAGGTTCAGAGGGCAGCGATATACAATGCCCACTAGCAGGCTGATATATGAATATGATATATCCATGAAAAGCAAGCTGAAGAATCCTTCGACATGGATAGTGGATGTGAAGGAAGCTGTGTCCATCAGTAACCTCCAGCTGGAGGTATGGTCAGCAACTTAGAACTAGGTGGAGCAGATGTCTGTTGGTGTTGTGGTTGCATCCGGGGGTGCAGTTCTTGGTTCTTTTCCTGAATCTGTGGTGGTATATGCAGTGTGGGGCACCCTTCATATTGTGGCTTATGTGGGTGTTTCTGTACAGTGTTGACTTGCTTGTCATCTTGCTCCTGGTGGTTGCCATCTTTAATCTCTCAGATGGCTTGGGCAGTGTGTTGGGAGTCCTTGTAGTCCTCGAGCAACTTGCCCGCCTTCTTCAGGAGACCTACCATGGGTGTGGCCACGGCACTGCAGAATTTGGCTTGGATGTTGGCTGGAGGGAGGTGGACCCATATCTCCCTGGTGAGGTCAACCTTCTTTGGCTTCCTGTGATTGTCCAGTCCTGGCAATGTCAGTAAGGGCTCGAGTTCATCGAAGCTGCCTTCAGCAATGTCCCCCCCAGGAGGCGTTCAGCAAGTTAAAGACTTATCAGGCGTAGGCAACAGTGGTAGGGCAAAGCCTGCTATTAGAAATTGATGTAGCCCTTCATATGTGGTCCTCCTACCCTGTTTGTTCATTCTGTGGAGGAAGAGGGTGTCTGGGATTGCCTCAAGGACATAGTCTATCTGATTTGTTGAGCTTGAGAAATTCTGGAGGCAGAATTGTATCTCTGCTCTCAGGAACAAGGCACATGGTTCAATGGCTGAGAAGGGAGGCAGACAGTTTACTACATCTTCAGTTCAATACTTTGTCTGGAGACATTTTATGATTTTCTCAGATTTTCTCTTTAGCAATAGGGTCAGCTGTGTTTAATCCATTAGTCACCAGGGGTTGGTGCAAGAACCATGCTCTGGTCTGGGGTGCTACAGAGATGATCTTTTAATGCTCTAGAGAGAGAGAGCTAGCCAGGGCTTAAGTGCCATATTTAGTCTGTTAGTGGCGTTCTGTGCTGGTAAGCATGGCCATATTTAGTTTGGTAATCACCAGGGTTTGGCATGAGAACCATGATGTCTACCAACTGGAGGACTACCTTGCGCTCTCAAGAGAAAGTGAGCCAGAGCTAAAATCCGGTTTCTGCCGGGTACTTCTGAGAGGTCACCAATGTAATGAAAGAATACACACAAGATGCTCAGAGAGAACTGATTTGTTATTGAGATCTGACATGCTTTTGATAAAGACATGTGGACAAAGATGTGGTCATGGGTGGTAGGTCAGTTATGCAATCGAACTAGGTGACAAGTGATGCAAGTGAGGTATAAGTATGTGACTGCAAAGTGCTCTGTGACTGGCTGCCGAACCTGGCAGTTGAACCTAGGTTAGGCACTGGCGCTTGGAGCATACATTACCATCTCTCAGTTGCACAGGTAGTCAACTCTCGGTTTGTGACTGCTGATTTCTGGGAGTGTACATGGAGATGGAGTGTGGTTGGAAGATTTCCTCCACCTCCAATCCCTTTTCCCCAACTTGCTATTTGACCATCCTCTCGGAAAACTGTACATTACAAGAGGTACTACGGTACATTACCTAATCCGAAATACTTACCTGAAAAGCATTTTTCTCTTGGTGTGGCTGAAATGTCTTACAAGAGGTTAAAATGTGCTTCTTGAAAGCCAACTGAATATGGAAAATGTAATTGACAATGATAATATATTCAAATAATTTCTTTTAATATGAAAAAATCCTAGTTGTGTTAAAAATTGTATTAATCCTTTCTTATATGCAGATACAACCGAAGAAGTTATAACAATACATCGAATACGATCAAAGTTATAATGAAAGTGCCAAAATCTTCAATTGTAGTGAAGTAACTGATGGTAAGAGGCTGGGGAATTTTTTTTTCAAGTTAACTAATTTTTTTTAACGAAGGAACAAAAGATTAATACGGCCTCCTATATATAATATCCTGGTCTTCCCCTATCGTTGTCATGATAATCTGCTTTCAAGGTGTGTATGAGAGAGAGAGAGAGAGAGAGAGAGAGAGAGAGAGAGAGAGAGAGAGAGAGAGAGAGAGAGAGAGAGAGCAAACGATTGAAAAAAGAAAAAAGGTGCGGAGGTTGAAGAGGGGGAGCAGGAGTCTTACTCTTAAATCCCAAAATACAAAATCCTCTTATGTCTTCGCCTGACAGCACGTTGCTGCTGACGCCACTCAAAGCTGATAGTCTGGACCCTAACCTCGCCTTGTCCCAACCCAAAAGCTTCCCCCGGCAACCCCACGCTCCCGAGACCCAACCCTCCCTCCATCGCTCCAGCCAACCCCAAAGCCAAAATTTCCACCTCACGAGACCCCTCGTCTGTACGTAGTCCGCGGAATATCCTAAAAACAGTCATGTGAATAAATGAATAAATAAAAGAATGAATGGATCTGTTCCATATATCAGTGATATATTTCTGTTGTATTGTAAACTCCTCCATTTTTTTAGACAAAATTTGAGAATCTCTGTGATTCAGTCAAAAGAAGCATTTCACCTTCATTTCTTTTGAATTAGTTTTTCCGCTGATGAAGTAGGTCATAAAATGCTTTCTTTATCTTTAACTTGTTAGTTAGCTCTCTCTCTCTCTCTCTCTCTCTCTCTCTCTCTCTCTCTCTCTCTCTCTCTCTCTGTGTCTAGTAATATGACCGACAGACATTAGAGGGGAAGAGAACTTGATAAGCCATCCCCACAGTCGTTTTCATAAGGCATTTAATGCTCCAATGAATTTGATATAAAAAAGAAGAGAGAGATGAAAGATAAGACTATGGTGAGCGGAGAGGGGCGGAAGAAGGGAAAAGCAAAGGTTGGAAGGGTAAATGGAGAGAGAGAGAGAGAGAGAGAGAGAGAGAGAGAGAGAGAGAGAGAGAGAGAGAGAGAGAAACATGGGGGAACAAGCAGACCCTGCGGGGGAGAGGTAGTAGTAGAAAGAAGAACGAGATGACAAGAATACATGTTAATATTTTAACCTTAACGTTGTCATTCTTTTTTTTTTTATCTTTTATTTACGAATGTTTTGGTTATGTGAAATGATAGGCCCAAAAGAGGGTAACAGGAGGGGGAGGGGCTGTTGTTCATGTGTTTCCTTCCTCCCTCTCGCCGTCTGATTTCTTTTTTTTCTTTTTTCCTCGCATGTCATTCCGAACGTACATGTGAGAAAGGGACTTTGTAATAAGCCGAAGTTATGACTGCACGATCTTTATGCGCATATTTTGCATAAATTTCTTTTCTCTCTCTCTCTCTTCGATTCTTTACCTCAGGATCTAAGAACAAGACAGCACTGTATACATGGAAGTCATAGGTACATTTATGGATGTAATACGCACAAAAACACACACAGACACACATATGCACGCACACAGATGTACCCTTCTGCATATGCAGAATAACCTTTTGGAAGTCACAGGATATGTGTCCTGAGTCATTAGGATGAAATAGCCTAAGATACGGAAATTTATTTGCTGGTTCAACAGACACGTGTTGAGTTCTATGAACTGATTTTGAACAGGTATCTTTAAAGATGTAAGATATGAGGAGAAATATGTGACATCAATGTCATGTGTTTTATGATAGAAGGGTTGGAAACATTGTTCCTAAAATAAATTCAAACAAAGTAATCATAAGAATAAGTGTTAAGTGAACAAGTTTGAACGGTGTTTGAGGGAGGTAATCACGAGGTTTGCACGTAGTTCGTTGAACGGGCGCTCAAGACTGGTGAAAAAAAAAAGGCTTTAAAATCTCGAGAGATATATTTAACTAAATGACCCAAACGGAAAAAAATGAGTAATAAAAATCTATCAACTTGAAACAGAGGTTTTTAATAATATTCAGTTTTATACAAAGCCAGTTCCTGTGGAAATGAATAACTCTTAAGGAAAACATGTCAACTATCTACCACTCAACTTGCAGACGTAGAATCGAGGAACAAATTCTCGTGAAGAAGCTTTGAGTACTTCAAGGGCTTTCCTTGAAACAAAGACAAACGTATTATCATTTGTACATCGGCTTACACACATAATCTAAAGAAAATTTATATTATAGTCTAGTTTCCACATGTTATTCATCTTTCTTTTTTTTCTTACCATACATCCAATTTATTACATACTTCTAAAATTTAGTATCTCCTATTCTGTCGTTTTCTCCTTGGACACAGACTCTCTGACTTGTACATTTTTATTCATGGCCATAGGAGAAGAAAGGAGCCAATTTTAACTCCTACACACCTTCATAATAGAATAAATAACATATCAATCCCGCACAACTACGGAAATCAGTCAGTAACCAATATTACTATTCCTGGTTAATCTGACATCTGCATACGGGTGGAATGGAGCCACGAGTGTGGCAATAGCAAGGCTCACACGAATATATAAAAAAAATAATTAGAATTAAGTAAACGATAGCCAGACCAGATATTAATAGTAAAAATCGGGAGAACAATTTTGAGTCAGGGGGCATAACGAAATTCACAATTAAGGTTCTAAGGCTACTGAAGCGAAAACTTGAGTAAGATCGCAGTGAGAGATCAGGAAAAGATTCAACATTCATTTGTATTTCTAACAGCAGTTGAACTTTTTTAAGTATTTAAGTCTTAGCAGAAAAAAGGCGTACAAATGGTGTTTTTACCACGGAAGCTCCCAATAAAGAACTATCAAAGCGCCTGAAAATCCAAAGATATGTGGTACAGTCAGGACATGTGACTAACTTTTCCGTACAACAAACATAAGAGACGGCTCAGGAAGGATAAAAAAAACACACACACACACAAACAAACACAGGAAAGCCTTGTGAACCACAGAAATGGAGAGACTTAAAAAACAAAGGGTTGTAATACCTATATGAAGGGGAGAATGAACTTTAAAAAAAAAAAAAACTTAAATCCGGAATCAGCACATGTTTTCCACATCATAAGCAAGCTGTTATCGCGACCCTACAGCCAGCCACAGCAAGAGAGCGTGAGTACACGGCTCGCACATTACATTGGCCTTTCACTTAGGACGGTTATGTCAGCGCTGAGGAAGAAGTCTTCAAGCTATTTCCCCTCTTCTTGATCCTTCTGACTAATCGTGTCGAGGGAATTTTATCGAGGGGAACACCCATACAACTCATTTCAAACTTTGAAATTGAAGCGTCCATTGCTTTGTGTCCGATTTATCGTTCAGCGCTAAATCTCAAGTTGATTAGTTTGCCTGAACCGAAAGGAAAATTGCAAGATAGTGTTTATATAAAGATAGACACGTAATTTATGCCTGTAAGTATTCGTGCTTGATGGATCTTCAGTCATATTTGAATAATTTTGAGAATACAAAAATTTTAAAATATATATTTTGGTTGATTTTATTGCACTATTGAAAAAATAATTCACAGATTACACACACACACCCACACACATTACAATAGACGTTTTGTTAGCTATCTCATCATATATGATTTTACCTAAACACTGCCTCATAGAACCTAGCTCACGTAATGAAAGATTAAAAGTTTTTCCGGATTATACTAACAAACCGATGAAGGAAGCGCACTATAGTGCTACCTTCCTTACCTCACTTATTCTGAGTTCAAGTGGCCCAGATATCATTGGCCGGACGTGGATATTTAGCTGGGGAAGTCTCTGCTTTGTTTGTTCGTCTGTTTGTTTTGAAGGAAATAGAATGATAAAGTGCCAAGGTGAAAATGTAATCGCTACAAACAGACGTATAGTGTATTTAAAATAAGGCTTGCATTTTAAATTTATTAAAAATAAAAATAGGATAAAGAAAGGATCTGTGTCCATAATGCGTGTGAAAATCTGGTGTATTGTGAATCTCTCTTCGGAAATAGGAGAGAGAGAGAGAGAGAGAGAGAGAGAGAGAGAGAGAGAGAGAGAGAGAGAGAGAGAGAGAGAGGGGTATCACCTAAACTGTCATTGCTTATTCACTAGAGAGGCCTCATGGCCTACCACAGACTGATATAGTTATGATGCGCGTCTGTGCCAACATCACACAAATCATACATTCATAAGTTTTTCAAGCATGAATTATGTATGTAAAAATGTGCTAAAAAATAATAGAATGACTATGAGATGACCACACTCCTAATATGTTAATAACCTTGAATGAACCTGGTTTAATTGTAAGCAAATTAAAAGCATGCCTTCTTATTTTTGTAATCAACGTGCAATCCCCCTCTCCCTTTGCAAGTGTATCATCTTACTTACTTTTCATCGAATCTATCAAGACTAATCTGATACTCCTAAATGTGATCTGAATAACCGAATTCCATGCAAACTTGGGCGTCTTAAAGTCCTCTGGAATCATCCTGGAATATTACTGATGAAAAGTTGAGACGCCATGTCATCACTTTACAAATAGGCCCGCGATCTAATTTCAAGGATCTTCCTATAATTGAGCATGGAAAAGAAAATCTGTGAATAATGAAGTAAATATTAAGGGAACTGTGAGGGTTTCGGATTCAACAGGCAAATATAAAATTCGAATGTCTATGTTTATCATCTTAGTAAAAAGTACCCGAGCATTATCCATGGACATTAAAATGACTTAATGCATGTGGGTTATCTCTGGGACATTATTGGCTTTCAACCACGTAGAAAATCGTGTTTTATAATATATATCTATATCTATCCATTTACTATCTATATATATAGATATAATATATATATGTATATATATACATATATATGTATGTTGTGACGAAGTGTCCGGTGTCTGTTCTTCAAATCAAACCTGATATCTAAGTGCTTGTCCCGGAGTCTAGTGCACCATTTATATATGGTGACCCCGGAGTGTCCAGTGTCTGTTCTTTAAATCAAACCTGGTATCTAAGTGCTTGATATTTGATTACCAAACTTACCATTTATTCAACAATTATAGTTACCTCACAAAAGCCAGACACCTGAACCCTCATCACACATACAAGACGACTGATTTCTCTAAAGGCAACAGTGATCCCTTATAAACTTATCAATCATGAAAGAAAGCAGATAAAGTTCGTTAAACAGGTGTGAGGTAAAATCTAAGGGCATCACTCCATTAACATTATAAAAGTTCAAGTATTTCTATTTATTTCATTTCCTGGTTCGAGCTCACTTCAATTACTTGAAGGAAAACATCTCACTTACCACTCTATCTCTAATTCAAATCAAAATTACTGGTGGGTCAATGAATGAAACTCATATAATATTTTAAATACGAAAATTTATTTCTAAATTCAAAGATTATACATGACATTAACAGTCTCAGGAAATTATTATTATTTGAAAACCAAACGCAATTGGATTACATCTGAATTAATCATCAGTCAAAATTAAATCAGAAATTAATTTATTAATTCATCAAAAATTATTCAAGAAAGATTTAAATTGTTAAATAACAAAACTTGATTGAAAGGAAATATACTGTAAGTAAATTAATTCCCACGTGTTAAACAAAATAAGGCAAATAAATCAATCATATAAAAATGTGGATACAAAAGACACAGAAATATATACTCTGCAGAAAGATTAAATATCAAAAAATGTAAAGCAAAAATTAAGGCAATAGCAAACACATCACATATATGTATAAAAGAAAAATTCTTCAAAAGATAAAGCATAAAACATATAACACGAAAAAATATTAAAAAAGTGAAAAGGTAACTTTACATATAACCACTCTAAATATTTTTCTTAGTGCACTAGAAACCCACAATTATGTTTACAATACCTTGGTACCAAATTGCTTCGTGTTTTTAACCAGGCGCCGTTACACACACACTTAATAAAATACACTGTTCAGATAACTCAGACACATTTACTAAGGAATTAAACTGTTAAAGGATATGAGTGACCATCGTCTATCTAAATATCAATTACGTTAAAACAGGACATTCATAAAATCCGAGAGCGAAAGCGAGCGAAATGAAAGAAGAGAGAGAGAGAGAGAGAGAGACGCGGAGCGGAAAAACGCAGCTCCTTTCCACAACACTTTTTGGTCTCTGAGTGTTGACTCCTCTGTATGGGCGTCTATCTACGTGGTAGGTTTTTCCACAGTGTTTTGATCGCGTCCCAATGGAATGCATTACTTCAGCAGTTTCGAACATGGGCTAACAAGTGCTCTCTATACAACGAACAAGGCTCTCAGTCTCTCTCAGCTCGACGCACACGTCCTCCTCTCAAACCATATAGCGTTTAACCACTAACTTTACGCTAACTCTTTTACGGCATACGCGTATCTGAAACAAAATCATACAGTACACAACAACACACAAATACACACGAGGAGATGACTGTATTATGAAAACCACAGCATAAGACTCCTCCCCCAAGAAGATTGGTTATCCCGGGGTTGAATCCAACGATTCACAACGGGATAAGTAATCAGCAACCACGTTGTTCTTACCCGAGATATGCTGTATCTTAATATTATAGAGTTGCAAGCACAGAGACCACCGAGTGAGTCTCTGGTTGTGATTCTTGATCCGCTGTAAAAACGTGAGCGGATTGTGATCAGACAGCACCAAAATCTCTTTATTCCTAGGTCTGTTCACATACACTTCAAACTTTTTCAATGCTGTGATTAAGGCTAGAGTTTCTTTTTCTATCGTGGAATACACTTTCTGATGCTTTTTCAGTTTCGAAGACATGAAACATACGGGATGCAAAAGTTCACTTTCATCTTCTTGAAGTAGTACAGCTCCAATTCCACAGTCAGAGGCATCAACTTGTATCACAAATTTCTTATTGAAGTCTGGAGCCCGAAGAACTGGTCTTGAAGTTAAAATGGCTTTTACCTTCTCAAAGGATTCTTGACATTCTGTAGTCCAAACAAACTTAGCTTTGGGACTAGTTAAGTCTGTTAAGGGGGCTACTACAGCTGAGAAATTCAGGCAGAAATGTCGATAGAATCCTGCCATGCCCAAAAATCTCTGTAGCTGTTTTCTCGTAGTAGGTGGGGTAGCCTTACGGATACCCTCTACATTAGCATTTACTGGAGCGAGAAGGCCTTTCCCAACTTCAAACCCAAGATACTGCACAGTTGCCTTCCCGAACTCACTCTTCTCTAGGTTGACTGTTAGTCCTGCTTCCCTTAGTTTCTTGAAAACTTTCCTCAGGATCTTCAGATGTTCTTCCCATGTTGTAGAGTAAATGACTAAGTCATCCAGATATACACCTACTCCTTCTATGGACCCTAGCAGTTGATCCATCACTCGTTGAAACGTTGCAGGTGCATTCATCAGACCAAATGGCAGAAGAGTATACTGATAAAGTCCAAAAGGAGTAATAAAAGCTGACAGCAACTTAGCATTCTCATCTAAGGGAATTTGATAGTATCCCTTCAACAAGTCTATCTTGGAGACAAATTTGGCTTGCCCAACATTATCAAGTAACTGATCTATACGAGGCAAGGGGTAATTGTCAGCCACACTGATGGAATTCAGCTTCCTATAATCAGTACACATCCTAAATGAGCCATCCGGTTTCTTCACTAACACACATGGAGAACTGTAGTGACTTGAACTGGGTTCTGCTAATCCATGCTGTAACAAATATTCAACTTCTTTCTTCAAAACATCTCGATGATAAGGTGATAGGCGATAAGCTCTCTGTTTGAATGGTCTGCCATCTTCTTGGATCTTGATCTCATGCTTGATCAGATCAGTACACCGAGGTACATCTGCAAATAGTTCTGTGAAGCTTCTAATCACTTCACACAACTCACCTCCTTGCTCAACACTCAGATGTTTCAGTTTATCCTCCAAATTTTCCAAAATTGAAGAATTATTCATCTTGCTTTCAGCTCCCAATTCATATCCATCGTCATCTTCTGTAGTTGAAGTTGTCTGGGTTATTAACACAGTTTCCATTTTGGTTTCTGAGAAGTAAGGTTTTAAGAGGGTTACATGTATCTTCCTTTTTCGTCTTCGTCTTTCTGGTGTTTCAATTACATAAGTTCTATCACTTAACCTCTCAATTATCTTGTAAGGACCTTGAAACTTGTTGGAAAGGGGAAATCTCTTGACAGGTAGAAACACTAACACTTGTTGACCAACACTAAAATTTCTTAGCTTAGTCTTCTTATCATACCTCCTTTTCATTTTCTCTTGACTCAGTTTCAGATTTTCTAAAGAGAATTTTCTAATCTCTTCCAATCTTTTCCTCAAGTTCTTTACATACTCTCCTTGGATTTCCACTTGATTTTCTTCCCAATTTTCTGCAAGAATTTTCAACGGTCCTCTCACTTCTCTACCAAAAATCATCTCATTAGGTGAACAACCCATGCTTTCTTGATAAGCATTCCTAATTTCAAATAACATCAATTGTACACCAACATCCCAGTCTCTGCCTGACTCAGAACAATACTTAGTCAGCATACTTTTCAATTTCTGGTGAAACCTTTCCAAGGCTCCTTGAGTTTCTGGGTGATACGCAGTGGACAACTGTTGTTTCACTCCTAACAAGTTCATCACATCCTGAAACAGTTTGGAAGTAAAATTGGTTCCTCTATCACTTTGTACAATTTCAGGTATCCCAAACTTTGAGAAAAACTCCACTAGTTTCTCAGCAACTATCTTGGCAGATATGTTTCTAACAGGGATTGCCTCAGGATATCTTGTCACAGGACACATCAATGTTAACAGATATTCATGACCCTTCTTCGTCTTCGGCAGTGGTCCAACCATATCTATAATCACCTTGGTGAAGGGTTCTCCTCTAACTTCTATAGGGTGTAGGGGGGCTTTCTGAATGGTTTCATTTGGCTTTCCAGCTATCTGGCAGGTATGACACTCCCGACAGAACTTGCTAACATCTTTGTGAAGTCCAGGCCAGAAAAAATATTTCATGGTCTTCACAGTCTTCCTGATTCCCATATGTCCAGACTCATGAGCTACTGCTACTACTTGCTTCCTCAATGGACGTGGGATCAAAATTTGATGATATTCGCCCCATTCAGCATCTCCTGGTATATCTGCAGGTCTATGCTTTCTCATCAGCAAACCTTCCTTCCGATAATAAAAGGTGGGAGTTTGTTGCATCTCTCCTTGATCAACAACTCTGAAAAACAGCTCAGCTAAGGATACATCCTTTCTCTGTAAGTCCATTAGCTTCTCCCTGGTCACCTGACCAACTTCAAGGGTTGAGCTCTCAGTATCTGCTAACTCAGCTATTGTAGTTTCACTGTTATCTTCAGGAACATCTTGACTACTCAGAGTCTCTTCAGGGACGACAGGTTCTTCTTGGGAAACCTCTTCTTGGTCAACATTAGGGGAAACATCATTTCTCTGGAACAACTCTTCTAAGCTCAAAGATCCTTCTTGAGTGGGTAAATCCTCAGTCTCTTCACTTACAGGCATAGTCCTCTTCATACTCCTAGTAGTCACACAGCTAGGAAACAGGTGGGGGTTATTCTTCTCCAAATCTACCGTAGGACTAATCCTCAATGGTTTATCTGTCACTATAAGACAAGGAACAAATGGCACACTACCAACTTCATTCCCTAACAGAACATGTACACCTTCAACAGCCAGTGAGTCCTTTACAGCAAAATCAACATCTCCTGTCACTAATTCACATGACAGGTGTAAGCGGCATATAGGAGTTACCTCTTCTCCTCCTATACCCTTCAAAATAACAGAATCTCCTGTAAGATTCTCCTCCAACTGGGGGTGAGCACCACGGACTACCACACTATGGTTGCTCCTGTATCACGTAACACCTGACTGGTACCTGCACACTTCCTCCTGGAGTTGTCAGCGTACCCTCATAGATATATGGCTTAAAAGCCTCCACACTGCTCAGCCACTCACTGCTTGAAGTTACATTTCCACTGGTTTCTAAACATTCAGCTTGTTTAGTCTCAGTCTTCACTGGAGCTTGACTCCTTCCCACATTGTTCTTTGTAGTCTGTTTCACCTGGTCACTTCTCACTACTTGACCAACTGGTTTGGACTGCCAATGTGTCTGATGACACTCCCGACTGAAGTTTCCTGCTCTTCCACACTTGTAGCAGACAAAATTAGGCTTCTGTAATTGCCTTGCAACATTATTATATGAGGATTTTACATTAGGTTGCTGAGGGATATTACCCTGCATTGACTTGGTATTACCACTTGTAGGATTCCCATTAAATCTGCTCCTGAAATTTGGATGAGACCTAAAACCTGTGCGTTGATTCTGGTACTTGACATTATAGTTCCTTCTGCTGCTGATGATATTGAAATCCTCGCTAAGTGTAGCAGCTTTGTCAAGTTTATTCACCTCTCTCTCTCTCAGATAGGCTCTTATGTGTTCAGGAATTCCCCTAAGATATTGTTCAAGAACAACTAATTCTTCAAGATCTTCAAATGTTTTAACTTTAGCAGCCTCCAACCATCGTTTAAAACATCTTCTCACTTTGTACGCATAATCCAAGAAAGTTATCTGGTCATCCTTTCCCAAAGATCTGAATCTTTCATTATAATATTCAGTGGTCATCTGGTAAACTTGTAGCACATTGTGTTTAAGTACCTTGTACTCTTTACACTGATCAGCTGATAAGGCTAAATAGGCACTTCTTCCTTTACCAATGAGAACACTCTGCAACAAGACTCACCATTTATCCTCTGGCCATCCCATACCTGCAGCCACTTTTTCAAAGTGATCAAAAAACTCATCTGGAGCTTCTTCTGTAAACTTTGGAATTAACTTCTGCACTCTTACTACATCAAATACAGGGTCTGAATCACCTTGAGTAGGGTTAGAAGGTGTTACGGGCAATTCAGCTGTAGCTTTCAACCTTTCCATCTCTCTCTTGTGTCTAGCTATTTCTCTTAATTCTTCAGCAGCTTTCTCTTCTTCTCTTTCTTTTCTTTCTCGTTTTTCTCTGTCTTCTTTTTCTCTTTCAGCCTGCATTCTCTCTCTTTCAGCCTGCATTCTCTCTCTTTCAGCCTGCATTCTCTCTCTTTCAGCCTGCATCTTCAGCTTAATCAAATTTGTTTCTGCTTCCAGACGTCTAAGCTCTGCTTCTGCATCACTTTTCTCTTTCTTTTGCCCGTGTTTATCTATAAGTTCTGCCTCAGCTGCGTTCAACAATTCTTGTGCAACTCCGAGCTCCTCATCTATTTTACCAGAGTCCATCAATGCTTGGATTGCAATGAATTTTATTTGTGCCTTTACCATGTTGGCAGACACCTGACCACCATATGCTACTGCTATCTCACTCCACTGTGCTTTAGTCAGAGTGATTTCAGATAACTCTTGGATGGAGGGGTTTGCTAAAAACTCTTGAACATCGAAGGGAACCATCTCTCTCAGTTAATCAACTAACAATTCAATATGACAACAATTCAACACAACAAAATGCAAAAAACAATTATATGGTCACTCTCCTCATAAAATAAAAGAACTATATGGTCACTCTCCTAATAAAATATGTCCCTAACACCACCAGTATACACCAGAGTGATATTTGTGATCTGTTTTTCCCGGGTCTGGGCACCACTTATATATGTGACGAAGTGTCCAGTGTCTGTTCTTCAAATCAAACCTGATATCTAAGTGCTTGTCCCGGAGTCTAGTGCACCATTTATATATGGTGACCCCAGGTGTCCAGTGTCTGTTCTTTAAATCAAACCTGGTATCTAAGTGCTTGATATTTGATTACCAAACTTACCATTTATTCAACAATTATAGTTAACTCACAAAAAGCCAGACACCTGAACCCTCATCACACATACAAGACGACTGATTTCTCTAAAGGCAACAGTGATCCCTTACAAACTTATCAATCATGAAAGAAAGCAGATAAAGTTCGTTAAACAGGTGTGAGGTAAAATCTAAGGGCATCACTCCATTAACATTATAAAAGTTCAAGTATTTCTATTTATTTCATTTCCCTGGTTCGAGCTCACTTCAATTACTTGAAGGAAAACATCTCACTTACCACTCTATCTCTAATTCAAATCAAAATTACTGGTGGGTCAATGAATGAAACTCTGATATAATATTTTAAATACGAAAATTTATTTCTAAATTCAAAGATTATACATGACATTAACAGTCTCAGGGAAATTATTATTATTTGAAAACCAAACGCAATTGGATTACATCTGAATTAATCATCAGTCAAAATTAAATCAGAAATTAATTTATTAATTCATCAAAAATTATTCAAGAAAGATTTAAATTGTTAAATAACAAAACTTGATTGAAAGGAAATATACTGTAAGTAAATTAATTCCCACGTGTTAAACAAAATAAGGCAAATAAATCAATCATATAAAAATGTGGATACAAAAGACACAGAAATATATACTCTGCAGAAAGATTAAATATCAAAAAATGTAAAGCAAAAATTAAGGCAATAGCAAACACATCACATATATGTATAAAAGAAAAATTCTTCAAAAGATAAAGCATAAAACATATAACACGAAAAATATTAAAAAAGTGAAAAGGTATCTTTACATATAACCACTCTAAATATTTTTCTTAGTGCACTAGAAACCCACAATTATGTTTACAATACCTTGGTACCAAATTGCTTCATGTTTTTAACCAGGCGCCGTTACACACACACTTAATAAAATACACTGTTCAGATAACTCAGACACATTTACTAAGGAATTAAACCGTTAAAGGATATGAGTGACCATCGTCTATCTAAATATCAATTACGTTAAAACAGGACATTCGTAAAATCCCGAGAGCGAGCGAGCGAGAGAGAGAGAGAGAGACGCGGAGCGGAAAAACGCAGCTCCTTTCCACAACGCTTTTTGGTCTCTGAGTGTTGACTCCTCTGTATGGGCGTCTATCTACGTGGTAGGTTTTTCCACAGTGTTTTGATCGCGTCCCAATGGAATGCATTACTTCAGCAGTTTCGAACATGGGCTAACAAGTGCTCTCTATACAATGAACAAGGCTCTCAGTCTCTCTCAGCTCGACGCACACGTCCTCCTCTCAAACCATATAGCGTTTAACCACTAACTTTACGCTAACTCTTTTACGGCATACGCGTATCTGAAACAAAATCATACAGTACACAACAACACACAAATACACACGAGGAGATTACTGTATTATGAAAACCACAGCATAAGAATGTATATATGTATATGTATATATATATATATATATATATATATATATATATATATATATATATATATATATATATATATATATATATATATATATATATATATATATATATATATATATCATAAGTATTCTATTCTAACATATATAAGATTTCATTTAGCAGAAAACAATTACCAACTACAAATTTACAGAAGCTTATTTCCGTGAAGGCTAACAGAGTGCATTCTGTTTCATAGTTGATACCTGACGCTTACATGATTCTTCGTTTTCCTTTCAAATGACTGCACAATTCTCTGACCACATGTGAGCGTAGCCAATATTTTAAAGAAATGCATAAACCTCTGAGTTTACGAAACCAGCAATTCAAAAACAAGACCTTGGGAAGGTACCTTACGCGATGACGAGTTTTATTCATTTTATTCTGGTTCTCAACTTGATAACAACAAAGACTTGAAGAGCATAGTGCACTGTAACTGTGTAACGATATGAAAAAATATATTACATATATATATATATATATATATATATATATATATATATATATATATATATATATATATATATATATATATATATATATATATATATATATATATATATATATATATATATATATATATATATATATATATATATATATATAAATATATATATCATATATATATATATATATATATATATATATATATATATATATATATATATATATATATATATATAATTTATTTAATATCATTACACAATTACAGTTTTAAGACAGCATCATCGCTGTAATAATGATGACACATTAAATGAGGAAACCCAACTTTAAATCTACTGCAATACGTATGTACTTATATCTCAACAGATGTGACTTCCTTGATTTGAAAGCAGTATGCCATGGTCGTTCATGGATTACAGTCAGGAGGAAATTGTATATCATATTATTTCTAGGTAATAATTGCCATCTGCAGTGCACTATGCTTTTCAAGTCGTTTTGTTCTTATCAACATGAAAACCAGAATAAAATAAATAAAACTCTCCATCATGTAAGGTGCCTTCCCAAGGTCTAATTTCTTTTTTAATTACTGTTTTTATAAACTCAGAGCTTTATGCATTTCTTTAAAATATTAGCTACGTTCACATACGGTCAGAAAATTGTACATACATACATACATACATATATATATATATATATATATATATATATATATATATATATATATATATATATATATATATATATATATATATATATATATATATATATGCGTGTGTGTTTGTGTATATATATATTAAATAATTCTCATTTGAGTGTTTTGGAACAATCTAAAAAGTTATCACGGTGTTAACTGAAGTATAGAAAGTGCTCAAGATTATTCATTTATCACCTTCATCGACGGCATCAAAGTTTATCATTCGTTGGCAACAGAATTAGCTGTGACTGGGTAAATACGCACCCGAAAAAGATTGAGTTTGCTAAATAAACCGTGGAACTTTTGTTTCATCAAATGAGAGTATCAATCGAATGCAGTGTCTCCCTCGAGTCAATTCCATCGGTGTGTCAATTTCAGCAAACCTCATTTCATTCTATTGTTCAGCTTGATTGTTTGAATAACGATGAACCACCCCGACGGTAATCCCCAAACTCCCCTTTCACGACCCCTCTCCCCAGGACCCATCTCCTCCCTCTCCCCTCACCCCCCCCGTTCCTTTAGTATCACAAATCCGGTTTACTGAATAAGCAGATTTATTAATGCAATTTATGCTAATGATGTGTACCCTCGTCTAACCCGAACGAATGACCTCGAATAGGAGGTAATTTTATTGAGCTCTCCTAACTGGATTTATCTGGTTAATGTATAAACTTCGTGAGTTTCTATACCATATATTCTTACTTGATTACAAAAAAAATCCATCTTTGCCAGACAGCAAGTGTCTCGAGTCAACACGGGAGGTTCAACGTTCTGAATGGAGTAGTTCTGTTTTGCTTTCAAAATTGAAAAATATTATTTGCATCTGAATACGTGTAATGATTCATGAAATCTCTCTATATTGAGCCATTAGCTCCAACTCCGGTTTTATTTAATATGTCTAAACACTTCAGTTTTATTCAGTATAGATTTCATGATTCCCACTTGAAACGATACTCTGTATTCGAGAGGTGTAGAAATCAAAATTTAGATGTAAATCATTTATATTCCATCCACTGTAAGTTACACGTTTATATGTAAAAAGGTAATGAAAAGGATACTTCGTGGTCAACGTTGAAATTCATGTCATCAATTTGTTTTCGTTGTAACTCATCTCTGTACCCGAAACGTTTTACCACTGCTCTGAAAGGATTATAACTGTATATTTAAAGCTCATATCCAAAGCAGCCTCAATCTGGAACCAATGTCTCGTCAACTTCTCACTAATTCGATAAACTCCTCCAAAAACACTTTTACTGTCCTAAGGGAATCAAGTCAATATAGGCTGACTCTACATTTATCTTTTTCTTCCATCACTGCCACTCGTCAAAACACCAAATATAATAATAATAATAATAATAATAATAATAATAATAATAATAATAATAATAATAATAATAATAATATCTCTTATTTCAGCTCAGAGCCATACAAAGAGAAAGACAAGGAAGATACACCGTAGTAAACAAAATTTAGGTACACGAGATAAAAGAAAAGAACGGATGCACAAAAATTTTGCTAATAATAATAATAATAATAATAATAATAATAATAATAATAATAATAATATCCTTTATTTCAGCTCAGGGCCATACAGAAAGATAGACAAGATACAATACGGTAAACAAAATTTAGGTACACGTGATAAAAAAAAAATTATAATAATGAACGGAATCACCTAAACATTGCTGAAAATATAATAATAATAATAATAGTAGTAGTAGTAGTAGTAGTAGTAGTAGTAGTAGTAGCAGTAGTAGTAGTAGTAGTAGTAGTAGTAGTAGTAGTAGTAGTAGTAGCTTTGAAATTATTCATTAAAGACATTTCCACAAGTTCTTCCATTTCCTCTCTACGCACTTTTTCAACTTCCTTACTATTCTTTCTATTATTCTTATCATTCTTCTTTTTTTTACTTTAATCCCCTAATCCTATCACTTTACATTTCCCCTTATCTTGCAGTACATTTAATCACGTGATCCTTGTGACAGTATGTATGTATGTGTATATACAGTATATATATATATATATGGTCCCGTTGCTAGGTAACCAACTTGTTCTTAGCCACGTAAATAAGTCTAATCCTTCGGGCCAGCCCTAGGAGAGCTGTTAATCAGCTCAGTGGTCTGGTTAAACTAAGGTATACTTATATATACACACACAATATACATTATATTTATATTTATATATATATATATATATATATATATATATATATATATATATATATATATATATATATATGGTACTTCTCTCGTAAATACGCTTGATTTCTCCCCTTAGGGATAAAAAATACAAGAGCTTTGAAGCTTTCCCTTCAAATCAGAGAGATTCTTTTGGTCAGCGGATCGGAAAGTGAGTTCTCGGTATTTCAATTTTTTTTTCCGTGAATTCTTGTGCTGTCCCTCTGAGTCCGGGTATTTTCCTTTATTTTTCCACTATTCTCTTTCTACAGCCACAAATGATCGCCAGCAAAGCTTCCAGACAAAATACAGGAACGGCGAGTGAAGATTATACGACACAGGCAAAGGTAAAAGAATATAAGGAATGGAATATAAGAGTTTGAGACAAAGTCCCAGCACTGGACCTATGAGGACATTCCGCAATGGAAAGGATATTGAGAGTAGGTGGGGTTGAAAGGTGTCACAGGAGGAAAACCTTGCAGTTGCAATATATGAAATGATTGTTTGGAGAGGGTGGAGAGTAGGATGGAAGAAAAATAATATGAATGGAAGTAGAGCAAAAGGAACGAAATGGGTTGCCGCTAGGGACCGAAGGAACGCTGCAAAGAACCTTTAATAATGCCTAGAGTGCACCCCGTGAGGTGCACTGACGGCACTACCCCCTACGGGGAAAAAAAGAATATTAGCTTGTACCCTTGTGATTATTTCACTCAAGCTTCCCTCAAGAACGCTTGGCAATGAAGCTTAACATTCTTAGCTAACCCGCAGTGAGTGGTGCCATCAGTGGACCTCATGCTGTACACTGTAGGCATTACTAAAGCTATATAAGAGCTATACTGTTATACACTGATTAGACCATAGTGTGAAACCGTCCATCAGTACTGAGATCTCCCAATTTTCGAAGGACCCCTAAGTAATGCAGAAGAGGAAATTGTGTACCCTTGTAATCCAGCCTCATTTCCCCGCCGCCATTCGGGGGCTGAATTCAAATTAGGCCGATCCTAAAAATCAATACTGACCCAACCCCCTCTGTAATGCCGCCTCAGAGCAATCAATGAGCAAGACTGTAAATTTGTTTTTAGAAAATCTAGTTCGAGAAGTCTGACAACTCGTATCGTTGAGTTAAAATAAGGTTGTTTGTAAATTGTTCTTTACTTGACAAAACGAGTTCCTTTTTCTTTATTATTTACTCAGTCAGAAAATGGTTCGTTTTTGTCGACTTTTGATGATTTTTGTTATTACATCAGGACTACCAAATTCTTAGAAAATCGAAGATCACTAGTAAATCTTCAAAAATTACAACTAGAGTTTAGTCACAGAGGTAGAACTAGGTATTAGCTCCGCGTCGGGTATTGCCTTGGAAATTGATTTTTTCCATAGTATTTTGGTTGCTTATCAAGAATTTACTGTTATTTTTTGTCGCTCGACTGTAATTAACCTGGGAATTTATTATATTTTTGCTATCCCGCATGCGCAGTGTTATAGGGTAACTTTTGGTAAAAAGTGGTTTCCTTCACCGGGAGTTTCGGGGGGCGGAGCCTACCGCTAAGTAACACGGCCTACGAGGTTAGGTTAGGTAGGGTACGTTGGGTTAGTATGGTTCCTTTTTATAATAGATCTCCTTGAGCAATCCCTTCTTGAACGTATGGCTCCCGAATGTCTCTTGTATTCGCGGAACCGTTCCATACAGTCCGTGCGGAGCTAATACTTAGAAATACCATCACAGACACTCGACTAAACATTAGAAAGTATTCTGCAAATATTTTAATAACCTTCACTTTTAATCCTTCTGGCAATTTGTTTTACTTTTAGCTATTATCTTACAAAGGTCACATCAAGAATAATGAAAATACTTGAGTGAAAAAATAATACTGTACAATAATTATTGTCACGTTACTTGGCTGATTCTAATTGCTTTCAGTATCCTTCTTGAACTGGAGTTCGACTATGTCAAAATGAAATATTCTAAAAATTTCATTTCCAGTGAAAATTTATATTACCGGAATATTCTTCACCTCGAACATCTTTCTTTACACATCATAGCTAATGTTCGTTATTTTAAAACATAAAGAGTTTTAATGTTATTCAACCTTGTGTTATAGATTGGAGTCACTACTGCTTGACAAGCAGTACACACACACACACACACATATATATACATATATATATATATATATTTTTATGTATGTTTATATATATATATATATATATATATATATATATATATATATATATATATATATAATACATACATACAGACACATGAATACATATATACATATATATATATATATATATATATTATATATAATATAGAGAGAGAGAGAGAGAGAGAGAGAGAGAGAGAGAGAGAGAGAGAGAGAGAGAGAGAGAGAGAGAGAGAGAGAGAATCTAATTTTCAAACTTTATTTCGTATTTAAATTCAGGTCTCCTGACTTACTCTCTTAAGCCTTTTGATTTCCATGGATGTTTTGGAAATTAACCATTTTTTCTGACAAATTTTTTTTTAGTCTATATAGAATTTAGATTTTTTCCAGCTCTTCATTTCGACTTCCACTGGAGGAACTCTTGCTGAGCTTTGCTGAAACGCCTCGTATTTCCGCCTCTACAAGTGTTGAATAAGTGGCTGGTTTTTTTACATTTTATTTTTCTAAATTTCTTATGTAAATTTCCTGACCTACTTACAGGCCGGTGTCTCTTCCCATATCTTATCCTTTATCTCTTCCAATTGTCTTTAATTATAAACATCCTTCTAGGCACCCCATTTTTAGTTTTCTGTAAAAGAAAACTATTGTGACGGCTTTATCTGTCCGTCCGCACTTTTTCTGTCCGCCCTCAGATCTTAAAAACTACTGAGGCTAGAGGGCTGCAAATTGGTATGTTGATCATCCACCCTCCAATCATCAAACATAGCAAATTGCAGACCTCTAGCCTCAGTAGTTTTTAATTTATTTAAGGTTAAATTTAGCCATGACTGTGCGTATGGCACTGCTATACCTGCCAAAAACACAGGCCACCATCGGGACGTGACTGAAAATCTCATGGGTCGCAGCTGAGAGTTTCATGGGCCGTGGCTGAGAGTTTCATACAGCATTATACCTAATACAGAAAACTCGATCGCGCCGAAAAAACTTAGGGGCACTTTTTACTTGTTTATTCACCTATTCTACCTTCCCTAATTTGCCTTCACCCCTGGACGTCAAAAAGGAAAGAAGTTCCTCACTGGACGGGTGGGTATCGTTCTCAGTTAGCACTCTGCTGGGCCCGCGTTCGATTCTCCGACCGGCCAATGAAGAATTAGAGGAATTTATTTCTGGTGACAGAAATTAATTTCTCGTTATAATGTGGTTCGGATTCCACAATAAGTAATAGGTCCCATTGCTAGGTAACCAATTGGTTCTTAGCCACGTAAAATAAGTCTAATCCTTGGGGCCAGCCCTCCCTCTCTAGGAGAACTGTTAATCAGCTCTTCAGTGGTCTGGTTAAACTAAGGTATATATACTTCACTTAGGTCGTGCCATCATTTGGTCCTCCTTTCTCTTTCTCTTCTTTACTATCTTTCCACCTTCTCTTTAAGCTCTTGAGTTAACCACTTTCATTCAGTACTTGAGTATGGGGTTGAAGCTGGTTTTTATTCATCTTGTTGATATAACTGATAGCAATGACTGCCAAGATGAAGGTATATGAAAAAGACTCCATTGGTAATTTAGCGAAACAAGAAATGAATCTGTTTTGTATCAACCATATTTTACATTTCTTTTCCAACAGGCTGGAATTTACTAAGTAGCATGGTCTCTGAGTGAACGAAGTTGGGCCAATTATAATTTAACTCACACAATCAATTCGATGAAAAACACTTCCGGTAACGTTGTGAATATTCACTGCTTGGCAATAATTTTTTATCCTTAAGTTAGAAAACATAAGACAGGAATGCATGCAAAACTTAGATCTGCCACTGCAAATGTCTTTACTCTCTTAAGCCTCCTTAATTTGACCTAAAAGTTTATTTTGTTTCTTCCTTTCGTTCCCAGAAGTAGTTTTGAAACCTTATAAAAAATGTTTACATTCACTGAATGGTCAATTTGGCTTTTAAATTACCTCTCAGTCACGCCGATTATTCCGGAGACCTTTCCTCCCCGTTGGTATCAAGAGATACATTAAAATGTTAAAGGTCCAAAATTCTGTGTAAGCTAGTATTACAAGATTTTTTTCAGATTCGGTAATTAGCTGAATCATTTCACCATGTCGATGCGTATCGGTCACCGACCCTCGAACTTCGGGGTCCCCCCTCCCCCCCCAAAAAAAAAATACAAAAAGAGAAAGATGCTTGCGAAACAGTTGAATAGAGGAAACTGTGTTGCCCATCTCTCTCTCTCTCTCTCTCTCTCTCTCTCTCTCTCTCTCTCTCTCTCTCTCTCTCTCTCTCACCAGCACACGTATCCTTTCCTTAAAGTAAAAATCCACAGAGCCGGAAAGCTACATTTTCTCTTCTCTGGAATCCGGAAGACCTTTTAGAAACGGCAGCAGCATGCAACTCGAAAAGACAGCCAACACCAGCGGCCTTATGCCGGAAACCCAGCAGGGAATTGAAGTGCGCTAGAAGTGTATTTACAAAAGAGGGGGGGAGGAGGGTATGGATGACAACAGCAGTAACAATAATAAAAACGCCATTCGCTCTGTATCTCGAAAAAGGACATAAAAGGGAGAGGGAAAGGAATAAAAAGCAGAAGCAGCAGGATAAACAAACGAGTTGGTGTCTTATTGTCCCTCTCGTTACTGCGCACGCGCCTTTGGCGTTCGGTAGAGAGGCCTACCGGATGAGTTACGAGCATCCTGCGGAGGAAGTTGTTCTTGTCTAGCTCTTCCGTGACGTCATGGTGGTGGAGAATTGCTGTTATGTTGACAGATATACACAGATAGATAGATAGGCAGAGATCCCGACTTGCACATGGAGTGCATATATTTACATAAACACATTCTCTCTCTCTCTCTCTCTCTCTCTCTCTCTCTCTCTCTCTCTCTCTCTGTATCTAAGGTCTTGACAAGGCAACTGCATTCGTTTCATAATATCAAATGAAGCGGATATAAATAATAATCGCCCGAGAGATGAAGACAAGAAATTAAAGGGCTACTCGAGATGTAATAATGAAATTTGATTGACAGACTTAATATTACGATGTGATGTCACAATAATCTGGTTACAGAGGAGTTTTAACTGAAAAATAAGATAAAATAGGTATCTTTCTGACTGCCGTATTTACATGCGGGGTCTGGTGAAGATTTTTAACTGTTATGTGTCAGAAGACGAAGAAAAGGAGCGAGTGTTTATGTGGGGAAGACGAAAAGAACTTTGAAGAAAATTAAAATGCTTACACACAGTAAGAAATATCAAGACAAAAATTGCGTTTCCTCTCTTTTTCAGTCAATTCCAAAATGGTCTCTACTATTTACAGAAAAGGTCTCATAGTCTATTAGATGTTTATTAAAGAAATTCTCTTTTCCTGCTTTTGAACTTAGTGATAAAGTCCAACTATTTCGTAGATCCGTATAAAAAAAATAATATATTCCTGCAAAATACCAAAGATCAAGATTTCAATGAATAAGATAAAATGAATATGCATTTTGTTTTTAAATAACATCATTACCGAAATAATCTAATAATCTAGTGGCGTACGCTCAATCCAAAGTATATAAATGTGGTTAAAATAAGGAATAAAAAAAATGGCATGTCGGTGACAAAGAATAATATGAATAATAATGATAACAACAATAAATACAAAAAGACTAACATGGAGGATGATAAGTAGAATACAGAATACAGAGAAAAGCGAAGAAAATGATTGACACTGACCGAAACCTTATTAGTTCTGTATAAAGAAGGGCTCCTTAGGCTAAAGGAAGCAATTTCACTGTATCAGTCATTCACTGTAAAATAAAACAAGTAATACTTGGCTACAATTAAACAGGGAATAACAAAATCTTGTTACATCTATCACCATTGATCCCTACTTACTTCCTTCCTTCCTTTCAGTTTTAGTGTCAATGCAAAAAGCTTGTGTAATAAAGAATGTTCTTCTGGTCTTGGCAATATTATTCATCATCAAGCTATATTCTTCCATATTTACAAAAATTCGTCTTTCAGTCGTCAGCTATGAGTAGGAAATTAGCGGCAGGAAGAAGACACCATGACAGAAGTGAATTGATGTAGGCCTAAACCAGGAATCTGTGGTTTACCAGTCACGTAATTCTTTTCCTTGTGCTAATCATTTTCCGTTTTTGAAACACAATTCTCCTATACAACTGACTTTGTTAGTGATTTTAACCATGTTTTATAGCCGAGGAATCTTGGCGCCATCAGCGCACCCTCGAACCCATAGTTACGCTAATTCCGCCAAGTAATTGTATGCATTCTCCATTGCAGGTGGAGTTTTCTTGCTGTGAATCCTTTGCTTCGATTGTACTTATTGCTGTGGTCACCCCACTGCAATGTAATCCTCGGTGCCATCGAACTGGAATTCCCGTCACCTTCAGTTATCATTTTCCATCATAATTTTGTACTCCAGCAGGACCCCATTTACCTGTCTTAATTATTCCCACCTTCTGCTTTTGTTATTGTAAATATATGTGATTTTAGTTAACCTAAGAGTTTATCTCAATTTCCCCCTTCTAGTAAGGCCCTCAGCTCATTATCTTTTTTTCTTATGTTCTACCAGTCCAGGAATTTCAGTCAGACCAGCGTCATCCCTTGTGGTAAGTTACTTCCTCTAGATTAAAACATAAATTTTATATATATATATATATATATATATATATATATATATATATATACATATACATATATATATACAGTATATATATACATATATATTCTATTATTCTTATAATTCTCCTTTTTTTACTTTAATCCCCTCATCCTATTACTTTACATTTCCCTTATCATTGCAGTACATTTAATCACGTGATCCTTGTGATGGCATGTATATATATATATATATATATATATATATATATATATATATATATATATATATATATATATATATATACATATACATATACATATACATATATATTATATACATATATATATATATATATATATATATATATATATATATATATATATATATATATACACACACATAAATACAAACAGAGTCAAACTGTACGAGCACAAAAATGATGTTTAATTTTTCATTAAAATTCTGATAACAACCACTAAAAAATAGACATTTTGTCTTGTTTTTCTTTTGACACTTGCCTCTGGAGAATGCCAATATCCAGAAAAAATTTTTTCCCGCATATCAATACACATATACCTGAGGTATAAATGCATAAAGCTGTGAATTTCAACCGAGAAAAATCATATACATATATATATATATATATATATATATATATATATATATATATATATATATATATATATATATATATATGTATATATATATTTTTCATTATTTTCATCCAGTTTTTCACAAACTCACTGAAAAAAAGAAATGTTATATATATATTCCACTTTTTTTATGGATGTGGGACTGCCCTTAAACATATATATATATATATATATATATATATATATATATATATATATATACACATACACACATACATATTTGGGCGGGTCTGGACGATTAAAATGAATATTGATTGAGAGTTGCCTTATGGACCCCATACCCAGAGCCAAATATGTATGCAAACTGTGATAAAAGATAAAAACTTACCTTCTAATCACATTTAACACAAAAAGGAAGGTCGCCAGAAAGCCCACGAATTAACATAAGTTACTTTATTCCACACAATTCAAGCAAGTAGATTGAATCTTGGCTGGCCTGCAATTCAGCAAAATAAGTACAACACTTAATGTACAACAGCATTTACAGTTAACCAACAAGATAGCAAAAACTGGCTGGAATGCAACCCCAGCAAAAGAGCGCAACAAGTATCTGATAACAACTTTACAGTTAATTGGCTTTCATGATGCAATACAATTTTACCATGATAATGCATTACAGAGCCTTGGCTCGAGTTTCTCTAGTTGCTATGACTATCAGTTCAGAAGTTGTCTTGCTGGTAGCAAGGCGGAAGTTGAAATCTTGCAAGGCAACGTTCATAAGAGGTTTTCTATTGGTAGATGAAGTCTTGAAATGGAGGTTGAGAGAATCGGGTGAGGGGAAAAGAAACTGGCATTTAATTGTTACTTCAGGACTTACCAGCATTCAATATTGTAGTGTGCACCTCACAGAATGAACTTGATCCAATATGCACTCTGTTAACAAATTAGCATGGAGCTATGCCAGGAATAAAGACTACAGCCGGAGATTTTCGGGCGTAGGAGACGACCGTGTGTGGCTTGTATGAGCTCTTTGCCGAGACTGACTTTGGCCAGCGTCTCTGGAGTTGGGATCGCTTGGATGCCCTCAGGCCTGGAAATGGGCAAGCCAGGAATGTCGCATGCCTGAAAGAAGCAATTAAAACCAGCAGACAGGATTACAGGAACATAGTTCTTGGGGTAAGGGTATCTAAAGGGACACTTAACATGTCTATTAACCCTTGTGACTAATCTAAAGCTACCTGATCTGACCCTTCCTCTCCAGACACTGCTGTCACTACCACAAAACTCCTCATATCACTGTCTGAAGGTCACCCCCTTCAAGATATGGAATTCTTACCCCTGTGTGAAGGGGCCAGAGAAACGAGAGCAGAATATCCATGACAATATATATATATATATATATAAATTTTGATCACACCGTGATTTATATACAATCATGAAGCTACAAATGTCAATATCGAAATTCATACCTCACATCTCCGTTGGAGAATTGTAAGGGAATTTATATAAGTGATAAATGATGGAATCGTGGGGACACGAACCAGCGACGAAAGCCTATTCAGCGACTCCAGTTGGCGTAAACCATTGAGCCATCAAGAGAGGTATAAGTCTTTTGCGAGATGTCGTATGCTTTTACCCGTCGTGAGCGGGGAAAGTGTACTATCGACAATGACCCACCTCCGCCATGACAGTTCATTGGTACGTTTGGAACATCTTGTTATGAAATTTTGATCACACCGTGATTTATATACAATCATGAAGCTACAAATGTCGCTTAATATCAGAAATTCACGCTTCTCCGTTGAAAAATTTATATAAGTTAAATGATGTATTTACACAGGAATGAAATTCAACTCAAATAAACCATTGAGCCATCAAACAATTATCTTTGCCGAGATGACTGCTTTTACCCGTCGATCCATGACCCACCTCCGCCATGACTTCATTGTTTTGGACCTCAGTCATCCTCTTGCTACCGTTATGTTAACATCTGCTTCAGAAAAATGTCTTGTAACTTCTCAGAACCCATGGAAAATAAAAAATGAATTTTGAGACCAGAGAGCTAACATCAAGTTCCTGACCAACCATTGAGCCATCAAGATTGGAAACCAGGAAAAATTATTGAAGCTTTGACAACAAGTTTATGGATCATTCTTCTCCATCTAAATCAATTGTTTATGATTGGATAAAATTGTCGATTTAAGGATAAATGAATCAGGAGGACCCTATTCAACTCCAGTTGACGTAAACCATTGAGCCATCAAGAGAGGTATAGACTTTTGCCATCGACTGCTTTTTAAAAAATGAAAGAATTGTGGCTTTGACCCAGAATCTATGACATGAAGATCGTTTGGAACACGATCTTGTTACTATCGATCATGATTTAGCTAATCAAACTACAATCTCCCATAGGTTCCGCATTTTCAATTTTAAATTTATAAAGTGATAAATGAATTGGTTTGACTCAGTTGGCGTAAACCATTGAGCCATCAAGCATAAGTCTTTTGCGTTGGCTTTTACCCGTCGTGTCCCTAAAGCGTTGCGCAAATGACCAACTGATTTATATACAATCAAAGCTACAAATGTCGCTATCGAACTTTCTCTTGTCAGTTTTAACGAAGATTGAATTAAATGAATCAGAAGTCTTTTTTCGACCGGATTGTTACTGGAGATGAAACTTGGATCCATCAATATGACCCAGAAAGTAAAATTCAATCAAAGCAATGGTTACCAGAGGTTCAGCTGCACCAGTGAAGTTCAAAGTGGCGAGATCTGCCCAGAAGGTTATGGCAATAGTGTTTTGGGACTCCAAAGGAGTGATTTTGATTGATTTCCTTGAAGGACAAAAACAATCACCGGGAACTACTACAAAGGTGTTTTGCAAAAATTTATCTGAAGACTGCATTGGCTAAAAACGTCGAGGAAAGTTGCACCGCAGAATTTTTGTTCCATCATGATAACGCTCCAGCACATTCATCAAGGGTTTGCAAGAGAAGTCCTACGGAAATTTAGGTGGGAAACTCTTCCTCACATCCTCCTTATAGTCCTGATCTTGCTCCTTCAGATTTTTTCCTGTTCCCAAAACTCAAGGAACACTTAAGAGGAGTCCGGTTTGAATCTTTGGATGCTTGTATATAAATCACGGCTAAACATGCAGTTTCAACATGGTTTAATAGAAAGGCCCCAAATTTCTACAAAGAAGGGTTGCAGAGGTGGAAACAGTCGCCTTGAAAAGTGTATCAGAGTTAGATGGTAGATATGAATAGAAAAATGATGTTTGAATTTCCTTAAATAAAATTCATTTATCATATATATAAATTTTTCCTGGAACTTTTGACTTACCCTCATTATGATTGTATATATATATATATATATATATATATATATATATATATATATATATATATTTATATATATATATATATATATATATATATATATATATATATATATATATATATATACATTACTTGTTTTATTATATTATATATATAATATATATATATATATATAATAAGTGATACACTGCACTATCCTGCGAATATTCCTGCAATAAGTTGTTTTTAGCAAATAACATAACCGAAAATGGTTTCGTGTTTTTTTGTGAAGGTCAAAACATCAGGATTGAAATTCGAACTTGATTTCCATTCCTGTCACAGCCTCAGTGACAACCTACAAACTCTTTTCTGCACTATGATATTTTCTGTGTTCTCTCTTTATTTATAAATATCAGGATTTGCAATTTATGTTGCCTGAAGCAAAAAAAATTTAGCACAAAATATGCGTTCATATCAAGGTGAGACGAAATGTCAAATATGAATTAGGGGTCAAAGAAAATACCTATCAAGGTGGAATTGAGGAGAGAGAGAGAGAGAGAGAGAGAGAGAGAGAGAGAGAGAGAGAGAGAGAGAGAGAGAGAGAGAGAGCATTAATCCGTTTAAATTAAATCTAACTGAACTGATACAACATATTCGTTACTTCACCTCACAAATCCAACAGTGCAGTTATTCCACTAAATTTTCGACATGAATTACACACTTGGAAGCGCTTTAGCGTTTGGAGCCTTCATTGCTTACAGAAGTCATTACACTGCTTGCAGAAATGCGTCATAAATCGCTTCAAGCAAATGCAAATGCGCAGCGGCATCCTGAACTTTAATTTACCTTGCGTTGCGTGCGCAAATTTTAGTTAGAAATCTAGCGCTGCGGTCTCGCTAGTTCATAGGTTCAGGCTTTTGCAATTCGGTAGGATCGAATCTAATTTTTCAGGCTGAAGGATTATTAGCTCTTAAAAAAAGTCAAATCGTGAAATTACTGCTGAAAGGCTGATAATAAAACAATTTTTAATTTCTTTACCACAGGACTAATTTCTTGCTCCTTCAGAGAGAGAGAGAGAGAGAGAGAGAGAGAGAGAGAGAGAGAGAGAGAGAGAGAGAGAGAGAGAGAGAGATCTTTATGATCTTTATGATACTGAAATATCATCCAATTCTTATGATTGATTAGGTTATTTTAATTTACTGCTGCCAATTATCTATGTAATTGATATAATTCGATGTTTCACTCTAAGCAAAAACTCTGCCTGTTCTGCTTTTCTTTGTTTATGGGTCAACTGTCTTATTTCTTAAAAACACGTGCCTTTAATAATCAAATTTCAATCCCTTAATCCCATATTTGGCTAAAACAACACGTCTCCAAAGCATGAGGCATCAGCCAAGAGTTACTGCTAACTTCTTTTCGAGGTAAGATAAATTGGCAAGAACCTTTAAGTGCATCACTAGAACTGCCATTTATCACCCCCATATCACTTATGATTTCGTCTAGATTATCTCAAATCAATGAACTAAAGTCAACTTTGTGTGTTACTCTTGTTATCTTCCAATATGAAGGAGTCCCTACTCGATTATCTCTAAACAACTAATCAAAATTAACGTTCGTTGTCACTCTTAGGACCTTTCAATATGCTACAGTCCCTCTTCCGTTGGAAGTCGAGACAACCTCCATGGAAAGGAACCTCTTCTACAATTTAGCCCTTTTCACAGTAGCTCTGAAGATGCGACCATTTTGGAAGCACATCCAACATTTGCGTTATTAATCATATAATCTTATTAGACCCATTTCGCCTAAGATATTACTGGCATCAGTATTTATGAGAAGAAGCACACAATTAAAAGACGGAGACAAAAATCTGATATTATATAAAGAATATTCTACGTTACTGAGCTGCAGCTGAAAACTTTGAAACATTAGCTCAATGGTCAAAGTCCAGTTTTGGGGGAAGAATTTCATATATGTTAAGCAAGGCTTTCTAAAATTCGTTGGATACTCTCTCTCTCTATACTCTATGAATTTACCACTCTCTTGAAATCCATTAAAGTTTACAGTTATTTCACAATGCATTACTCGAACTAAAATTGAATTTTTTTTTTTTTTTTGATGCTGGTCACAATTGGAAAAGTTCTGACAGACCAACGGCAATTTTATTCATTTCTACTGTCAACTAATCTGACAATCGTAGCCCAAAATAATAGTTTCATTTTTACCAGAAATATTAAAGCAGAGGGCATGAGCCTAATATCACAGTTTTCAATGCTTAACGTTTCCTCAAAGCAGGTTTATTGGTTCCAGTCTTACTTAAGTAACCTAAGTAAACACATACATCCACTGTAATATCTTTTCTGGCAGTATATATATATATATATATATATATATATATATATATATATATATATATATATATATATATATATATATATACATACATATACAAATATTTATGCATCTGCATATAATATATATACATATATATGTATATATTTACATATACATATATATATACACATACACATATATACATATATACACACATATACATATAAATTTATATATACACACATATATACATACATTACATCTTCTTCTTCTTCGTTTAACGTGCTTTTTCCCATTTATATATATATATATATATATATATATATATATATATATATATATATATATATACACACACATACATACATACATGCATACACACATGTATATATATATGTATGTATGTATATATATAATGTTATAGGCACAGAGTGGAGCCAGGCATTTCACAAACTGCCTCAAATTTCAGGCAGGTAGCAAAATCCATCTAGGGACATTTGATCCCCCAGGGGCTAGTACTATACACAGCAAAATATATTTGACCCCCGAAGGACTAGTACTAAACACAGTGAAACAGTGTAGGTGAGCCACTGTTTCGCCGTGTTTAGTACTAGGCCTTGGGGGGGTCAAATGTATTTCACTGTGTTTAGTACTAGCCCCTGGGGGGATCAAATGTCTCTAAGTGCATTTCGCTATCTGCCTGAAATTTCAGGCGGTTCACAAAATGCCTGGTTTTACACACACACACACAATAATATATATATATATATATATATATATATATATATATATATATATATATATATATATATATATATATTCTTGAGCTTGAAGGTGGGGAAAGAAAACTTACTACAAGGATGTTGGTGATCTGACTGTATCACCTACAAGAGTAAAATAAAATGAGAAGGAACAGGGGCTGAAGGGCCTACTTTAGAGGGATTCTGGAGAGAAACTCACAGGATAATTAAATTACATGTATTTACAATACAAAATCAGAAGGTAAGGAGGGATAAGGCAGGCCACTGAGGGTCCTGCTGCAGCACATAAAACGAATAATAGACGTTAACTGTGTTCCAGGGATTACACTTCAATGGCACTGTTCATAAGGTTGCAATTGGAATTTCATCGGCGCAACCAACAAGCATACAGTCATGGCAGAGGGGTCCACAGCAGCAAGCATTCCTTTCCGCAATAGAGGAAGGCATATGATCACTTGATAAATTAACGGCAATATCGAGGATAAGAGGCTAGTGCTGAGGGTGACAGAAATCCTCCTTTCGTAAAACACTACTGAATAAACTTGTGACAGGAGTTTAAGATGACAGGTCAGGTCTATGTAATAGCTGCACTTTGAAATGGAAATGTTTACGAGAGGAAAAAGCTAGGTGACTAGACAACCTCAATTCCGTACTGTACCTTAATTCTGAAGAGATGGCTCCTGTAATCATACCAATGGAAGTTGGGGGGGAATTGGGGACTGGCACTGGGTTTATGATACTAGGACCGAGTCATTCAGCCACAGAGGGATGTTAGCTCTGAAGGAGCGGGCAGTCAAAAGATGTGACTTGTTTGGCAGTGTTGTTGTCTCTCTCGATGTCCTGCGATGGGAAGCTATTTATCATCTCCTAGGATCACTGGCTTTTTGAGCCTGGCAGGCATCCACATGCATTCTGGGTACATCCAACTTTCTTTTTGGGCAAATGCTGGGCGGTTAATGCATCCGACTTTCTCTTTTGGAGAAGGCTGGTCGGTCAATCTGTGCCTCAAGTCATACAGGAGGTGCGGACATCTTGATCAGTGCCTTGGGTCATTCAGGTGGCCAGGCATCATCCCCGAGTTTGGGTCAGTATCTGGAATAAGAGGCTTATTGCAGTCATGGAGCTCAAAAGAGGATTAAAAGCAACAAGGGAAATCAGAATGAGATTGAAGGGGCAATTTTCTATGGCCAACCGTCAGCGTGTCGCAGCCAACAAACTTAATTACCAGAAGGGTATAAGTTTGTTTGAAAGGCAAGTTGCCTTGGAAGTGTTAACTCTCTTAGCAATATATTACTCTTGACCTTAGTTTTTCTTTAGCATTCTGATTTTTTTAAAGTGCCCTAAAGTTTTGTTACTTGCTCAAATGTACTTGTGTTCGTCAAATCCGCTGACAAAAATACAATCGAAAAATTTCATCAACAAAATCAAATTCAGTTTTAGGCTCTCCCCGCACCCATAAAACCTACACAAAATAGCTGCTGAGGGAGATCGAATAAAAAAAATGTTTAATTGTTGATAATTAGAGGCAGGCTCCGAGAGTCTGAAGTGATTGAGAGCAATTACGGACAATTAGTACCCAATTTGTAACCAATTTCGTGGAAGAAACTTCAACAGAAATGCATTTTTTCCATGACAGCACTCAATACAACACAGGCACTGCGAGAAATTCATAAGTGGTCATTCACAAAAGCAGTTAAGTGATGACTTCGTCGAAGCAGGTCGAGATCAATTGTTAAAAAGTCTATTCAGCGATGAATAATAAGTAACCCTGTCTTTACTGAAAGCCAAGTGAAAAATTTTCTTCTACATTTTGAGATTATACTATAATTTACACCAGTGACGTTAGGTTCTGGATTACTGACATTCATGAAACCAGTTTTTTACAAACTGGTTTTAAAAATGCCAGCAGTTACATGTAACTTGTCACAGGTATTCTTGATATCTATCTATATATATAAAAATGGATGTATGTATGTATGTGTGTGTGTAAGTTCCACATACACTCTGAAATGCATTGAGCAATTTCAACCAAATTGGTATACATATGACTTACCATCTGGGAAAGAACACTGTGCAGGTAAGACATCACTGGCACCAAAGAGGGGTTGTGGGAAGGGGGTGAAATGTATAAATTACAGAAAATGACAGATATTAGTGTCTAATCCATAGTTTTCGAGGTCAATGAGATGAATAGTGACACTCCCAATGCCCTTTAAGTCCAAGTTCAGCCCCGATAGGGAGGTGGGGTGGGAAGGGGGTGACATGTAAAAATAACCAAAACGACAGATATTAGTGTCTAATCCATAGTTTTCGAGGTCACTGAGAAGAACACTGACACTCCTGATGCACTTTACGTCAAGTTCAGCCCTGATGTGAAGGGGGTGACATGTAAAAATAACCAAAAACGACAGATATTAGTGTTTAATCCATAGTTTTCGAGGTCACTGAGATTAATAGTGACACTCCTGATGCCCTTCAAGTCCAAGTTCAGCCCTGATAGGAATTGGGGGTGAGAAGGTGGTGACATGTAAAAATAACTGAAATGACAGATATTAGTGTCTAAGCCATAGTTGTCAAGGTCCCTGAGAAGAATAGTGACACTCCCGATGCCCTTCAAGTTCAAGTTCAGCCCTGATGGGAAGGGGGGTGAGAAGGGTGTGGGAAGGCGGTGATGTAAAAATAACCGAAACGACAGATATTAGTGTCTAATCCATAGTTTTTAAGGTCCCTGAGAAGAATAGTGACACTCCTGATGCACTTTAAGTCCAAGTTCAGCCCCAACAGGAGGGGGGCGAGAAGGGGTGGGAAGGGATGACATGTAAAAGTAATCGAAAACGACTGATATAAGTGTCTGTCTAATCCAAAGTTTTTGAGGTCGCTAAGATGAACAGTGACACTCCTGATGCCCTTCAAGTCCAAGTTCAGCCCTGATAGGAAGGGGAGGGGGGGAAGAGGGTGACGTGAAAATAACCGAAAACAACAGATATTAATGTCTAATCCATAATAATCGAGGCCGCTGAGAAGAATAGTGACACTCCCGATGTGCTTAAGTCCAAGTTCAGCCCCAACAAGAGGAGGGTGAGAAGGGGTGCGAAGGGATGACATATAAAAATAATCGAAAACAACTGATATTAGTGTCTGTCTAATCCATAGTTTTCGAGGTCGCTGAGAAGAATAGTGACACTCCTGCCGCCCTTCAAGTGCAAGTTCAGTCCCGATAGGAAGCGGGGGGGGGGGTGGAAAGGTGGTGACATGTAAAAATAACTGAAACTACAAATATTAGTGTCTAATCCAGTTTTTGAGGTTGCTGAGATGAATAGTGAAACTCCCGATCCCAATGCCCTTTAAGTCCAAGTTCAGCCCTGATAGGAATGGGAGGTGAGAAGTGAAATATAAAATGTCAAAAATGCTGGGCAATGTAACTGAAGCAACTGTCTTAGCAACAATGAGAGAGAGAGAGAGAGAGAGAGTTCATCTGTTGCCATTCAGAGATTTCCCAAGGCAGAGCCGGGTTGGTCAGCTAGTTACCTATAATTCCTGCTGTTTTTTTAAGAGAAGTCGTGAAAATGCGTGACAATATAAAATAGAATTTTTTTTACCTGTTTCTTTACATAAAATATAACATGAAGAGCAGAAATTTTTGCTTTACTCGGCAGATTAACAGTGGCCTTGACAAAAAACAGAACAGAAAATATCAGTTCTTTTGCAATAAAATGACGAAAGGATAAAAAAGATTACATTTTTGTTGTTTTTCAATGCATGGTTTATACTCACAGACTAAAATTTACGTCTGGAAAATGATCAGGAATACTATTTAATATACACATATATATATATATATATATATATATATATATATATATATATATATATATATATATATATATATATATATATATATATATATATATATATATATATATCTTCTCAACCATGATAGCAGATTGCTAAATCCATTACACCTTGGCAAGAATATATAGTGTAAGTCGAGGTCAACTCACATATCTCTCTTGATAACCAAATAGATAAGTCCCTGTTTCTTCTGTATCAAACTTAAAAATGCAGAAGTTTGAATCCTGGCCGATCCAGATGCACTTATCAAATGAAATTCTCTTTGAGTGTAATTTATTCCTAGTGCAAAGAGGATTCGAATTTGACATAAATAATTCAGAATTTTAATAGAAGATATATATATATATATATATATATATATATATATATATATATATATATATATATATATATATATATATATATATATATATATATATATATATATATCTGCTGTTCGCCCTCTATGCATTTTATGGTAGGAAAAAATATGCGAACAAAGACAAGAAGGCGTTTTCGTATATGCAGGGGTAGGCTGGGTATTTCAAAAAAATAACGTTTTTAGCACAAACAGGTTAGTATTAGGGACCTAACCCACAGAGAGGGTTTTTGCCCAGTAACCTCTAGTGAAGGTGGTCTTAAGCTTCCTTCTGCTTTGTCCTATTCTATGTATCGGCGATGTTTGTCCAGATTTCAGACTGCCCCAGACATAAAGACATAATGATGTGAAAACAGCCGCCCTGTTTTGACCGAAAGAGGTCAGAGAGAAATTCGAGAGTGTGCAAGACACACAAGTTGTGTGTAACTAACTTCTTTGTACTTGCCTTCTTACCGTTTTCATTGATATCAGTGAGAACGACAGCCATTTTCAAGACTTCTGATCGTCCGTTGTATGCACAACAACCTATGTCCACGGTAAGTTTGAAATTTGCCAAATTTTTGTTGACTCACTAGTATCTCTTTCTGTATTTCCAGTTCCTTTGTTTTCCCTCTTTGCCACCATCTATGATAATAGGATATAAACAATTTACTTTTATGAAGTCTAGTGTAAGAATAATTAATATAGCTTAGTGACACTCAACTATTCCCTTGCAGTAATTAGGAATTAGGGAAGGTTAAGTAAATAATTTCAGCATTCAGGCAGCCTTATGTCTCGATCCCATTGTTCGGAAGAGAAATAGCCTTTACCAGTACTAAATTGCATACGATATATATAGTAGTACAGACATCCGTTGTGTTAAAACTTTGCGTGAAGCAAAGGGAAAGCTGACTGCGTCCGACGTGGGCGATAGTTCATGCAATTTCCTCGCTAACTACACATCCTTTCTTTGTTGGGACCAATTGGGAAGTAAGGGGGGTTTAATGTAATTCATGTGTTGTAGGGTAGCCCTTTGTCCCTCGTATTGTGGTTCCCCAGCTGGCGGCCTTATTCCATTAAGTAATTGTCTGTCTTTGAGGCTAACTTTTAGCTTTAAATGACAGGTTACATGTGTCCTTGGCACTCAGGGCCTCATAAATTACATTACTTAATTAATAAACTCATCAGCCAAGCCCGCCCACGTAACAATATATATATAAATTTATATACAATACACACACACACACACACACACATATATATATATATATATATATATATATATATATATATATATATATATATATATATATATATATGTTTCACACGAAAAGCACCATAGAGCAATATCATTACCGGTTCTCCCTAACAGGGGCCCCCAAGAAAAAATCTTAAATCAACTGAGGTGCCGTGTCATGGTTCCTACGAGATCCTTGCCCTCTTTTGAGAAGGAGGATCTTAAAAAAGCACTTTTGAGTCTCCTGTTTACTTCTTCCTTGCAATGACGAGAAATTGCTTAGCTGGTCAAGTATTGCCAAGTAACGACCCTTGGTCTGATATTATCACCCGAGAGAGAGAGAGAGAGAGAGAGAGAGGGGGGGGGCTTTCCATGAAAATATGTACACTTTCATTTTGAGAGAGACAGAGAGACAGACAGAGAAAGAGAGAGAGAGAGAGAGAGAGATGAGAATTATATGAACATAGAAAACGTATATGGGAATACTCTGGGACACAGGTAGGTAACGATCAAACGAACTGAGAAGAGGAGGAATAAAGAATGAATGGATCAAGACTGGATAATCATCCAGGTGTTTAGATAGAACGAAAATATGAAGAAATGAGACATAAAACTGAAAGAAACTCACGAAGAGATTTAAGAAATTCTCTAAGAAATCCGGTGAATGGATGAATTGGAATTAAAATGGGGGAACAAACATGAAATGAAAGTTTTTATTTTTTTTGTGTGTGTCACAGGTAGCGTTGTTTTAACACGTACTTAATGCACTAACGACCTGAGTGAAGTAATGATGACAAGTAATCATGAAAAGTTGTATTTTAATTCAGTTTCGGTATGAATTCACAGCACTGAACTAGAACAATGAATCCAGAATTCACGAAGTTACAGAATTCACGAAGTTAATTATGAAAAAAAATTACGTAATTTCTCAAGAATCAAGAACAGCTGATAATGGGAGGGGAAATTGTTAATTGATTATCATAGGAAATACAATGTTTATGACGCTTCTTACTGCACTGAAATCGTCCACTAACTTGCTCTTTTTGTTCCTTTTTACATTTTTTCTAAAATACTAATACTTTACAGGCTGACTCTAATACAGGATCATACTGCAATGAAATGAGTACATACACGTCTACCTTCTTATGTTTACTGAAGCGCAATAATTGCAAATGACTACACAGAAGACGGAAGGCCTGACATTTTTGAGGGAATCTGGAAAACCAGATATCAAATTATAACTTAAATGCTGCTAAATGGCATAATGTAACATGAAGAAAAAAATGGGTTTAAAGTACACTGAAATTTCCTGAGCAAAGAAAGTCAAAATTGAGTAACATCTGTTATAATAAACATCTTTCGAAGGTTGCATGTTTAATTCAGTTAAAGTTCCAAGGAAAATGATAATCATATTACATCAATATCGCTTACATCTCTTAGTTAACACTGATATTAAGGAAAAACTTATTTGTTACATAACTTGACCAACTAATAACGGACAGGATGTCGTCTTGAGAAACTGTGCTGGTTACAGATTTTAAACTACAAAGGAACTGAGCCTTAAATATATGTGAACAATATAATTTTAGTGTACACTTAGAGTTGGAGGCAATGTGATCACTAGAAAATATTTTTTATATAGCAAATAAATTTTCTGCATGGGAATAAATGTAAAAAGTTTGTTGATTTATAAAAAAAAAGGGGGGGGCCTAAATATGCTTAATTCTCTTGTACAGATAAGTACGAAAATACTTAAGTTTTTGGTTATTTTTTCAGAAAATAGCACCAAATCATCCCTCCCTCAAACTTGCAACGAAATTCTGCAGTGAAAAAAAAAAGTTTCCAAAAAACGAAAACATTTCATTTCCATGAAAATGTAAATGCACTCTGTTTTTATTAGGTTCATGAACTCAAAATACTTACAAAAATAACATAACGTTTGAACTTTGTTTACAGTCTGCAATTGTGATCAAGGCAGTTAGATTTTTATCAATATTTTTCCACATTTGGGAGTTTCAAATATTTCATAAACATGCTTAAATTTTCACATAAACTTCTTTTGGTTCCTGCAACAACACTTTTTCTTTTAGAAATATTTAGTTTGTGATTAACGGAGACTTATTTCAATGATACTCAAATTTGCTTTTCAAAATTTTTCCGGCTTAGCTGCCAGCCGTGTTGATCATATATATATACTGTGTATATATATATATATATATATATATATATATATATATATATATATATATATATATATATATATATATATATATATATATATATATATATATATATATGTTTAATGGGTGCAGGTGTATTTATGTACGTGCCTGCGACATACGAAATCTTGCATTGGCCAGGGATCTTCCAGGCATCTGTTAATTCAGCACCTTTCGTAAAGTCACCTTTGGAATACAGCAGGTGTGAAGGACTCTTGTGAAAGGTTACACATTCGTTTGTGAGGAGCCAAACGAGAGAGACGTGTGGAGACACTCGGGAATTGGGATACCCTTTTTGCTGAAAGGGTAAGTGAACTTAGAAAATGACCACCTTTTCCAAGTGTTTAATTTCTGATGTTTAAGTCCCAGGGTTTATCACTTTATTGCTTTTCAACATGTATTTTTCGGGGATATGTGCTGAATAAGTTCTGACTTTAATGGAAGCTGGTTGTTCATTCACAGATATTTCGGAAGGCATTGGAAACCCATAAAACAGGCATGGCAAACGGCTATCTAAGTGGGCTGGTGACAATTGACTTTTTACCACGTTTGAGAGAGACTTTGAAATAATATGTGGTATTCAGTGACTGTTTTTAGGGAATGGGGATTAACCCCACACTGGTTGTCATTTACGGCTGACTAGCATTTTGGGGAAAGGGGTAAAATTATTTGTTTTTATCATATCTTCATTTAATCTGTCTTATGTTGGGTTTGCAAAATAAATTATATTCTTGTAAGCTACGTTTTGATTTACATTCCTTAGAAATAGGAACAGGGTTCCGAGAGAGATACCTTGCCTTACCTTTACAGACCTTAAATTATTTGTTTTATCCCTCAGTATCTTCAGAGAGTTGCTAACGCATCTTCCGGTATAATCTTCCAGTCATTATGGTCTGGGTTTGAAAAGCTTATTCTTAAACACATCTATATTCTGTTATGTTCCTCAGATGAGCTGGTTTGAATAGACGCTGCATTATCGATGCTGGTGCGTGGTGGAAATGTCCTGTGAACCTGGTAGTTTTTGGTTAATCTACCTCTGCTTGCTCTTTTTAGAGAATTTTAGAGAGAGAGAGAGAGAGAGAGAGAGAGAGAGAGAGAGAGAGAGGATGGGTGCCAGATCTAACGGGAGAAAGAGGGAGAGTTTCCCCAAGGCCATCACTACCAAAACACTGGCAACGCTTCGAAGGTAAGTGTCCTCCGTCCTAGAAAGAAATCTTCCAGAAATCTTGTCAGAAGAATGCTTAGTGCACCAGTTTACGGAACAGACTAAGAGTATCGTCACTTTGCTGCAATTCATGAATCAAAGAAAATGAATCCGCTAGAAGTGCTGTAAACTGACAACTGTGAAAAGTGACTCACTACTACATTAAGATCTTAAATTGCACAATGCACAGAAAATTTTGTAACTCATTCAGCTTACTATGAAATCATCAGGTGAGAAAAGTAAATTCCTGTTAAACAGTGTGCTTTCTGGTATTTTAAAGTGTTACCAAAGACAGCTCAAATAACCTCAGAATGACATTCTTAATTATTCGCATTTTAATTAAAGTATAACACGCAGTGCTGACTCCCACATGCGTAGCCCTCAGTAATTATTCATGTGCAAAATTATCGTGATACATTACCTCTCCCACGGCATTTCGATTTTTGTCTGAAAATGTCTTTTTTTTTTTTTTTTTACTTTGTCCACTTTAATATCTTCACAACGATGGGACTTCCTATAAGGATCATCGCTATCAGGTAAGTTCTCTCCGTCCCAGGTGATTGGTCAGCGACTTACCTGAGCTTCTGAAGTTGTGTCCTCTCTGCAGTAAAACGTCATATAGACATCTTGGCAACTATCACATACACATCACAAACTAGTTAAATGCAAGTCAACTACTTGTTGGTAGTTCCAACGAGTGCCTCGTGTAATTATCAGGCATCGGACCTAGATCAGTTCTCCACTTAATGTCGGTGACTGGCTTTTAACTTGTTTGCGACATGTAGACGATAATTTTCCACCGTGCGTCCATGACATTTTACTATAGTGTGGACGACCCTTACCTTCCAGCCCCACCACCAAATCACACTATACTCGTATGTTGGAATAAAAATATATCTTGGAGGCTGCTGCCGCTGCTCGAAATTACTTAGGAAACCGGTATATACTGTACACGTTAATGTTCCGTTAGCGAAAGTGAAGTCGCACTACACATTGGAATTTCCTGAAATTGCACAATAATAAAAAACGAGATGCTTCTAATTCCATAGACTGTCACAAAATGGTTTTAAACGAACATTGAATTAAATGTTCAAAAACTACTCGTTATTCTTTGCAAAATTTAGCATTCTGACCAAAATAACGCCATGGATAACCCTAACTTCAAGTATTTTTTGAGATCTTCCAGAATTTACTAAAATAATGAACGTTTTTAATGAAAGAAATATCGATGTTGCCTTTACACATTTTCACTGCAAATACAAAAATGGCCGGTCATTTTTATTGGAAATTACTTTTGAACGAATACAACTTTAATGTACTTTTTTCGACTTTGATGAAATTCTGCACACTTCGAATGTTGCAAATGCATTTCCATCGCAGCGTTATGTCAATTTTAATTGCAAATCCAAACTAGGCAACTCAAAAGCACATCAAGAAAAGGTCTTCCTAGCTAAATCTAGTTTTGAAATGCTAAATAACGCCGAATTTTTATGAAAATATGCAGATTGGTGAAAAGTTGCAGGCAATGTACGATAATTGCCGTCACGGATTTCGAAAATGGGGCTCGAAATACTGAAGAGTCATCAAACGGAATACATGTTTTGGGCCAAGTCAGAATCCTGCGTTGATAAAATGATTTCCTTTTGCAAAAATCTAAGTATGCAACGTATTCTTTGTAGGAAGAGACTTTCATTAGTGTTTGTAACTGCCTGTTGAATGAATAACACATTTTAAAACGAAATGCGGCAATTGTTTTGTGCTTGATCTTCCCATTACTGAAGAACTCAATTTGTTAGGTGTGGTAGAACTTTTCATGAATGGAAAATGAATAAATGCGAGGCCAAAGTCTGAGAGTAACTGTCCTAAAACGCTTAGCGAGAAATATCTGTGACAATTTTCTGCATATCTTGCTATACAGCTTGAAAAAAATCAGCAGTCAATACTAATTGCGAGTCTAGTTTTTGTTGCAGTCGCCTGGACTCTCAAGACGATCTCCTTCAAAGACTTTTCGTGGTCGTGGGACAAATGAGCCTCAGCATCCGTAGCCGCTCCCCGTAGGGGTTTCGTGCTGTCAGTGCGCCTCACTTTGTGCACTGTAGGCCTTACTAAAGGGTGTTTGCAGCTCGTCTCCGGTCCCTAGCTGCATATACTTTTTAGCCTTTTACTTGACCTCCATTCCTGCTTCCTTTCTTTAATCTTGCTGTCCAACCCTTTTTACTATTACTTCTAGGTGGACCTTTAGACCACTGTACACCGTCTGTTTTTGGAGCTCTTTATCTTGTTGTCCAACCACTCCAACTCCCTCTTTTCACTATCTTAAGCGCTGAATGGCTGAAAGTGTCCCAGCCAGTGTTTGGCTTGACAGCCTTAACTAAATATATGAAACTGAAGCAACACTTGCATATTTCATAAGATTCACTGTAATGAACTTCAAGGTATATCGCGAAATCGCGTCTCCAATTCCAATACAAAATGAACGATTTTTGCTTTATTTCTGGTCATAAATATCTTGCACCAAATTTCCATTGCATTAGAAAATTTTAACCATTTAACAGATCCAATCTCATGATCAAAGTTAGTATGTTCTCTCTAGATGAATTTTTGTTTTTCATCAACAAACTTCCAATGAAAAGATTATGACCGGATTATGAAGTCAAGTTAACTACCGACATTTACCATCATTTTTGTCTTAGTATATCATCAACAAATGTTCCAAGTTAACAAATATTCAAGCATCATACAATTAAGGAACATCTTTCAAGCTCTTCGAAGGAAAATCAATATACTTCATTCACTAGTTAAATTAAAACAACTGTTCATTTGACATATAATCTAATTTAGATTTTATGAGGAAACATCTCGATGTTGTGCAGAGGTTACCTAATAAATATGCGATATATATATATATATATATATATATATATATATATATATATATATATATATATATACATATATATATTAATAATAATAATAATAATAACACTAATAATAATAATAATAATAATAATAATAATAATAATAATAATCATCATCATAATAATAATAACAGAACTAAAATCGACAAGCTTTTACATCTTTAAGTTATCGGGGCTACTGAATGGGTCATATTTCAAACTTCACTTCTCTATAGTAATGTGCTCATGTTAGGGCGAGAAGGTTAAGTTCAACAAGGACTTCACTGAAAAAAAAATAGAGATAGAATGAAGATTTAAAAGATTCACCCAAAAGACTTCGTGACGATGAAGGAATTGCTATCTGACGAGAAGACATAACCTCTACGTAAGTCCTCCTACCAACCATACTGGATCACCAAAAATTGGGAAATATCTCGAGTCCCAAATCAGATCGTTGAAGAACTACGAGAAACACTACATGCGTAGTTAAGGACGCCCTTAGCCGAGCTGTCAAAGAAATGAGCGACGCCCATGGAGGCCTCAAGAGTCAAAGGAGACTGAGAGTCTGGTTTATATGAGAGAATATAAAAACTTTTTACATTGGGAACCCCGTATGTCCCCCTGACTCCCAGATACCTACTCCCATTTGCAAGAAAACAAATCAATTTAACACTTGTAGTTCAGCTGCTTTCTACTAGTCTACTAGATCAACGAGATTTATTTCATTGTAGTGGAATTTTTCTCTTTCATATTATTCAGCAGACGAGACATACAACGAATACTTGCAGTATTCATTCTGTTATTTATTTTGCATCTTGGTTTCTAGTGTTAAAATATTCCCGAATATTTATCCAGTTCTGCAGTCTGTACTGCATTACCGGCGGTTTCATAGTTTGCCGTTTCCACTGGTGTACATTTCGCTCTCAAAATTCACCTAGCAAATGATAACCTCTGCAGGGATGAGCGCACAGACGAGTCAAGATGAAACACCTTCTCACTGGTATCAGGAGTGTGGACTTCATATGATGGTGTCAATGAAAGCCTAGATGCATCACCGGAAGTTATCTATGGGTGCTGTTGTGTGTGTGTGTGTGTGTGTGTGTGTGTGTGTGTGTGTGTGTGTGTGTGTGTGTGTGTGTGTGTGTGTGCGTGCGCGCGCGCGCGCGCTCAAGTCGGGTGTTAAAAGCATGTAAGGAAGATATCTTAGAGCAAGATAGTATTCTCAAACTAATATATCAAGTTGACATGGCTGTAACAAGTACAGTGCAGTATTTAAGTATGAGGGTTCACGAATAACTAAACTGAATAGGATATAAGAGGTCAATATAATATATTAGAAATATGAGAGAGTGAGTTCAGAATGTCACTCAGAGGTAAAACTTGTTCATTCCAGCGCTGGAGGCCATGCATATCTACAGTAACAACGGAAACTATCAACAACTACAACAACAACAACAACAGCTGTATTCCGTAAAGCCATCGGTAACTGCAGCCGTCTCTGTACATGACATGGAATATTGAATTCCATGAAAAGGTGACTAAAACGTCAGATGTTTTTGTGTACGTAGAAAAAACAAAACAATATCAATTGTCTTTTACACTTGGGTTATGAATCACGTAGCGATTTGAAACTATATCCTAAGAAAAGGAACTCATAAACAATCCGTGTGACCGATAGTGGTTTGAATTTAATCTGTGATGTCTTCTTAAAGGCTTTTTTTCCGTTTCGTCTAAAAATGGGATATGACAGACCCACTAAAAGATATCAAGAAGCGACGGAAAACGACAATCATGAAGAACGACCAAAAAGCAAATGCAAATAATAATATCTTGGAAATTTAAGCATTGCTTAAACTTTCTCAGGCCTCACTTACTATGGCAATTTTGAGAGAGAGAGAGAGAGAGAGAGAGAGAGAGAGAGAGAGAGAGGAGTGCATTCTGATTCAAGCAAAGTACGACCTATAACCTAGTTTTAGAATACTGTACATGGAAACGATGATTTTAGAACATAAACTTTTTGATTTTTATTTCATTAATAGCTTAATAGTGATAAACATTTTAATTGACGACCCCAAATAAAATACTGCAACGCTGAAAAATACCAACATAAGACCAGGTCCTACCCGTTAACAATGTCAACAAAGCGTTGACAACACATCCTGGAAAAAATGGATGGAAAAGTTATCACTACAATGAACATGAATCGGTCATCAATGAACTTCAGGAAACAAAACCAACAACCACTCAAATAAATAGATTACAGGATTTATAAACAAATTAAAAACTTGGTCGAACATAACCCCTCCCCAAAAAAAAAGAAAATAGTACCTTTGAACCAGACGATTTCCAATTATATGCTCCGTCGAATTTAATTTTTGAAATCATCCAAAATTTCCAGAGAGAGAGAGAGAGAGAGAGAGAGAGAGAGAGAGAGAGAGAGAGAGAGAGAGAGAGAGAGAGAGAGAGAGAGAGAGTACTGCCATAAATTTCGGGGAAAATTCCGCTCGTAACCAGACTGCAGTAATTCTCCCTTGTCTAAGAAGTATCTTCTGGGAATGTCAAGTATACGAAATGTTTTTCGACCGTATATCACATTTCCTTGCCTAAGCTAAGGTTGCTTTTCATCTGCCGAATCCCGTTACTCGTGTATTTATAATGAGCCCGCAATGTCCGTGTAGAATTAAAAATAAACACACGGGAGGAAGCCAGAAAATGAATTAGCTAAGTACTGCTTAAAGATAAACGGAACATGTACAGGAATTTGAAGGATATGTGCTAGCAAGTACTGTACATGCAGGAGAGAAGATGAAAAATAAAAGATCATGAATAATGCCCTGGTGAATACCTTTTTGAATTCAAACTTTTTATTAATAAAAGCAATGTAAAACCATTTATCCTATGATCAGGCTCATAAGAAGGAATTGAAGAGACTGAACTGTTTTGATTTCACATAACTAGGCAAGATCCCAAGAGAGGTACCTATGGCTAAATTAACCACACAAATTAGCTGTACGCGTTGTGGAAAAAAAAAAAAAAAAAAAAATTATATATATATATATATATATATATATATATATATATATATATATATATATATATATATATATATGTGTGTGTGTGTTGTGTGTGTTACAGTCAACATGCGTAATCAGTCATTACGCGTAATGAATGAAATTTCAGTCATCACGCGTAATGCACTTAGGGGACATTTGATCCCCAGGAGCTAGTACTAAACACGGCGAAACAGTGAGTCACCTACACTGTTTCGCCGGGTTTAGTACTAGTCCCTGGGGGTCAAATGTATTTCATAAATGTTTAGTACTAGCTCCTGGGGATCAAATGCCCCTAAATGCATTACGCGTGATGACTGAAATTTCAGTCATTACGCGTAATGACTGATTACGCGTGTTGACTGTAAAACACACACACACACACACACACACACACACACACACACACACACACACATATATATATATATATATATATATATATATATATATATATATATATTTAGTGGCAAAAATCCTGTATAACTTCCTTGAAATTACATCAGACAGTTTAGGCTCTTCGTATGAACTTACATATATCTACTGTACCTGGATGCTTGATGAATTACTGACACGAGCCTGAGCATGTGAAAAATGAATTATAACATAGAAGCCTGTGACCTTTATTTCCTCCTATCAAGTTTGTTTGGTCAAAAGCCTTTCCAAAAAGGTAGCTGTCATGGTCTCCATTCAAGTTGGTTTCATTTTAGGAAACGTCCGAGGAAAGGATCTTTTCTCCATTCGAAGAGGTGCTCACAAATTTCCTGATCAGGTTCGAAAAGTTTCCTACACTTTCACTTCTAATTTTTTCTCCCACGATTCTTCTTGAATGAAAAAATTAACAGATTTCCTATATTTCTTTGGGCAGCAGAAGGGGGCACGAATGTCATTTTTGGCAATCCTCAAGGCAATGACCCAACCCCTTTGCTAAACGATTTTAGCACCCAGAATGAACTAACTCGAAAATAAGTTCTCGGATTTCGAGCATAGAGACGGTGAGTAGAAACTGCTAACTGAGAAAGAGAATCTTTTGTGCAATAAAATGCTACAGAGAGGTAGTGAGCGAACTGATGATAGTGAGTGCAAATGATGTACATCACAGTGATTGATAGATCCAAATTAAGTGACAGGACTATGGAAGGAGATCTTTGTTTAGCTGATATGACTAAAGAAAGAGATCTACTTTTAGCTGATATGACTATGGAAGGATATTTGTATTTAGTTGACATGACTAAAGTAGGAGATCTATTTTTAGCTGACGTGACTATGGAAGGAGATCTATGTTTAGTTGACATGGCTATGGAAGGAAATTATGTTAAGGTGACATGGCTATGGAAAGAGATCTACGTTTAGCTACTTGACTATGGAAAGAGATCTATTTTTAACTGACATGACTATGGAAGGAAATCTATGTTTAGCTGACATGACTAAGAAGGCGGTCTTTTTTTTTTTTAACTGACATGCCTATGGAAGGAGATCTATATTTAGTTGACATGACTATGGAAGATTATTTTTAGTTAACATGACTATGGAGAAAGATCTATGGTTGGTCGACATGAATATGGAAGATCTATGTTAGTTGATATGACTATGGAAGGAGATTATTTTCAGTTGATTGATATGACTATGGAGATTATTTTTAGTTGATATGACTATGGTTGGTCGACATAACCCTGGAAGGAGATCTATGTTTAGTTGACGTGACTCTGGAAGGAATTAGTGGTCGGACAATAGTTATAATTTACATATTAGAACGGAAAAAATTCTCTTGAAAAGTTGAAGAGCAAGAATCAAATTTAGCATCCAATTATACACACACACACATATACATACATACATACATTATATATATATATATATATATATATATATATATATATATATATATATATATATATATATATATATATATATATATATATATATTAGTGACTCTGAAGGATCCTCAACAGACCTACAGCTGACAGCTGACAAGAAGGTTTTGACATCGAAGACGAAAATTCGAAAGAACCATCACACAATCACATTTTATTCTTCCATTGCAAGAAGGGGGTAAAAAATCCCTCCATTACCGTAAACTTCCAAAGTGGTCTTCTTCATCAGAGGAGAGGACGAAAAACGTTTAATGCAAACACAAACTATGACAACCCAAGAAAACGTTGGCGTTCTAACCCCAGACCCAATCAAATTAGTGGGTGTAAAAAGTCAGCTGGTTATCTCATTAGTGCCAAGAAGCCCCAAAAGTTGGGTCCTCTCTTTGTCTATTTTTCAATTATCCTCCTAACTATGGCAACAGGGTCTCGCAAGTGTGTTCTCGAGAGAGAGAGAGAGAGAGAGAGAGAGAGAGAGAGAGAGAGAGAGAGAGAGAGAGAGAGAGAGAGAGAGAGAGAAAGTTAAGTATTATGTTCGTTAAGAAAGGATATGTTTTGCCCCATTTTGTTCAAAATAAAGATATGTTTTTTTCTTTTTGTTGTGATAGGTAAATTCTAATAATCACTATCTCCAAGTCTTGAGATGATGAACACCGCTGCCCTTCAGAAAGCTTTATAAGACAGCATAGTAAAAAATGTACACTTAGAATGGCCACAAACTTTTGCACGCGAAATTTATAACAAAAGTAAATTGATGACTGGTCCTTCAGATGTTGCAGAGATGAGGAAGTGAGTCTAAATCTTATGATTATGAAGCATGGTACGTTATCACACTTTGGAGAGTCTGTAGTCTACAGCCACCATTAAACAAAGTAAGTCCTCAATATGTCAAGCAAATCCTAAGCGTGTACTTCGTACCTGAGCGCTCTGTGTGTATGTGTGTGTGTGTGTGTGTGTGTGTGTGTGTGTGTGTGTGTGTGTGTGTGTGTGTGTAAGTTGCTTGACACAGCAAGACGACAGATGCTCTCAGAATCTTTCACGTTTACAAGGAACTAAAATGGGTAACGAGAATCTAATTACGGAATTTGTGAACAAAATCAGATTTTTCTTCCTGAAAAAATCTTGTGTTCATTCGGATCGATATAATAATGTATCTGACTCTTAAAAAGATAAAGTTTTTTTTTTTTTAAATCACTAATGATGACGAATTTCTACCTCCCAAAGGGACCGAAACCCCGCCTTTCTCGGTGAGAGACTAAAGTTCGAACTTGATTTATTTCTGCAAATCGCGACTTATCACATGCCTTTCATCACTGAAAAATTTCAGTAATTATCTGTAATTTTTTGTAATAACCAACAAAACAAGAAAACGGATGCTGAAAGCTAAAAAATGGGGCTGCGAAAATGAGATGACTGTACGAACCTTGGAAAACGGAAGCAGAAAGAGAATTCCCTAACATTATCCAGAGTCTTTCAAGCAAGCTGAGGCTTCTATTTGAATTCAAGAGCGGGACGAAAGAAATATCTAAATAGTGCGAAATCAAATGGCTTACTTGGTTCTACTTTGATAATACATAAATAATTCGGAATTACTTTCCCCTTTGCGGGAAGGCATTTTATGAGAGCTATCCTAAAGGAAAGGAGCAGATGAGTAAGAAATAATATCAGGGGGAAAAAGGAAGATGAGAGAGAATTCTACAGCTTGAAGGGAGAGGCAAAGAAACTGACAAAAACCCACAGACAAAAGTATTTCGATACAAAGGGACTGTGAGATAATGTGACTTGGCGGGTGTTCTGTATCTGACATATAGAATACGTTTTCGTTTTCCCTGTGAGAGCAACGCTGAAATAGTTTTCGTTTGTTTTGCAATAAAATAAAAAGCGTTGATTGACACCAATCTCCCTTTAGCCAGTGACTGAACACTAACATGATTTGGGAAATATTTATGCGCAACTTGCTGTGCAACCACCAACTGAATCTCGTTTTACTGCACACTCGAATTTGTTGGCGTTAAATGCTTCTCTCCATTTTTTCTTCAGTGACAATTACAAATGGATATAAGCATGCATTGCCTGATTGAATACAAATGAAGTTCATCCTCCCTTCTTTATCAGAGGTATTGAGAACTGGTTTTCGACAGATTACACACATCATATTGCGGCTTTAATATTTGTGAATATAAAGAAGTCGAACAGGTATAAGTGAAAAAATTTATATATATAGATATATACATGCATACATAATATATATATATACACACACGCATACATACATATATATATTCCTCACACACCGTTGGACTGTGGCACAGCCTCCCAGAGAATGTCGTGCAATTCGCACTTAAGAAGTTCCACCGAAGATGCGATGCATTACTACCCTAATACTAATCTCCTTGGATTTTAATACACTTTATCTATTTATTAACTTATCATTTATAAATTTATTAATCTATTTTTTCTTTTTTAATACGTGAGATCTCTTTTTTCTTTATTTCCCTTTACCTCCTCTTATTTCTTCCTAATGAACATCATATTCTTTGGAAGCTTGAATTTCAAGTTAATGGCCTCTGTGGGCTTGTTCCATATGAACAGGTTTCATCCTCTGAATAATAGAAATAATAATAATAATATTGATAATAATAATAATACTAAATATATATACATACATTATATATATATATATATATATATATATATATATATATATATATATATATATATATTATATATATATATATATATATATATATATATATATATATATATATATATATATATATATATATATATATATATATAAAAGTATCATCACACCGTGATTTATATACAAGCATGGAGCTACAATGTCGTTTAATATCCAATTCACGCATATCCCCGAAGAGGAATCATCACCGAAGGAGATTTATAAGTGATAAATGGATCGGTGCCGCCGGATCTCGATCCCTCGACACAGCACCTTCCAACGACTTCAGTCGACGTTCAAACCACTGAGCCGATGCTAAGAACAACTTCCCAGCTCTCGATGGGTAAACAAGTACGGCAGATGCGGCATTAACTTACACCTCTCTTGATGGCTCAGTGGTTTGACCGTCGACTGGAGTCGTTGGAAGGTAGTGTGTCGAGGGATCGAGACCCGGCGGTACCGATCCATTTATCTCTTATAATTCCCCTTCGGTGATATTCTCGAACTAGCATGAACTGGATGTTAAACAACATTTATAGCTTCATGATTATATACATACATACACACACACATATAGATGTGTATATATATGTTAAACATATATATATATTTATATATATATATATACTATATATATATATACATACACACACATATATATATATAATATATATATATTGTATATATATATAAATATATATATATATATATATATATATATATATATATATATATATATATATATATATATATATATATATGTATATATATGTGTGTGTGTATTATAGTACATGTATGTGTACACCACTCTTCCTATAAATCAGGTGACATGTTTTGATATCGAAATTTCGTTAGATTAACTAATACTTGCGTTACCTATCAATGTATGGAATATTGCTTTTGCATTTGGGGTTCTTTTGTCTCAACAAACACATTCATATACATATATATAATATATACATATATACATTATATTATACATATATGTATGTATGTATATATATACATATATATATATATATATATATATATATATATATATACATATATATATATATATATATATATATATATATATATATATATATATATATATATATATATATATATATATATATATATATATATATATATATATATATATATATATATATATATATATATATATATATAATCAGGTAGCTAGGATACGTTACACAATCCTTGCTTAGGACGAGCAGCAGAATTTAGCTATTGGATGATAGATAAGGTTAAGGAGTTGGGTGTTCGTTCTCCATGACTTCAACTTTGGGGTCACTGGATTCAGTCAGCTAAAAGAACTGAGCGCTACATGGAACTGGCTATCCTTCAGTATCTAACCAGTGAACCCTCCGTGTATTATGCCATATCAATGGATAAGGAAAATTTAGAAAGAGCATATCGGGTTGCTAAGACTCTCCCAGGTTATAAATACACAGGATAAACTGAAAATTGGAACGTACGAACCTCGAATCTAATTGAAAAAAAAAAACAGGCAGAAAATTAATTCAAGAGAAATCGACTGGATTGCTTAGCTATTTGTGAAACAAGGTGCAAAGGAGGGTAATGTTTATATATTCAGAAAGGGCAGATGGAACAGATGGAATTGGTAGAGAAGGAGCAGGGATAATACGGAATGGGAGACAGCAAGCAGTCTGTTGTAGGATGCGAGCCAACCCACAACTCTAAGATAACAGCTAAGACATTTTTCATGAGCTGCAATCTGTAAAGCCTCTCCATCGCCCCCAATGACGAGAGAGAGAGAGAGAGAGAGAGAGAGAGAGAGAGAGAGAGAGAGAGAGAGAGAGAGAGAGAGAGAGAGAGAGAGAGAGAGAGAGTATAAATCTCTACACGGACTTCTACTTTCACTAGGCTTTAAATCATACCTTACTCCTTCGCCTACAAGTTTTAATAAAAACTCACCCTTTGTATATATTGAACCCATCTTTTCAACACCTAAATATCTCCTACCGTCATCGAAAACTGAAATAACATGAAAAAGATCGAAAACGTCCACCATAATTCAACTGACGAAGAAACATTTTTCTCAGAAATATTATGATCACGAGAGACCATGGGATAGAAGCCACCGGGCAAATAACTGGAGCAGTCTCCTGATAGATTTACTGCCCATCTTTTGAACTATTTATTGAAATGCTCGGTGGCTGGTCAAATATGATGAGTCGCAGCCACTTGAAAAAATCTTTTTAAAGAAGGAATAAGTCTACAACAACGCCGCACAACAAGCGATAAAATGGTGAGACAAGACTATTCAGACAATCATCTTCAGAACGATCAGATTATCATCTTCAGGAAGACTCAGACCCTCTTCAGGAAGACTCAGACCATCATCTGGAGAACGACTCGGACCATCATCTTCAGGACGACTCAGCCTATCATCTTCAGAACGACTCTGACTATAATATTCAGAACGACTCAGATCATCATCTTTAGGAAGACTCAGACCACCATCTTCAATATGACTCAGGCCATCATCCTGAGAACGACTCAGACCATCATCTTCAGGACGACTCAGCCTATCATCTTCAAAACGACCCTGGCTATAATCTTCAGAACAATTCAGATCATCATCTTCAGGAAAACTCAGACCATCATCTTCAGAATAACTCAGACCATCATCTTGAGAACGACTCAGCCTATCATCTTCAGGACGACTCAGACCATCCTCTTCAGAACAACACAGACCATCATCTTCAGGACGAATCAAACTGTCATCTTCAGGACGATTCAGACAATGATCTTCAGGAGGACTTAGACAATCATCTTCGGGATAATTCAGACCATCATCTTCAGGACGACCCAGACCATCATCTTCAGGACGACTCAGACCATCATCTTCAGGATGATTCAGACAATCATCTTCAGGAAGACTTACACCATCATCTTCAGGATGACTCAGACCATCATCATCAGGACGACTCAGACCATCATCTTCAGGACTATACAGATTATCATCTTCAGGAAGACTTAGACCATCATCTTCAGGAAAAATCAGACTATCATCTTCAGGAATACTTAGAGCATCATCTTCAGGGCGATTCAGACCATCATCTTCAGGAAGACTTAGAGCATCATCTTCAGGACGATTCAGACCATCATCTTCAGGAAGACTTAGACCATCATCTTTAGGATGATTCAGACGATCATCTTCAGGAAGACTTACACCATCATTTCAGGATGATTCAGACCATCATCATCACGACGACTCAGACCATCATCTTCAGGATGATTCAGACCATCATCTTCAGACCATCATCTTCAGGAAGACTTAGAGCATCATCTTCAGGACGATTCAGACCATCATCTTCAGGATGATTCTGACGATCATCTTCAGGAAGACTTACACCATCATTTCAGGATGATTCAGACCATCATCATCACGACGACTCAGATCATCATCTTCAGGATGATTCAGACCATCATCTTCAGGAAGACTTAGACAATCATCTTCAGGAATACTTAAACCATCATCTTCAGGACGATTCAAACCATCATCTTCAGGAAGACTTAGACCATCATCTTTAGGACGATTCAAACAATCATCTTCAGGAAGACTCAGACCATCATCTTAAGGATGATTAAGGCCATCATCTTCTGGAAGACTTAGACCATCATCTTCAGGACGACCAAACCAACATCTTCAGGAAGATCTAGACCATCATCTTCTGGATGATTCAGACCATGATCTTCAGGACGAATCAGACCATGATCTTCAGGATGACTCAGACCATCATCTTTAGGAAGAATTAAACCATGATCTTCAGGACGATTCTGACCATCATCTTCAGGAAGACTTAGACCATCATCTTCAGGATGATTCAGACCATCATCTTCAGGAAAGACTTGAACCATCATCTTCAGGACGATTCAGACCATCATCTTCAGGACGAATCAGACCATCATCTTCAGGACGACTCAGACCATCACCTTCAAAATGACACAGACCTCTACCTTCAGGATGACTCAGATCATTATCTTCAGGATGATTCAGACCATCATCTTCAGGAAGACTTATGCAATGATGTAAAGAAAGATTAAATAGGGAAGCATAAGAATAGAATCTTAAAAAGAGAGAAGTGGAAAAAGATAATTTATACAGTGATTGATCGATAAGAATAGATAGAGAGAAGAAAAAGAATAAAGAGAGAGAGAGAGAGAGAGAGAGAGAGAGAGAGAGAGAGAGAGAGAGAGAGAGAGAACAACAATTAAGCCCTGGTTGTTATGCATTACCGAAGCTAGACATGTCGAGTAAGCTAAAAGCAGGAAGCCGTCTTTACATGAACTCAAAACAGCGAGTGAGTGTATCGTGGCCAGGGCCATAAAACCAATAATAAAATCTTGAACCTGTGCCCTTGCGACTGAGCTGACCGAGCATAACCTACTGTATAACATCGTCAGGAGTCAACGTTCCAGCCATATCTATAACCCCGCCTTCAACAGGAGGCGTTTATATGAATTTCCAGGAAAAGGGGCTGGACAAAGAGAAGTAGTTCAGCATTTCTCCAATTAGACATTGTAGGGAGGAGCCATTAACAACTCCTCCTGAGGTCATTTCCAATCAAATCTTCTAAGGAGAGATTTTGACAACACCCACAACTGTCCTTCCCAATCAAGCTGTTCGAGGGGAGGCCTTACAGATAATATCTTCCAATGAGGTAACTTCAAGGGAGGAGATGGAAGATAGCAAGGAGAAGCAGGGGTTCCAGAGAAGAACGAAGCCAGAGAAGGAAGAAAGAGTCGCTAGTCACCAATACGAGAAGACGCAGTACTTCCCTCTAGCTTCCGTGTTCCCAACCAGACTCAGACCGTGGGCTACTTAACCAAACAGAAACTGAACTTCGACTAGCAAGAGTGGTTTTCAAGAAAGTAAAACTGTAACCGTAACTGTACTTGTGTATGTAATTAACTTTCATCATTAAAGTAAGAAGCTACCAATTTCATCTCCATTACGCCTTTCTGAGAGATATAATTACATTTAATATAAATCCCTTCTAAATAATAGACTCGTGAACCGCTGACTTCAAGTAGAGACGCTGTGGATGAATACGTCACCGACTTAGAAGAAAGACACAGATAAGAATGGAACAATAATATGTCACATGAGTTATGGAATAAAACTTGTGCACGACACTTAGACCATCATCTTCAGGACAATTCAGACCATCTTCTTCAGGAAGACTTAGACCATCATCTTCAGGATGATTCAGACCATCAACTTCAGGAAGGCTTATACCATAATCTTCAGGATGATTCAGACCATCATCTTTAGGAAGGCTTAAACCATCGTCTTCAGGACGATTCAGACCATCAAATTCAGGAAGACTTAGACCATCATCTTCAGGATGATTCAGACCATCATCTTCAGGAAGACTTAGACCATCATCTTCAGGTTGATTCAGGCCATCATCTTCAAGACGAATCAGACCATCATCTTTAGGACAACTCAGACTATCATCTTCAGGACGACTCAGACTATCATCTTCAGGACGACTTGGATCATCATCTTTAGGACGACTCAGATCATCATCTTCAGGATGACTCAGACCATCATCTTCAGGACGAATCAGACCATCAACTTCAGGAATAATCAGATCAACATCTTCAGGACGACTCAGACCATCATCTTCAGGACGAATCAGAACATCATCTTCAAGACGAATCAGATCATCATCTTCAGGACAACTCAGATTTTCATCTTCAGGAGGACTCAGATTATTATCTTCAGGACGAGTCCAATCATCATCTTCAGGACAATTCAGACCATCATCTCCAGGATGATTCAGACCATCATCTTCAGGACAACTCAGATAAAGATCTTCAGGACGACTCAGACCATCATCTTTAGGACGACTCAGACCATCATCTTCAGGATGAATCAGATCATCTGCAGGACGACTCAGGTCATCATCTTCAGGACGATTCAGACCATCATCTTCAGGACGAATCAGATAATCATCTTCATCTTCAGGACATATCAAATCATCATCTTCAGGACGAATCAGATCATCATCTTCAGGACGAATCAGATCATCAAATTCAGGAGTACTCAGATCATCATCTTAGGCACGACTCAGACCATCACTTGAGGACGATTCAGACCATCATCTTAAGGATGACTCAGACTATCATCTTCAGGATGACTCAGACCATCGTCTTCACGACAACTCATATCATCATCTTCAGGATGACTCAGACCATCAATTTCAGGACGAATCAGATCATCTTCAGGACTATGTAGACCATCATCTTCAGGAAGACTTACACCATCATCTTCACAAAGACTTGGATCATCATCTTCAGGACGAATCAGACCATCATCTTCAGGAAGACTTAGACCATCATCTTCAGGACAATTCAGACCATCATCTTCAAAAAGACTTAGACCATTATCTTCAGGACGACTCAGAAGACTTAGGCCATCATCTTCAGGACAACTCAGAAGACTTAGGCCATCATCTTCAGGAAGACTTAGACCATCATCTTCAGGAAGACTTTGACCACCATCTTGAGGAAGACTCAGACCATCATCTTCAGGACGACTCAGACCATCATCTTCAGGAAGACTCAGACTATCACTTCAGTAAGACTTAGACCATCATCTTTAGGATGACTCAGACCATGATCTTTAGGAAGACTTTGACCATCATCTTGAGGAAGACTCAGACCATCATCTTCAGGTCGACTCAGACCATCATCTTCAGGAAGACTCAGACCATCATCTTCAGGAAGACTCAGACCATCATCTTCAGGAGGACTTAGACCATCATCTTCAGGACGACTCAGGCCATCATCTTCAGGAAGACTTTGGCCATCATCTTCAGGAAGACTTAAACCATCATCTTTAGGACGACTCAGACCATGATCTTCAGGAAGACTTTGACCATCATCTTCAGGAAGACTCAGACCATCATCTTCAGGAACACTCAGACCATCATCTTCAGGACGACTCAGACCATCTTCTTCGGGAAGACTTAGACCTTCATCTTCAGGACGACCCAGACCATCATCTTCAGGAAGACTTTGACCATCATCTTCAGGAAGACTCACACCATCATCTTCACGTCGACTCAGACCATCATCTTCAGGACGACTCAGACCATCATCTTCAGGAAGACTTAGACCATGATCTCCAGGAAGCCTTAGACCATTATCTCCAGGACGACTCAACCATCATCTTCAGGGAAACTTAGACCATCATCTTCAGGAAGACTTAGACCATCATCTTCAGGACGACTGAGACCATGATCTTCAGGAAGACTTAGACCATCATCTTCAGGACAATTCAGACCATCTTCTTCAGGAAGACTTAGACCATCATCTTCAGGATGATTCAGATCATCATCTTCAGGAAGGATTATACCATTATCTTCAGGATGATTCATACCATCATCTTTAGGAAGGCTTAAACCATCATCTTCAGAATGATTCAGACCATCAAATTCAGGAAGACTTAGACCATCATCTTCAGGATGATTCAGACCATCATCTTCATGAAGACTTAGACCATCATCTTCATGAAGACTTAGACCATCATCTTCAGGACGATTTAGGCCATCATCTTCAAAACGAATCAGACCATCATCTTCAGGACAACTCAGACCATCATCTTCAGGATGACTCAGACTATCATCTTCAGGACGACTTAGATCATCATCTTTAGGACGACTCAGATCATCATCTTCAAGACGACTCAGACCATCATCTTCAGGACGAATCAGACCATCATCTTCAGGAATAATCAGATTATCATCTTCAGGACGACTCAGACCATCATCTTCAGGACGAATCAGAACATCATCTTCAAGACGAGTCAGATCATCATCTTCAGGACAACTCAAGTTTTCATCTTCAGGAGGACTCAGATCATTATCTTCAGGACGACTGAAATCATCATCTTCAGGACAATTCAGACCATCATCTCCAGGATGATTCAGACCATCATCTTCAGGACAACTCAGATAAAGATCTTCAGGACGAATCAGACCATCATCTTTAGGACGACTCAGACCATCATCTTCAGGATGAATCAGACCATCATCTTTAGGACGAATCAGATAATCATCTTCAGGACAAATCAGATCATCATCTTCAGCACGACTTAGACCATCATATTCATGAAGACTCAGACCGGGAAGACTCAGACCATCATCTTCAGGAAGACTTTAAAGATCATCTTCAGGAAGACTTAGACCATCATCTTCGGGAAGACTTGGACCATCATCTTTAGAAAGACTTAGATCTACAGTAGACAATCATCTTCAGGAAGACTTAGACCATGATCTTCAGGAATGATTAGACCATCATCTTCAGGAAGACTTAGACCATCATCTTTAGGAAGACTCAGACCATCATCTTCAGGAAGCTCAGACCTAGACAATCATCTTCAGGATGAATTAGACCATAATTTTCAGACTTAGACCATCATCTTCAGGAAGACTTGGACCATTATCTTCAGGACAAGTCAGACCATCAACTTCGGGTAGACTTAGACCATCATCTTCAGGACGACTTAGAAAATCATCTTGCGGACAGCTCAGACAATCACCTTCATGATGACTTAGACCATCATCTTCAGGACAACTCAGGTCATCATCTTCAGTAAGACTTAGACCATCATCTTCAGGAAGACTTAGACCATCATCTTCAGGAAGACTTGGGCCATTATCTTTAGGAAGACTCAGACCATCATCTTCAGGAAGGCTCAGACCTAGACAATCATCTTCAGGATGAATTAGACCATAATTTTCAGACTTAGACCATCATCTTCAGGAAGATTCAGACCATCATCTTCAGGAAGACTCTGAGAGACCAACATCTTCATGAAGACTCAGACCAACATCTTCAGGAAGACTCAGACCATTATCTTCAGGAAGACTTAGACCATTATCTTCAGGATGAGTCAGACCATCATCTTCAGGACGACTCAGACCATCATCTTGAGGAAGACTTAGGTCATCATCTTGAGGAAGACTTAGACCATCATCTTCAGGAAGACTTAGACCATCATCTTCAGGAAGACTTGGACCATTATCTTCAGGAAGACTTAGACCATCATCTTCAGGACAACTCAGACCATCATCTTCAGGAAGATTCAGACCATCATCTTCAGGAAGACTTAGACCTTCATCTTCAGGAAGACTTAGACCATCATCTTTAGGAAGACTTGGACCATTATCTTCAGGAAAAGTCAGACCATCAACTTCAGGTAGACTTAGAAAATCATCTTCCAGACAGCTCAGACAATCACCTTCATGACGACTTAGACCATCATCTTCAGGACAACTCAGATCATCATCTTCAGGAAGACTTAGACCATCATCTTCAGGAGGACTTAGACGATCATCTTCAGGAAGACTTGGGCCATTATCTTCAGGAAGACTTAGACCATCATCTTCAGGACGACTCAGACCATCATCTTCAGGAAGACTTAGACCATCATCTTTAGGAAGACTTGGACCATTATCTTTAGGATGACCATTAGACCATCATCATCTTCAGGATGACTTAGACCATCATCTTCCGGACAACTCAGATCATCATCTTCAGGAAGACTCAAACCATCATCTTCAGGAAGACTCAGACCTTCATCTTCAGGATGACTCAGATCATTATCTTCAAGATGACTCAGACCATCATCTACAGGAAGACTTAGACCATCATCTTCTGGAAGACTCAGACCATCATCTTCTGGAAGACTCAGACCATCATCGTCTGGAAGACTCAAACCATCATCTTCAGGAAGCCCCAGACCTTCATCTTCAGGAAGACTCAGATCATTATCTTCAGGAAGTCTCAGACCATCATCTTCAGGAAGACTTAGACCATCATCTTCAGGAAGACTCAGACCATCATCTTCAGGAAGACTCAGATCATTATCTTCAGGAAGACTCGGATCATCATCTTCAGGAACACTCAGAACATCATCTTCAGGAAGACTCAGACCATCATCTTCAGGGAGACTTAGACCCTCCTCTTTAGGAAGACTTAGACAATCATCTTCAGGGAGACAGACCATCATCTTCAGGAAGACTCAGAACATCATCTTCAAGAAGACTCAGAACATCATATTCAGGGAGACTTAGACCCTCATCTTCTTGAAGACTTAGACCATCATCTTCAGGAAGACTCAGAACATCATCTTCAAGAAGACTCAGACCATCATATTCAGAGAGACTTAGACCCTCATCTTCAAGAAGACTTGCACCATCATCTTCTGGAAGACTTAGACCATCATTTTCAGGAAGACTCACATCATCATTTTCAGGAAGACTCAAACCATCATCTTCAGGGAGATGCAGACCATCATCTTCAGGAAGACTCAGGCCATCATTTTCAGGAAGACTCAGACCATCATCTTCAGGAAGACTCAGACCATCATCTTCAGGAAGACTCAGAGAATCATCATCAGGGAGACAGACCATCATCTTCAGGAATACTCAGAGAATCATAATCTTCATCATCTTCAGGAAGACTCAGACCAATCATCATCTTCAGGAAGACTCAGACTTTCATCTTCAGGAAGACTCAGACCATCATCTTCAGGAAGACTCAGAACATCATCTTCTGGAAGACTCAGACCATCATCTTCAGGAAGACTCAGACCATCATCTTCAGGAAGACTTAGACAATCATCTTCAGGGAGACAGACCATCATCTTCAGGAAGACTTAGACCATTTTCAGGAAGACTTAGACCATTTTCAGGAAGACTTAGACCATCATCTTCAGGAAACTCAGACCATCATCTTCAGGAAGACTTAGACCATCATCTTCAGGAAGACTAAGACCATTACCTTCAGGAAGACTAAGACCATCATATTCAGGAAGACTCAGATCATCATCTTCTGGAAGACTAAGACCATCATCTTTGGGAAGACTCAGAACATCATATTCAGGGAGACTTAGACCCTCATCTTCTTGAAGACTTAGACCATCATCTTCAGGAAGACTCAGATCATCACTTTCAGGAAGACTCAGACCATCATCTTCAGGAAGACTCAGACCATCATCTTCAGGAAGACTCAGAACATCATCTTCAAGAAGACTCAGAACATCATATTCAGGGAGACTTAGACCCTCATCTTCTTGAAGACTTAGACCATCATCTTCAGGAAGACTCAGAACATCATCTTCAAGAAGACTCAGACCATCATATTCAGGGAGACTTAGACCCTCATCTTCAAGAAAACTTGCACCATCATCTTCTGGAAGACTTAGACCATCATTTTCAGGAAGACTCACACCATCATTTTCAGGAAGACTAAAACCATCATCTTCAGGGAGATGCAGACCATCATCTTCAGGAAGACTCAGACCATCATTTTCAGGAAGACTCAGACCATCATCTTCAGGAAGACTCAGACCATCATCTTCAGGAAGACTCAGAGAATCATCATCAGGGAGACAGACCATCATCTTCAGGAAGACTCAGAACATAATCTTCATCATCTTCAGGAAGACTCAGACCATCATCTTCAGGAAGACTCAGACCTTCATCTTCAGGAAGACTCAGACCATCATCTTCAGGAAGACTCAGAACATCATCTTCAGGAAGACTCAGACCATCATCTCCAGGAAGACTCAGACCATCATCTTCTTGAAGACCTAGACAATCATCTTCAGGGAGACTGACCATCATCTTCAGGAAGACTTACACCATCATCTTCAGGAAGACTTAGACCATTTTCAGGAAGACTTAGACCATTTTCAGGAAGACTTAGACCATCATCTTCAGGAAACTCAGACCATCATCTTCAGGAAGACTTAGACCATCATCTTCAGGAAGACTAAGACCATTACCTTCAGGAAGACTAAGACCATCATATTCAGGAAGACTCAGGCCAACATCTTCAGGAAGACTCAGATCATCATCTTCAGGAAGACTAAGACCATCATCTTCAGGAAGACTCAGACCATCATCTTCAGGAAGACTAAGGCCACCATCTTCAGAGCGGCAGACATAAAGAATGGAACCAAACACCAGACCATAACAACATCATCAGCTCTAGCAAAAGGGTTCGAAAAATCTTAAATACAACCGAGGAATCGCGTGATGGCTACGAGAACCCCATCTTTTTTTTTTTGAGGGACGTTTCTTCTTTCCTTCCTTCCTTCTCCCTTTTTTTCTCCTCCTCATCCTTTTCCTCCATAAAGTGAGAAAATTGCTTATTTGATAACGTAATTGCAGAGAAGGAACGACGGGGCTCAAATTAACACCTTTATGAGAGAGAGAGAGAGAGAGAGAGAGAGAGAGAGAGAGAGAGAGAGAGAGAGCCAAAAGCAGTTGGATTTGCAGAAAGTATAAATGAAGAAATGGATATAAAAATAACTTAATTATCATCCAGGTATTTAGGAGAACGAATGTGGGTCAGTGATAAAAAGAAATCACACGGATTAACAGACCAATCAGCAAAGCGTATTAAGAAACGAGGAAACGAACAGAGGAAAGAAAAATAAAGGTAAAACATGAGAAAATGGTTTCGCCTTCTTCATTAAGTCTGGGTGTCACCTGTCGTGACGTCCCCGAAACTTTCGTTAATGAACAAAGGAGAAAGAATATGTGGATGACGAGAGGATGGGGAGAAAGGATGAAGGATTGAAAAGTGGTTTATTCTAAAACCGATGCGGAACTTTTCCCAGCAAGAGAGCAAACCTTTCCTAGAATGCCGTGCCCTGACCTAAACAGACCTTCCATTCCTAACCTGAATTCGGGTGCCGTGCCCAAACCTGACCTGGGGAGGGGGTTTAACCTTCCTCTGGATCCCCCCTTCCCCCATGTAAACACTAAACCTCGGAAACATGGACTATGCTGCCGTTCGGAGGCAGTGTTAGAGCCTGCTGTCGTCGTTCTGCAAACTACCCCCTGTGGATTAATTAGTAGGTACACGAAAGGTTTTGCATCAAACTCAAGAGACTGTGCCTTCAGCAGCCAAGGGTCATGACAGACATTGTTCAAAGGCAAAATTACAGACCTTAACGCAACCTTAGAGAACTCACATACTCTGGTTAATTGCAGTGTTTTACTCTGAGTATTCTATCGTTCAAGTCTGAAAATATACTGATAACAAGGCAGAACACGTCTATTTCTTAAAAAAACGAACCACATTAGATACTTTTCACCCTAAATGTAAGTACGATTTTCTGTCCCATATTTGTTTGCTCATTCACTTTCAGTACCATTCGCCTTCTGTCATATTAGCTGGTTGAATGAAAGTAAAAGACATTGATTTATTACCTGTCATGTTTATAATTGGGTAACTTAACATATCAAATTGATGGAAGACCACTGTGTGAGGAGGTTGCTGTCTGGGTAAGCAATCCTTGACAGGTAAGGCATTCCGACAATCAATTATCAGGTGTTCATAAAAATTAAGCACCTCCATCTTGTGAATTATAGAGTGGAAGCCTGGATTAGCTAATCAATAGCCTCAATACAGCCTCAAAGCCTTTTAATTACACCTACTACGAAATCTGCCTTAAGATCAGCAGCTGTTTCATAGAGCCTATATATACTGAAATAATTCATTTTCAGTGACGAAAGTTATACCGATGTAACTTGAAATTAACAAAAGCCCAAGAACACACGTGATAGGTCCAGGCTTATTCGTATCACCAACAACTTGTTACGGGTTATTTAAATACTGTGGGTACCAGTACACACAAACACACACATGTATATATGTATATATATATATATATATATATATATATATATATATATATATATATATATATATATATATATATATATATATATATATATATATATATATATATATAAATTACATGTTTTACCAAAATAACGTTCTCCAGTAATACGTCAAGACAAAATTATTACTAGAGGAACATCAAGGTTATTTCGGTCGTCAAACAGCTTATTTGAAATATGGATGTGACCAAAGGAAGGATCTATTCGTTAATCAAAAATCTAATTAGCTTAGTATCCTGTGCTTTAACCCTTATCCCGTATTCTCACTTAAGAAGAATGGTAACTGTCTAAGGTAACGGTGCAGCTTACTTAATCCAGAATGGATGGTATTTATTTCTAAATCCCATATGCTAAATGAAATCCCTTCTATTTTTTAATATCATGTAAAACACACCCGAACCACTACTGTATACCAAAATAAAAACACAATCTGATTCGCTTTACACAGCAACTAGCAATTACGTAATGGGACCCTGGCTGAGAGCTGATGATTGAATTAAACGGATAAACGTATTATCTAGAAGCTGGGAAATCCTGAAGTCAAGTGTATTATTTTAAGTTTGTCAACAAAGCAGATATTCCCACGAATGCTCTATGGATAATGCGACGTAATATTTCATTAAGCATAATGAAGACGAAGAGTAATCCAAACAAGAAATGAATGAGCCCACTGCTTTCATTAGAAAGCGTCGAAAAATATAAGGGGAAAGTATCTTAATGAATTCATATATGCAGTTGTATCTACCTTCTTCTGGTGACTATGACCCGAAGTATTCATATGCTTCACCCATGATGATGTGTGTGTATATATATATATATATATATATATATATATATATATATATATATATATATATATATATATATATATATATATATATATATATATTTTGTCTTGAAGATATTATTCAATGAGATATGGGTGACAGGAATAATAACATCAGGTTGGGAGAGTGGTGTGATCATTAAAGTTCCACAAAAAGGAGATCTGAGTAGCTGTGGCAACTGGAGGGGAATCACTTTGTCACCTGTAGCCCTGAAAATTTTCAGTAGAGTATTGTTGAATAGGTTGGAGCCAGTGGTTGATGGTACTCTGAGGGATGAACAGGCCGGTTTTAGAAAGGGGAGGGGTTGCAATGATCGGATCTTCATAGTTAGGCATTTAATGCAATAAGCTAATGAAATGAAGACTTCTTTAAGCCTTTGTTTTGTTGATTTTGAAAAGGCCTTTGATAGAATTTCGAGACGGACCATGGGAAAAATCATGAGAGGCAAAGAATACCGGAAAAGTTTGTGAGGGCACATCTTGCAAGGTGATGGTTGATGGTTGTTTGAGTGATCCGTTTTGAAGTTAAGTCTGGTGTGATTCATGGTGGCATTCTGTCTCCTATGTTGTTTGTATTGGTCGTGGATTACGCTATGAGAAGGGTTAAAAGAGAAACAGATGCAGGTATACTCTGGGGAGAAAATGGGAAACTTCTTGACTTACATTATGCAGATGATATAGTTTTGATCTGCGAGGGACCAGAAAAGATGCAGAGAGTGTTGGATTGTCTAGTGGGTGAAGGTCGAAAGGTTGGTTTGGTTATAAACTGCGGTACAACTGAAACCATGAATATGAATACTGAAAAGCATAGGATTGTCTAACTGAAAGCATGGTTGAAAGCAAGTGGATAAGTTTAAATGTTTAGGTACTTATTTAGATAAAGATGGTTCTCTGAGCAAAGAATTTATGGAAAGATTAAAAAAGGCTCATCAGGCAATGGGAATGCTTAAAAATATTTGGAATAATAGCAATTTTTCTGTGCATACAAAAATTTGATTTATGGGCATGAGCCATGGTACAGTAGAGTGACTTCGGATAACAAATTTTTAACATTTGAAAATAAGGTGCTCAGAAGAATATTAGGAATTAATTGGAGGGATAGGATATCAAATAGCAGAATTAGAGAAGTAACGGGGGTGCAGCCGGTCGATGAGTATGCTACTCACGCTGGAAGTGGTTAGGCCATGTGTATAGAAGACAGGGAACAGTACAAGATAAACCAGGGTGGGTTGCCCTTGGTAGAAGAAGTAGAGATAGGCCAAAGGAGACGAGGTTGAGGACAATGAGGAGGGAAGCAGGAGATGAGTGTTAGGGATATCTTGAGGAGTTAGCCCAGGACAGAAGGTAGTGGGTTAAGTTTATAAAGGCCCTATGCAACCCCATGAGTCCCACAGGAGATGACTGATTGGTTGATATATATAAAACTGAAATGTCATAACTAAAAGCGAGTATTACTCCCATCTAATAACTATATATATATATATATATATATATATATATATATATATATATATATATATATATATATATATATATATATATATATATATATATATATATATATAATATATTCTGCTGTTCGCCCTTCTCTGCATTATTTTAGTAAGGGATATCATTCTAACAGACAGGAAAGTGTCTCTGTCGAAGCTAAGAGAATGCAGGCGAGAGAAGGTAGGCTGTGTTTTCAAAAAAAGTAACGTCCTTAGTTGGGGACAGGTTACCATTAGAGACCTCAATCAACAGGGAGGGTTTTCACCAAGTAACCTCTAGTGAAAGTGGTCTTAAGCTTCCTTTTTCCCTGTCCTATGCATTTGGCGGTGTCAATTTTTTCAGACTGCCAGGGGCTATGGACGAGCGTCGGACAAACAGCCCAGCCCTGCCCTGACCTGACCTGGAAGAGAGAGACCGACCATCGTAAAACGAGCACGCATCCGTGCTCCGAGCAACTCTGTCCTTTGTCCTTTCCCTGTCTGTTGTTTTACTAAGTGAATCGACAATAAGCATTCCTCGAGAATTTCGATCGTCAGTTGAATTGTGCAAGCAACCTGCTTAAATGGTTAGTCTGGAATTGACAAGATTTTCGTTGATTTGCTAGTATCTCTTCCACTGTACTTATTTTTTCCATTTTTTTCCCTTCAGCCACCGTTTACGAGAGAACCTGGTATAACCATACTTCTTTTATGAAGTCTAGTTTATGAATAATGAACATTGCCTAGTGAAATTGCATAAGCTATTCCTGTGCAGTAAGTAGGAATTAGGGAAAGTCAAGTGTAAGTAAAAATTCAGGCAAGCCTTGGATCCTGACATCACCATTGTTTGGAAGAGAAATATCCTTTACCAATACTAACTTCGTACGGCAGCCGCTAGTGTATGAACACTGTTGCGTTATTCTTTAGTGAAGCTGGGGAAATTAACTGTGTCAGACATCGACTAATGGTTCATGTAATTTCCCTCGCTATCACAGCACATTTTTCTTTGTTGGGACTAGTTGGGTAATGAAAGGGGTTTGATGTAATTCATTTGTTATAGAAATAATCCAATTATTCAATCATAGTTCCGACTGGCAACCTAACCCAATTAAGTAATTGTCTGTCTTTTGGGGGTAACTTTTAGCTTCAATTGACAGTTGACGTATGTCTTCAGCGGAGCAGGGCTACAGTAATTAATTAAAAAACTCATTAGCCAAAGCCCAAACATAACACTGGCGTACCTCGCCAGGATGCTCTAGTTAATCTAAAGGGAAAAAAATCGGGAATCAAATTAATTTCAAATCAATTGCAGAGAAAGTCAGATCATATTTAATTTCAGGATAATTCTTCTAAACAAGGAGACAGGATAAGGTATGACAGCAGTAAGGATACCAATTGTATAAAAAAAATTAGTGTAGGTAGGGAAGTGTGCATTGAGAGCAGCTAATTTATAATTTACAATTTACACAGTCTTAAAGAAACTGTGCCAAGTTCAGATGCAACTAGCCACATATTTCCCAAGGTCGTGAGCCAAGTTATTAAGTCATATTTAATATTTTACTATTTTCCTCAGCCAAGGATTAATGCATGATATTGATTTTTGAACAAGTTAACTATTGCACGACAAAGAACGGAGAAAGTATGCCTAATGCTTGTCTTGTAGGTAGGGCAGACAAAATTTGCAAAGTTTGTTGAATTTCGAAAAGCAGTAACCTGTTCGTCACTAAGAAGAGGCCGCCGAGCGAGCGTAACGGAGTTAATAGGTTTTCATATTGCGGGAAGCATATAAAAATTCTGTGTCGTTAATATAGCAAGCGAACGGCAACAGTTAATTTCAAAATTTGCAGTTCCAGTTAACGTAAATTCCGGCCATCAGGACATCACAGATCCATTCCTTTTGTGTCCTCGAACCCGTAGTAAGCATGGTGGATCATTAAACAGTCGATTTAGAGCGAGAAAGGAAAAAAAAAATAAAGGAAAAGCGTAGCTCATGGTAATTTCGTTTTCTATCTCCATAACGTAAAATCCTTTGCATCGTTGGTATATTTAGTTAAAATTTACATCCCTGCATTTGCTTCGTTCACTGTATGAGAGGAATTCGGGTGCTTGTGCTTTTCATGGGAAACAAATGTGCCTCAGGATCGTGTATTCCTCCGCCGGTGTGTGTCCAGCAGTTTGTTTTGAATTTCGCTGTGTTATAACAAGATCTGTCTGACATTTTGGGAACCAGGTTGACCACTTCCCTGTCCGCCATCTTAAAACCCTTGTTGTTGTTGTTTGTGTGAATGGTTTATGGGGGCTACCCAGTCACCATAGCCTCTGCTTCAATTGCCACTTCGGAACTACTTTGTTTTGCGTAGTAATCCTACTTGCAAAATCTTAGCCAGACACAGATTTGCTGATCGTAGACAGGAAATAGGTTAGGATTCCATACAATAGATAAAAGCAAGACATAATTTAGTCAGGGAATGATAGGATTTATTTAGGAAATATATAACAAAAAAAAAAAAATACACTATACAATTACACCGACGTAATTTTAATCATACTTCCCAGGATAAGACATATGACTCAGGCCACAGGGAAAGTTAAGATTGCTAGGACAATCCCCCGAACATAGCCCAAGAAGACGTATGTTCAAATGAGAAACTTGCCAGTGTGCATTTATAATAATTTTACTTATTTTCTCAGGCAGCACGAACTTTGCTGGCTGAATACTTCTCTTTCTCTCTCTCTCTATCTCCCTCCATCTCTCATTAAAGTAAGCATTCAACCATAAATCCGAAGTACGTGCACCGTCTTCATAGAAAGAACAGGCCAACACAGGAGTAAATAATTATACTAAACCAAATAAAAAGAAACTCCTCTGTCCCACAGATAGATGAGGACAAGTTAAGCTAACTCACACACACAAAAATCAGTTATAGAAAGCTGTCGGTCATGAGTGTGGACTTTTGTCCAGACCTAAGCAAAAAAGTAGCCTTCCTCCCTCTGCATGAAAGGAAGTAGCAGCTGGTACTAGGAACTAGACAGTCACGAGGGCCTCAAAAGCAACCACAATTTATTTTTTCTTTTCCACAGTGCCATCAATCTGAGGCACTGTTCCAACCTGAATAGCTTACATCTCTCTCTCTCTCTCTTTTATCTTCCCTTTCTCTCCCACTCATTTGCTACACTCTGCTGGGGTAGAGTGCATTTTCCCCTTATCTTCTGTCCAAATTAGTTGAATACAAATCAAGTGTTGTTCCTAGGAACGCACTGGCACCATAGTGCCACCAAAAGAAAAAAAGACAAAAACCAGAACAGGAACACAGAGGAGAATCCTTTTCTGACCAAGCTTACACCATTACATAACAATACCGAGTGCCAACAGTGTGACCTTTATACGGCACACTCGACCACAGTGCACCTTATTGAAATGGTGCCACATCACTGAAGTGTCACCCTAAATCTGAGGGACACTTCCTCGCTGCCCAAGTGTGTCCAGTTAACCCGGATAGACGCCCTTACCCACCAGAACCATGGCAACAGAGAATCATAGAGCCTTCATGGAGCTGGGGATGGCGGCAGATCTCACGGGATTGGACCTCATCAAGTGGGCTAAGGAACTGCTGGACGACTTGGCCAAGCGAGAGAAGGAAGAAAGGCTGGAACGGTGGAATTAAGAAGCTCAACAGAGGCAGCTGGAAGACAAAAGAGAAGAAAGGAGAAGACAGCATGAGTTAGCCTGCAAAGAGAGCGTGAGCTAGATCTCAAAGAAAAGGAGCTTGAGCTGGAAAGAACGAGAAGAGAAAATGCCGAAGCTATGGCTATAAACCAAGCCTCCAATCCCACACCTGCTGCACCAAATGCTTCAATCTCGAGTATTAATTCCCTCATCCCTAAGTGGACTGAGAACGAGCCAGAAGCATGGTTGGAGGAAATAGAGGCACTCTTTGATAACTAAAGCACCACTGAGACAGAGGGCCTTAGAACTAGCCAAGCACATGGAGGGAAAAGCTAAGGCAGCCCTTTGCTCACTGGAGAAGACAGAGAGGCAACATGGTTGAAGTGTCTAGTCATCACGAAGGCCTATGAAATAACCCTGGTGAAATGGAGACAGCGGTTCCGAGGTCTCGCCAAGGAAGTTAGCTGGTCCTGGACTGAATGGGCCTGTCACAAGACCCAGTGTGGTACCTGCTGGTTCGACTCCTTGTCTTGCACTACGTTCGAGGACCTCTTCAATCGGACCATGCTGGAGGATCTTTACCAATGTGTGCCTGGGCCCCTGCAGTATATCTAAATGATAAGCAACCCACCCCCCTTATGGAAGCCTGCCGTATGGCTGATTCATGGGAAACCTTCAACCAGTTCCACAGCACATCTCAGTGGTGGATAGTGGCTCCCAGATACCTCTCAGGCTCGACTCGCCCAAAGAGTGGACTGCCTAGCAAGCCTCCGTGCACCCACTGTAAGAGGGTGGGGGCCACTGAAGCTGAGTTGTTGATACAAGCTCAGGCACTAGTAAACAGCCTCCTACTAACAGCCAGAACTCCTCTCCATCTACATTCACTCAACCTCTCCACCAACTGTCACCGAGGTCCACCAAGCCCTACAAAGGTCCCGTGCTGATCCTGTGGTGCTGTTGCCACTACAGTGCTGGACATCCAGCCTGTCCACATCATGTCCCCACCACCAAGTTTGTCAACCTCATTAGCACCTCATTCTCCACAGCCAGGCTAGAAGATACTGTAACCTCAAGAGACTGGAGACCCAGTTCATCTTGGTGGCCCCCCTTAAGGGCTCTAGCTTGCCTGTGACTCTTCTGGTCAGTCATGGAAGACACCGCAGCAGACATTAGTTTAATTTCCAGGGCCCAAGTGCCAGTCGGTGCCACAGTTGACGAGAAAACCTGGTGGAAGGTGAAGTGGATAGAGGGCCACACCATTACCATTCCCACAGTCAAGCTCCAGGTCATGACACCTTGGGGCACGCTGCCCTACTGCCTTGGCATGGTGGGTGGAATTCGGCCTGGAGTGGATCCTGCTGGGTTGGGACCTCCTCTGGGGAAGCCCTTTACCAATGCCACTTCACAGCTACGCTACCTCCTCCATGGAGGCCCAGACAGTAAGAGAACCCCAAGAAGGAAACTAACCTTCTGCCCACCGGTGGTCAGTGGAAGGCATACACCAAACCGTTCTTGGCCTAGTCCTCTCCATTCACAAAAAGGACAGCCAACAAAGAGGTCCTCCTCTCCCTGAAGAGACGCTCAGGAGGAGCAGTACCGCTGTAGGACATGCAAGTGGACAGGCCACTCCACTAATTGGGAGGGCTGCCCAAGTAAGCAACGCCCAGCAGACATTCCTCAAGACTCTCTGAGAGGCTCTGATCTCCAGCTGGGGCAGGAATCTCTGCCGCAGCCAAATTCAAGCCGTCCGTGAGATATTGCACCTCCGGACCCCTTGTCAGGCATGCCCGACCCCCAACCGCTACCAGTCACACTTGCGAGCACTGAGCAGTGCCACGCTCCATCCGGCAAGGACATTGGACCACCAATTAAGGAGGACCCTGTGCCTAGTTCAAATCATGAGGCGGATCCTCCTCCGGGAGATCCAGGATCCCTCAAGGCACTAATCATGGCAACCAGAGAGCCTACGGCACCCGACACTTCTTCACCCAATCCATCACCAGAGGATGAACCACTGGTGGATTAACCTGTCACACCTTCTCTGGGAGACACACTGGCCTCCTCGGATGCAGAGGTCAAGAGCGCTCTCGCTCTGGTTGTCACAGCAGCTACCAGACTTCGCGCCCGCTAGCCCTTCTGGCCTTTCCCCAGGGTCGGTGCCCTCATTACCTCTCAGGTCCAATGTAGTTAGGCCTTGGAGGAACCCAAAGAAAAAGAAGAAGGGGCAGAAGAGAGCCCAGTAGTTGCAGAGCCATGAGCTCATCCTGGCTCTAGTGCCGTCTCGGCACAGTGCCTTACCATCTTAGAGTGATCCTGGCCCCTTGCCCAGAGGAGGTAGCCAGCGTGATCTCTACCATACAGTAGCCTAGACCAGATTGAGTACATCGTAGCAGTAACCTTGTCACTTACACCTTCCAACAAGTACACTATAACTGAAATCAGCCCATCTAAACTATTGTGAAGAGAGCCACGAAGCTCATGACACGCATGGCCTAAGACCTCAGTGAGGCAAGCATTTATTATATGAGGCAATCCTCATGTACCAACCAGTAACTATCAGTTGTAGTGCAGAAAACCTTGTAACTTAGCTAGTTCATTGTCCCTTACATTGGGGCTACGGCCGTGTTAGGATAGGTTAGGATAGGAGATACCATAGAATGTACCATTTGGCTAGGTCTAAAACATCACGATTATAAGAGGTAGCACACAATAACTGTAAGCACCTTTAAGTACAGTAATGACTCTGTCAGTAAGTGATTAAAGCTCATGTCCTTTCTAGAGTTAAGTAGGTTTGTAGCTAGTTAGATTGCATGGGACAAATCTGCTCAGGGGAGAAGAGTAAAGTAATAGAGGTGGACAGCTTGCTTAGTACAGACCTTCACGCCCAAAAGGGAGTATAAATACATATACAGTATGTATATATACATATACAGTATATATACTATGTATATATATAAAATCATATATTTATATATATACTCCCTCACGCATATACATATGCACACACACACACACACATATATACATATATGTATATATATATATATATGTATATATATATATATATATATATATATATATATATATTTTTTTTATATATCATTCGGCTGATGATTTAATTATTAATTTTAATAATTTATATTGCCTTGCTTAACCTAAGACCCACACAATCCTGTCAATTGAGCTACCAAAAAAAAAAAAAGACATAATTAACATAATTAGATAAGGTCGCCAGTTGAGACTAGATTACTGAATATAGCAATTTATTCTGAACACATGAACTAAATCAACATCATTACTCAGACAACTAGTTTCAACAAAGTAAAATGTTAACTGATTTCTTACGAGAGCTAACAACAGCTCCAACTTTGTCCCACTTCGGACACAAGATATTTCAGCATAAACGGGTGAATAACGCAACGGATCAGGGCCTCTTGTGACGTGTCTATAAGACAATTGCATGTGCATGAATTGAGGATCTTGGTATCAAGGATGCTAATTCTTCTCCAAGCAAGAGGGTGGCCAGATCCAAGGCGTGCACAATTCTGGAAGAGACTATCCAAGTGACATTCCAGTATCATACAAGCTCTCACTTGTCATTAATTGACTGCAAGGAATGAATCTTAAGATCAAGAATATTACTTTAACACCATGCACTTCCACTAGGTAACAATAATTGTATTTAATATATTTGACTTCATAAATGGGATATGATTTTGCTATGATTTGCTTAGTCAGTGACTGTTTAAGAGAGGCAAACTTAAAACACGAAAATGAGAGTTTAAGTTGAAGGCCAAGAGAACTGGGAGTAATTGTCACCTTCAGACGTACCGCTGGAATAGATAATGCAGTGATCAGTTGCATCAGCATCAAAAGCCCTTGTCCTGTTTGGATGGCAACTCTTCCCCCAAATTCAAGACTGAGACAAAGGTTAAGTGGGCTCCCCGAAACACGTCTAGTTCCGCCGGGAGTTCCTCTGCGTCTGACTTTTGAAGCTTGGGGGAGCTTGGGTCGCCAGTGGTCTCAGCTCCTCCCACAAACCAACTTGGTGTGGGTGCAGGTAGTGTCTGTAAAATGACAAAAAACTCGCCAGTACAAAGGTCATAGGAAAGTGAGCTTAAGGTACAATCTACCTAAGGTTGATCCTAGCAAAACCTATCCTGTCTGATATCCCTCTAAACTAAAATTCCTACCCCTTTTGACGGTTGGGATCGGGTCAAAACAACTCCTGCTCGCTTGCTTCTTCCTACAGTGTATGCCCCCTTACTTTAACAAAGAGAGAGCTTCTTATATTTCGATTAAAGCAAGGAAGGGAAGTCGATCTGCTAATAAAATATTTATAATGATATACATACACATTGAAAGAAAGAGAGAGAACAGTTAACTAGAAGTAGAGTGGGAACCATCAAGCTTTTGCTATTTGATCTGAAAAAATTCTTATTCATTTATCTTCACTTTGGTCAGAAAAACCTTGAAGGGTTCCTGTTTAGGAATATAACTGGTTAATGTCATATTCTCTATTAACTGCTCTAATTAATGACCATCTAAAGACCTCCTCTTCAACGTGAGAACTATGCGCATTGCGTACAGAGAAACAGCTTAACCCTTAATGAACAAGGCGGTACATCAACAGTCATGAGAGGATCATCATCCTTGCCCTTCAGTTAGAAGGATTCTCCCAGTGCTATTCAAGTATACGATATCCCTAAGGACGTTCCATTGTGGGTGATGATTTCCCAAGGCACTGCCCTTTATCCTTCAGCCAAGAAGGTCAATTAAGAGCTTGCGAAATGACCTCCACGTCGATAGAGGAATAGCTCAACGATACCTGACGACAATTCCTGACAACGATTCCCGCAGGACGTGTTACATAACCATCTGAGTTCACCCTATTTAAATATCCAGCAATATTGTGTACATAAAACAGAGGAAACCAGCTTGTTTACTTTTGTAGTATTACATCTGGGGGGAAAAACTTTCGTGTGACACGTTTTCATCTTTTACTGGAATGTTGATTTTTACATCTGGGGGGAAAAACTATCGTGTGACGTTTTCATCTTTTACCGAAATGTTGATTTAAAAGTGTAATCTTCTGATGTTAGCAAACCTCTGAGTAATGATAAAATCATCTCTTCCTTTCAAATTTTAGAATCCCATGCATTTTGGAGTACATTACTAGTATAAAGCCTCAATTTCCATTATCAATACTTATTCCTGTATTTACGAAGCTCAATTCTCGTTCATCAAACCGGGATTAAGCTCTTCAAAAACCAGCCAAGTGTGGCAAATGAAAAGAAATTTACAGCATTCTTTATCATTAAGTCTGCTTCTCCACAAAGAAATACAGAATTATCATCTCTTCATGAAAGAATACCGTATATGTATATGTATGTATATATACATATATATATACATATATATATATATATATATATATATATATATATATATATACATATATATATATATATATACATATATATATATATATATATATATATATATATATACATATATATATATATATATATATATATATATATATATACATATATATATATATATATATATATATATATATATATACATATATATATATATATATATATATATATATATATATATATATATATATATATACATATATATATATATATATATATATATATATATATACATATATATATATATATATATATATATATATATATATATATATATATATATATATATATATATACATATATATATATATACATATATATATATATATATATATATATATATATATATATATATATATATATATATATATATATATATATATATATATATATATATATATATATATATATATATATATATATATATATATATATATATATATATATATATATATATATATATATATATATATATATATATATATATATATATATATATATATATATAATATATATATATATAAATACATATATAAATACACACATACACACACACACACACACATATATATATATATATATATATATATATATATATATATATATATATATATATATATATATATATATATATATATATATATATAAATATACACATACACACACACACACACATATATATATATATATATATATATATATATATATATATATATATATATATATATATATATATGTCAGCATAAAAATATATACAAGAGCAGTGTTACAGCATAAGAAATACAAAATCAAGCAGCATAATGAATAAAACAAGAGCAGTAAAACAAATACCACCCAAGCAGCACACCACAAAAACAAACTCGAAGAGTAGTCGAGAAAAGGTCACCCTGTCAACAAGGATGCAGACAAACAGATGAACATGGTCGAGGCATCGAGACAGCCACTGGCTGCAGAACAGGAACACATCAACAAAACAGATGACCCCGATCGAGTCGTTGAGACAGCCATTTGCTGCCGAAGGAACAAATCCTCACACCGATGACCATGGTTGAGCCATTGAAACATCAAGCTGCCATCAGGGAATACCTCACACTAACAGAGCGAAGAGGTCCTCCACCTCCCGCTGAAGACAACAGGTAGGTAATACTTGTCTCCCATCCAAATGACTCCCTGCTCCTCTGCTATGAACCTGACTTGCTGCTGCCCTGGACCTGATTGACGCTGTCAAAGTCACCGAGACAGACGTCAACTCCTCCCACAAAGAAAAAACAACTTACAGGTAAGGAGGCAACAACCCACCAAGTGAACAATCGGCAAACGATTGTCCCATCAAAACAACCACTAAACCTTACAATATATGCAAATTTCGTTGAATTCAATGGCTTTTTGGTTGTTGATCAACTTTTATTAGTTTCACAGTACTTTCTAAATCATCTGCGTTCTTCAAGACGTAACTGATGAATAAAGAAACGAAGTTTAACTCTTTGTTCCATTTACTGGGAACACAACACTACAGCCGTTCCGTCACTTGTCGTGACATCCTCAAAGTGTACTACACTTATTGTTGTTGTTGTTGTTGTTTTAGATTTAGCTGGCCTTGTGCCAGCACGGGCTCTTGCTTCTAGAGCAGCCGGTAACTCTATGTTGATGATGAGTCTGTGAGATGGGTAGGTTAATGAAAACTTTATTATGATACATGAAAGTGATTTTGGTGGGGGTGAATTTTGAAATGAAAGGTTTAACAGGCAAGGTTGCAACCTCTTTGAACCCTAAGATACCCATCAGATGAGGATAAAAGTACGATAGCAGTGAGTGTTGGCTAGTGGGAGAGGCCAACAGATGGAAAGAAGAAGAATTGAGTAGTAGGCACAGGTAGCTAGTATGCTAGTTCTTGGTGATCTAAAGCCATATTCCTTGTCCGGTCCTAATTCTTGTGTCTGTATGTGTTTTGTGTATTTGTTGGGTGTTGATTGTGATGGATGGAATGATAGGGGGGGGAGTGATTTCTAAAAGTCAGCATCTAGAGATGAATGGTATGGCTTTTGATTTGTTGTCTGGGTCAGGTCTGTTGTGTCTGATTTAAGAATTGGGAAGGAGAGTGGGTGGTTAAGGTATGGATTCTTTAGAGTTACCGTGGTGGTGGGTAGGAGCATAGGAAGCCTGCAAATTCATGGATGTTTGTCAGTATGTGCTTTGTTATTTGGGTAGCTGTTCTTTCATGACCTTCATAACTTGTTCTTAGCTGTTCTGTTTCTGTACTTTGCGTGCTCGTGTTTTATTACATGGTGCGGACGGAATTGTAGCGTCCAAAAACATTAACAATAAATACATTTAGATACAATACAATCAAATTGAAGTACAAAAATTATTTTAACTGTATTTAAGTTGTACAAAAATAATACAAAAAGATTTACAATAATCAACAATTTTTAGATGAACTATAATGGAAACAAAAACCACGTGTGCTGTGGTGTTGTGTTCCCAGTAAATGGAACAAAGAGTTAATCTTCGTTTCTTCATCCATCAGTTACACTTTTAAGAACACAAAGGATTTAGAAAGTACTGTGAAACTAATAAAAAGCTGATCAACAACCAAAAGCCTATATATATATATATATATATATATATATATATATATATATATATATATATATATATATATATATATATATAAAGACAATATCCACGAAGGAAAGAGAAACAATGCAGTGCTACAAGGCCTTTCGACTTTATAGCCTTTACTAAGTAAAGGACTATAAGTCGAAAGGCTTTGGCAGCACTCAGATTTTGTCTTAATTTATATATTCATCACTTTCCATATTTTCGTGATTCAGTTATACACACATAAATACAGTACATACATAGATGCATACACACACATATATATATAACATATATATATATATATATATATATATATATATATATATATATATATATATATATATATATATATATATATATATATATATATATATATATATATAGAGAGAGAGAGAGAGAGAGAGAGAGAGAGAGAGAGAGAGAGAGAGAGAGAGAGAGAGAGAGAGAGATTGCTTGGAGAAAAGTTTATTAATTTGTCTCAATGGTCCTCCCCTCTAAATAATTTGATGGCTGCCAGCGTTAAAGTAAAAAACTTGAATAACACTTGTGTGGAATCAACCACGTTTGAAAAAATACAAAAAAGGGATTCTGAAATTACAAAACTGTTTCTCTAGTCAAATTGATCTACAATGCTCTAAGCTCGCTATTACTCGCAAATAAATTCTATTTCCTGCTAAAACCGATGCTCTCAGCAGCTACAGTATTCGGTTTCAATTTGTATGTAAATGAATCTTCATATGCTTTTAAGTTCTTTTGATGCGCTTTCCAACAAAAGATTAAAAAAGAAGTAAAATTAAAACTCTTCAGTTTTTTTTATTATGATACAAACCAAGTTTTTTGGCATTACTCAACCGTTCGGAGTAAACTTAAGGCCTTTTAAAAGAGGGAGTTTCTTACTATTAAAGACCTTTAAAAGAGGGAGTTTCTTATTATTAAAGCCTTTTAAAAGAGGGAGTTTCTTATTATTAAAGCCCTTTAATAAAGAGAGTTTCTTATAATTAAACCCCTTCAAAAAAGGGAGTTTCTTACTGTTAAAGCGTTTTAATAGAGGGAGTTTCTTACTATTAGAGCCTTTCAAAAGAGGGAGTTTCTTACTATTAAAGCCTTTTAATAGAGGGAGTTTCTTATTGTTGAAGCCTTTTAATAGAGGGAGTTTCTTACTATTAAAGCCTTTTAAAAGAAGGAGTTTCTTACTGTTAAAGCTTTTCAATAGAGGGAGTTTCTTACTATTAATGCCTTTTAATAAAGGGGTTTCTTACTGTTAAAGCCTTTTAATAGAGGGAGTCACTTACTATTAAAGCTTTTTAATAAAGGGGGTTTCTTACTATTAAAGCCTTTCAAAAAAGAGGGAGTTTCTTATTATTAAAGCGTTTTAACAGAGGGAGCCTCTTACAGTTAAAGCCCTTCAAAAGAGGGAGTTTCTTGCTGTTAAAGCCTTTTAATAGAGGGAGCCTCTTACTGTTAAAGCCTCTTAATAGAGGGAGTTTCTTACTGTTAAAGCCTTTTAATAAAGGGAGCCTCTTACTGTTAAAGCCTCTTAATAGAGGGAGTTTCTTACTGTTAAAGCCTTTTAATAGAGGGAGCCTCTTAGTGTTAAAGCCTCTTAATAGAGGGAGTTTCTTACTGTTAAAGCCTTTTAACAGAGGGAGCCTCTTACTGTCAAAGCCTTTTAATAGAAGGAGTCTCTTACAGTTAAAGCCTTTTAATAGAGGGAGTCTTACTGTTAAAGCCTTTCAAAAGAGCGAGTCTCTTACTGTTACAGCCATTTCAAAAGACGGAGTCTCTTACTCTTAAAGCCTTTCAAAAGAGGGAGTGTCTTACTGGTAAAGCTTTTAAAAGAGGGAGTCTCTTACTGTTAAAGCCTTTTAATATAGGGAGTCTCATACTGTTAAAGCCTTTCAAAAGAAGGAGTCTCTTACTCTTAAAGCCTTTCAACCGAAGGAGTCTTTTACTGTTAAAGCCTTTCAAAAGAGAGAGTCTCTTACTGTTCAAGCCTTTCAAAAGAGGGAGTCCCTTACTGTTCAAGCCTTTCAAAGCACGGAGTCTCTTACTATTCAAGCCTTTCAAAAGAGTGAGTCTCTTACTGTTAAACCCTTTCAAAAGAGTGAGTCTCTTACTGTTAAAGCCTCTCAAAAGAGGGAGTGTCTTACTGTTAAAGCCTTGCAAAAGAGGGAGTCTCTTACTGTCAAAGCCTTTCAAAAGAATGAGTCTCTTACTGTTAAAGCCTTTCAAAAGAGGGAGTCCCTTACTGTTAAAGCCTTTCAAAAAAGGGAGTCTCTTACTGTTAAAGCCTTTCAAAAGACAGAGTCTCTTATTGTTAAAGCCTTTCAAAAGAGGGAGTTTCATCATGTAAAGCCTTTCAAAAGAGGGAGTCCTGTACTGTTAAAGCATTTCAAAAGAGGGAGTTTCTTACTGTTAAAACCTTTCAAAAGAGGGAGTCTCTTACTGTTAAAGCCTTGCAAAAGAATGAGTCTCTTACTGTTAAAGCCTTTTAATAGAGGGAGTCTCTAATTATTAAAGCCTTTTAAAAGACGGAGTTTCTTGCTGTTAAAGCCTTTTAATAGAGGGAGTTTCTTATTATTAAAGCCTTTTAAAAAGGGCGTTTCTTATTATTAAAGCCTTTTAATAAAAGAAGTTTCGTATTATCAAAACCTTTTGATAGAGGGAGTCCTTTACTATTAAAGCCTTTCAAAAGAGGGGGTTTCTTACTATTAAAGCCTTTCAATAGAGGGAGTTTCTAACTATTAAAGCCTTTTAATAGAGGGAGTTTCTTACTGTTAAACCCTTTTAATAGAGGGAGTTTCTTATTATTAAAGCCTTTCAAAAGAGGCAGTTTCTTATTATTAAAGCCTTCTAATAGAGGGTATCTGTTACTATTACAGGCTTTTAATAGAGGGAGTTCTTATTATTAAAGACTTTTAATAGAGGGAGTCTCAAACTTGAAGCCTTTCAAAAGAGGGAGCCTGTTACTGTTAAATCCTTTTAATAGAGGGAGTCCCTTACTGTTAAAGCCTTTCAAAAGAGGGAGTCTCTTACTGTTAAAGCCTTTTAATGGAGGGCGTCTTTTATTATTAAAGCCTTTTAATAGAGGGAGTACCTTATTATTAAAGCCTAAAGCCTTTTAAAAGAGGGAGTTTATTATTATAAAAGCCTTTTAAAAGAGGGAGTTTCTTACTGTTAAAGATTTTTAATAGAGGGAGTTTCTTATTAGTAAAGCCTTTTAAAAAAGGGCGTTTCTTATTATTAAAGACTTTTAATAAAGGGAGTTTCTTACTATCAAATCCTTTCAAAAGAGGGAGTTTCTTACTAATGGAGCCTTTTAATAGAGGGAGTTTCTTACTATTAAAGCCTTTTAATAGAGGGAGTTTCTTACTGTTAAACCCTTTTAATAGAGGGAGTTTCTTATTATTAAAGCCTTTCAAAAGAGGCAGTTTCTTATTATTAAAACCTTTAAATAGAGGGAATCTGTTACTATTACAGCCTTTTAAGAGGGAGTTTCTTATTACTAAAGCCTTTTGATAAAGGGAGTTTCTTACTATTAAAGCCTTTCAAAAAGGGAGTTTCTTATTATTAAAGCCTTTTAATAGAGGGAGATTCTTACTATTAATGCCTTTTAATAAAGGGAGTTTCTTACTGCTAAATCCTTTTAACAGTGGGAGTTTGTTACTGTTAAAGCCTTTCAAAAGAGTGAGTTTCTTATTATTAAAGCCTTTTAATAGAGAGAGTCTCTTACTGTTAAAGCCTTTTAATAGAGGGAGTCCCTTACTGTTAAAGCCTTTCAAAAGAGGGAGTCTCTTACTGTTAAAGCCTTTTAATAGAGGGCGTCTCTTATTATTACAGCCTTTTAATAGAAGGAGTCTCTTATTATTAAAGCCTAAAGCCTTTTAATACAGGGAGTTTCTTACTATTAACGCCTTTTAATAGAGGGAGTTTATTACTGTTAAAGCCTTTTAATAGAGGGAGTTTCTTACTGTTAAAGCCTTTGAATAGAGGGAGTTTCTTATTATTAAGGCCTTTTAAAATAAAAAGGGCGTTTCTTATTATTAAAGCCTTTTAATAAAGAGAGTTTCTTACTATAAAGCCTTTTAAAGAGGGAGTTTCTTACTATTAAAGCCTTTGAAAAGAGGGTGTTTCTTATTATTAAAGCCTTTTAATAGACGGAATATTTTACTATTACAGCCTTTTAATAGATTGAGTTTCTTATTATTAAAGCCTTTTAATAGGGGGAATTTCTTATTATTAAAGTCTTTTAATAGAGGGAGTTTCTTACTATAAAGCCTGTCAAATGAGGGAGTTTCTTATTATTAAAGCCTTTTAATAGAGGGAATCTCTTACTATTACAGCCTTTAACCGAGGGATTTTCTTATTATTTAAGCCTTTTAATAGAGGGAGTTTCTTATTATTAAAGCCTTTTAATAGAGGGAGTTTCTTACTATTAAAGCCTTTGAAATGAGGGAGTTTCTTATTATTAAAGCCTTTTAATAGAGGGAGTTCCTTACTATTAAAGCCTTTGAAATGAGGGAGTTTCTTATTATTAAAGCCTTTTAATAGAGGGAATCTCTTACTATTACAGCCTTTTAATAGAGGGAGTTTCTTATTATTAAAGCCTTTTAATAGGGGGAGTTTCTTACTATTAAAGCCTTTCAAAAGAGGGAGTTTCTTATTATTAAAGCCTTTTAATAGAGAGAATCTCTTACTATTATAGCCTTTTAACAGAGAGTTTCTTATTATTAAAGTTTCTTATTATTAAAGCCTTTTAATAGAGGGAGTTTCATAATATCAAAGCCTTTCAGAAGAGGGAGTTTCTTATCATTAAAGCCTTTTAATAGAGGGAATCTCTTTCTATTACAGCCTTTTAATAGAGGGAGTTTCTTATTATTAAAGCCTTTTAACAAGGGGAGTTTCTTAATATTAAAGCCTTTTAATAGAGGGAGTTTCTTAACATCCTTAAGGATTTTATTTCTTTTTATCCTGCCAATAGCGTGATGTGCATCATTCTCATGACTACCTATTAATTATCTCAGACTGATTTACTTACGCATCTGTACATAAAAATTCTTTTTTTTTCAACCATCAAGACCCAATCTGTCATCAAACTTTAAAACCATAAACACGTGGCTGACGCTTTTAGAGAAAACCATCTTGTTATCTACCAAAACCAGTCGTCTTTTTAATGCAATACCGTTACTTGTCTAAGGGCTCAGAAACTTAAAAATATTAAAAATTATTTAAAATTTGTAATAATTCGAAACACAAATGGTAAACTAAGCACACACATAAATGTTTTTGAATTACACGTATATATCTGTTTCCATACAGCCAATGAGTCTCTAGCTTAATATAAAAGGGTGTAGGTAATGAACTACACAGAGTACAACGTTTCCTATCTACACACACACAAAGTACACACACACACATATATATTATACTGTATAAATATATATTATATATATATATACAGTATATATACAGTATACACACGCACACACATATATATATGTATATATATATATATATATATATATATATATATATATATATATATATATATATATATATATATATACTTAATGTCATTTAATAGCATGTGACAGTAAATTCAGCTGTCACAGGAAATTTAAAAAAAGGAAGCACCAAGCGCTTTCGTGTTTTTTAACACATTTTCAGGGCACCTTGAAAAATGTGTTCCTGTAACAGGAAAGACTAATATAAATAACTATATTTTTCCTGTATGTATATATATATATATATATATATATATATATATATATATATATATATATATATATATATATATATATATATATATATATATATATATATATACATATATATACATATATTTATATATATATATAGTTGCAGAACACGAGTATTCTGGTACTAAAAAAAATCTTAAACCCTCGACATTATACAAACATGACGTCTCGTTTCTCCCCTCCCCACCTTTTTAGGATGAGTAAATTCCTTTGTATACCAAGTCACTTCTGTACTTGAATTAAAAAAAAAAAATATTCCAGAGAACTTGCATTTCTATGCTTGGTTACTCATTCTTATCAGGCAGGCTGACGACTGTCCTCCTGTGTTCTGCAGATGACAGTGATCGAGAGCTAATCCAACTTTAGAAGGTGAGGGAAAAACAAAACAGGAGACTGCTTTAAAGCAAAGGTCATGCAAGAAGGAAGGAAAGGTGGATTTCAGTGTTATTTTGCTCAGATCAGCTTCAAGTAATGTCATGATAAAAAAATGGCCTCCGGTTATTATTTATATGTGGTACAACAGGTTATAATGTAGATTTGAAACAACAATACCCTTGCCCACTTTATTTTTTTCTATTGCTGATGTAAAAGTGCTTATTACAGTTTCAAAAATTTCCTGGATGATAACGTACGCAAATAAATATATAAAAAAATTAATGAAGACAGTTTTACATAATGTCACAATACATATATATTACACACACACACACACACACACACACATATATATATATATATATATATATATATATATATATATATATATATATATATATATATATATATATATATATATATATATATATATATATTAATTCCTCTACAAGCCTTTTCAAGCAATCCCATTAGATCTCCGGTAAAAATTTCTGAAATTAACATTACTTAATACGAGACGAAACCAGACTTATATTCATATACAACTAACATTCTTGAATGGACTACTACTCATTTTATTCAGTTTTCTTCAATACTGACAATAGGAAAATAAATGTTTACTTGATAAAAAATTAGTAAAAAAAATTTTTTTTTGCTAAAGCAGAGAAACCCAACATATTTGAATGAGAATTCCCCCGCGCGAACTTTTCCCTTCTGTAAAAAATATCGTCCGGTATGAAACAGGAAGCAGATAACGCTGAAAAAAACCAGAAAAACATATCCATAAAAAAGGGCAAATAATTTTTTTTCTCCCATGAGCAAAACGATCCTCTTTGAAGTATGAGTAGAAACAAAATTAGCCTTTTTCTTCCGACCTCCTAAAAATGGCTGAAGGTTCAGTTACGCTGGGCTGCACTGTAATGCAGATCAGGATGATCAAATTAACATTTTTAATGTTCTCCCAGTTTCCAGACCTCCCCAGAAACACCCATGATACGCCTCTCTCTCTCTCTCTCTCTCTCTCTCTCTCTCTCTCTCTCTCTCTCTCTCTCTCTCTCTCTCTCTCTGCTGGGTCTCTTGTTAACGATTTAAATTCTGCTAATGACTATGTCTGGACGCGAAGTGCAGAGAAGAATGTATTTTCGGAAAAGGACTGAATTTTTTTTCGTGTTTATCTCATCATCATTCTCTCTCTCTCTCTCTCTGTATGTATGCATACGTACTCCAACCCCTCTCTTCAGTTTTGCGTCTCTTTACATGCTTCCGCGTAAACATACGCAAGTACATGAGGGTTACCTGCTTGCACACTAACAGGGTATTCCCAGGACAATAAATTCGCTCTCATTTGAAGTGTTTAAGAGTTTGGAGCAGACTGGAAATACCGAGGGTTAGTTAGGAATCCGTATTCAAATCAGAGAGGAATGGCAAGGGCTTCTGTCTGTCTGAAAATCAGAACCATGTAAATTTAAACGAGGAACGAGACATGAAGGCTTAATTATTACTTAGTCATTTCGATTTTGTTTTCATGCTGAAAGGGGGAAAGAGAGGTCTTGGAAGAAATTGGACACTGAATTAATGCTGAACGGCTGCAGATGACAAATGCCACACTGAATAACAATAAACTTTTAAAAGAACGAGTGAGTCATCGATAATACAAAAACATAGGATATAAGATAACAGATGTGAAGATAACGTCGGAAATGTAGCATTAAAAGAAGGAAAAGTTAGTTCTTTTATCAATTATTATTATTATTATATTATTATTATTATTATTATTATTATCATCCTCAACATAACAAACATTCACACGGAACAAGCTTCCACAGACTTCAATGGCCATGTATGACGAAAGAGAATCAAGAGAAGAAAGAGAAGAATACTAACACAACACAGATAAATAAACATAAATCAATCAGTGAATCAATCAATATAGGGGATAAAGTATGGCAGGTTATAGGTTCAGGTACATGGGATACAGTTGTGTATATATGTATGCGTATATATATATGTATATATAATATACAGATCTATATATATGTATATTTATATTATATATATATATATATATATATATATATATATATATATATATATATATATATATATATATATATATATATATATATATATATATATATCGAAACAATGAAAGATGTTAATCTGAAATAACATATGGCGAAAGAAGTAATCATCACGAAGATTAAATTGCTATGAAAAATACCCCCCCCCCTCCACAAAAATTTCATAACAGGAGAGATTCCTATCCTCAGTGCTACTTGAAGTGGCACTGTCGGCCTGTTTTGTGTGGGCTAACCACCAACTCACCCATTCTTCTCCACCTACTCTGAAGTATTCGTCAGTATTCATCTCCTCACATATATATACTGTACAATGCTTGAGGGTTGAGACCTCAAGTCATGTTCAAATTATTCTTTCTCCTCTTCATCTACCCACTGAGTTTACAATTTTTTTTTTTTTTTTTAAAGAACTCTGTATTTCTAAGACTGATAAATTTCATGAGTGGCATGTCAGCAAAAAAAATATATATATATATTTATAAATATAATATATATATATATATATATATATATATATATATATATATATATATATATATGTGTGTGTGTGTGTGTGTGTGTGTGTGTGTGTGTGTGTGTGTGTGTGTGTGTAAAGGAGGAGGCGAGTTCGAATTATTCCCATTTTCTCGGTCATAAAAAGCTGACCCGAAGACTCTGACGTAGCTGAAAAATCCACAAAAACCGCAAACTGCTCGAGAATACTTTTTTTTTTGTGAACTTTGTGAAGGCTCTCTCTTCACACACACACACACACACACACACGCACACACACACGAACAAAATCTGCTGGTCGTAGATAGGCTTATTAGATCGCTAGTAAGGATTTCAGAACGCTATGACGTCAGCAAGATAGAATTAAATCCTGCGTGTTGCTGTAGTTCACCTCCAGCTAATTCGTTGAAGGCTCCACGAAATTCCACAAAGCCCTTCACGCACGAGTACTATGCGCTTTGTTTCCACTGCCAACACGCGACAGCTGATTAAAACAATAATTTCAAACAACTTCAAAAGATTACGGTTAAAAGTGATTTCGCTGTCAAGCCGTCCCTGTTTTTGAACGCAGATAATGAGATGAAATGGCAGACACTGAACTCTTAACATTACGATATTTTTTATAAAATACACACTAACTGTTTTGCTACTATTGTGCTTAAATGGCACTCCAATTCAATCTTGGCCTTTACGATGTTGGAACACAATAGTTCACATTTTAGAAAGGCATCAAAAGGCGGTTTTTTTCTTTTTATCAAATCTCTGAGCTGACTGGTGATGATGATGATGATGATGATGATGATGACTGCACTTTTGATGTACCAGGCAGACAGACAGACAGACAGACACAGACGGGCGGACAAGCAGGGGTTGAATACAGATCCCTTTCATCTTCCCCCTTTCCTACCGTCCTTTTGTTTACTAGCAGAAAGGACCCGTGGGTGACCCTACCATTATGTGGTACATGCATTGTACGACCAGTGCCTTTATAGGATTTGCAAATACCTGAAACAGTGACAAATGTCAAAACAAACGTTTGTAGATTTTCACGTAAAACTTAGCGTACAAAGGAGTACAAACACATGCTCACACACACGCGCGCATACATACATACATACATACATACATATATAAATACACACAACAAAACATACACACACATATATATATATATATATA